>NW_022436956.1:23751707-24011707 GCF_009761245.1 Sapajus apella | reverse complement strand
CTTGAGAAGAAGCTTCAGACAGTGGTGTGGTCAGATTTATGTTGTAGAAAAAACCAAGCCCACATTCCCCGAAATGTCTTAACATGGACCAGTTCGAACGGGATTTTATTGCTATTTGATTTCTAGAGGGCCATGTGCCTGACCGCCCAGAGGAATAGACAATGCTCAGAATGAAGATTGAAATACCAAGTCATTATTTGCTCTGGGGCACTGCCAGCGCTGCCTGCTGCCTAAGTTTTAGGGGAGCTGAATTAGGGATTCCTATTTTAAAGACTCAAAGTAAAATTATTCTCCATGGTCTCTTCAAGAAAGCACAAGATTAAACCACTGCAAAGAGTGATGTACCAAATAAGACACATAATGAAAAAGAGCATTTTTTTATTGTGATCAAAACCTGGTGGTAGGGTCCAAGATCAATCATTGTAAGTGGATCCCTCACCTACCCTGCCCAATATTTGCATTCAGGTGAAACTGAAAAATGTATGGCAAGGTCAGCTTTGAGAAGGAGAGGTACATTTAAATGCCCTACCAACAACCTCCATAAGTAGCATGTGCTGAAGGGGAGAAGTCATGGTGAAGGAAAGCCCATGGGGAGCTGACTATAGACCCATGAAATACATGCCTGTTTTCAAACTTGCAGCAGCTTAGCTGGCACCTTCTGTGAATGCCTCATGTATCACAGGCAGAGGCAGCTAGGCATCAAATCAGAAGATGAACTAAGGATTCCCCAGGCACTTTTTTGAAGGCTGGCAGCTCTAAAGGTCATCATGCTAAAATGGGAAGTAATTTCATGGGCTGGTGGTGATTCTGCCTTGGGTAATAATAAACAAAGTTGAGACCAATCATGATATTTAGGATCCCCCACTATGTAATAATGAAGGAGAGTAATTCTGATGAATTTTGATTGTTATGGATGAAAAATGCAAAGAAAATTAATTTTCCCTTTGGGGGTAAAGTCCTCACTACTGTAGGTCAATGGTCCCTCTCAGGAGTGCATTCAAGGCTCCCATTAGGAATAAAATACGCTGCTTTAAGAGGTAGCATTTCACTTAATTATAAAGGTACCCCATAATTAAAAAAAATAGGGCTTCCTTCCATAATTCACTACCCTTGAAAACAGCACATAGGGATGTGGCTTCTTGCTTGGATGGGACCAGATTGGAATGCTGGGTCAGAGTGCAACATTCACCACTGATAAAAGACAGGATTGACTGATCTGTGTAAAAGCCAATGCTGATGTTTCCTGTTACCATGGTAACCAAATCAGAAGCACTTATTAATGATAAGCAAAACAACTGGCAGTTTGCCTAGGCATCACTTAGAAGTATTAACTTCAAAGGTGAGTGGCGTGAACAGTATACAAAACAATGGCTCTAGAACAAGCCCATACCATTCACTTGTTCTCCCTGAAAACACACACACATACACACACACACACACACACACACACACACACAGGCTTGTTGCTATGGTGGCAGTGGTACAGGTGTGCACTATCGGTATCTGTTGCAGATACAGAAGCACTGCATGAGATCAGGGAGCAGAACTCATTCCTGGGACTGATTTATAGGAATTTGCATCTCTTCCTTATTGAGTGGACTCCAAGCAGAAACTCACATTTCCCTAACATGGCATTACTTGTCATCCAACTGCATGACTTCACTGAGAAATGAATATTGGGAAATTCAGTCTTTCAGAAATAGAGGTCATGATAATAGCAACCACTTCTACAGCACTTTTTATGTACCAGGCACCATTCCAAATTATTTCTAAATTATATATCTTTAGTTAATTCATAGTTTTCCCCTCAAGTAGCATCAAGGTAGCCCCACGCCCATCTAAACACAAGTCATTTGCCTCTCGATGGTATGTATAGTCTTAGGAACCATATAGCAGAAGTTTACAAATCTGTAATCAGGAACTAGGATTGTCAGTGAAATTTTAGTGAGCAAATCACAAGCTTCAACTTCTGAAGAACTGAGTTCAAGTTTAAGTTCCCTCACTTCCTTTGTAACTTTGAGCAACTTGTCTCAGGTTCAGTTGCCCCATGTCTGAAATGGGGATAATCAGTTTTTACCTTGATGACTTTGTGGGATTACATGAAATGTTGTATCAGGGCACTTGACTTGCCCCATCAGCAATAACTGTTTTTTCTTCTGTGTTACCATTGATCATTTTATTTATGTCCCTTATAAGATACACTATAATCTGGCTTTTATTAGTTTTATGTAGGTCTAGAGTTCATTAAATTATGAGTTCTTTAAAGGCAGGAATAATATATTAATATTTTTGTATGCTCAATATCAAACCTAGTTTATTTCTATAAATTAGTATGTTCATATAACTTATAAGGAGGTCAACACTGGTATGTTTAACTGAATTTAATTCAATAAAGTTGAATTGGATTGATTTGAATTGAATTTGTTGTTTATCTGTTCCTCAATTACCACATCTTATTGTGAGTATCTAGAATGGGCAGTAGACAGTGTTGGCAGCTTGGGCAAGATGGGATCTGGAGTAGATTTGATTCAGAGTGTGGGGTGAGATTGAAGCTGCACACCATCAGATTGGAGGCATGTGTCTACCATCACTTTATACACAGGCTGAAGCTGTGGAGCCAAATCTAAACATTTAAGCCCTGTTTCTGGAGCCAATACTGTTCGTCTCACCTAGTTGAGATAAGCTTTTCAATAATTCCATTTTCCTTAATCTATTTCTCTACTTCTAGACCCAAGAAGTACTATTTCCATATCTCTAAGAAAAATAGTATCCCACTGAATGAGAGGAAAAAGACAGACTGGTAATGACTTTGAGAGTAATATGTAAATATGTATAATCCTTTTGATATTTGTGTTTACATTATGAATTTTTTAATAAGATATCTGTCTTTTATCTTTCACAAGTAAATCAATGAGATAATGTATTGGAAAGAGTTTTATAAACTTCAATAGACTATACCAAGTAAAGTTGTTACAAGAATAAGAATGTAGCATGGCATCAGTTGCCTCTGTTCCATCGCTTTTAACATATTTTAACATAAGGAATTTGTAAACTTGGATTCAGGTCCTGGAGCCAGATCCTCTGACCAGCTGTCAGGAATGTCACAGCTGAATCAGGGTGCCCTGTGGGACTATCCTCCCATCGCCAGGGTTTCCTATCCATAGCCTGAGCCACTCCTCAACTGGATGCTTGCCTGCCTCATACCAATTATGCTTTCAAGCACAGGGCAAATCTAAACCAAGTTTCCTTGGGCGTTTCTAGGGGTTAGGCATTCTTGACTTTGCAATCATGTGGTACTTCATTATCTTCTATGAGCATTGCTTTTGCAGCCAGCATCACTCCAGGAAGCATAGAGTGCCTCGCTGAAAGTAAGTCTTGGAGTGTTTCCAGTTCTTCAAAAAGAGCAGTTGATTCTTTAGTAGTAGCTGGTATTCCAGACTTTGCAGTCCAAGATGAGAAATTCAATCTTTCAAAAACAGGGGTCATGATAATAGCAAACACTTTTATAGCACTTTTTATGTAGTAGGCACCATTCCAAATTATTCCTGAATTATACACCTTTAGTTAATTGACAATATTAGCCCTATGAAGTCTGGATACTTTTGTTAACTCCATTTTATAGATGATGAGACTGAGGCACAGAGAAATAAATGCCTTGCCCAAGGTCATACAGCTATGCAGTAGTACAGCCAGCATTTGAACCTAGTTGGTAGAGCTCCATATTCTTAATTACTATGCTATTTATAAAAAGGGGTATAGAAAAGCAAAACATACAAACTCTAAAATCTCATTATAGCAAGTAATTTTAACTATTTCCCCCTCATTAGGACTCTTTCAAGAAGCAAAATTTTACCTGAATTTTTTTTCTACTGTCTCTCTGGGATTGCTGATAATCAGCAATAAAATGGCCAAAAGGCAAAAAATAATCCTCTCTCTCTCCCTTGTTTCTTCCCCTTCTTCCCACACATATTGAATCCTAATATTTACTAGTAATTGACCTCAGAGTAGAATATGAGCATAAATAAGATATGTTGTCAAAAATTCACAATCTATAGGAGGAAACAGAAATATAACTCGTAGTTCAAGGTTTTATAGTAAATATGTAGTTTTTGTTTGTTTGTTTTTTGCAGAAGCACTCAGAATCATTAATTCTGCCTGGAGTTCCAGGAAAACAGAAAGAGAAAGAAAAGAAACAAGGATTTGAAAAAAGTACAGAAGTAGATGATGATTAACTCTCAATAATTAAAAGTTCTTTCAATTCAACAGATGTTTAGAGAGAGTCTACTGTAAATCTAGTATTACATTAAGGTCCAAAAGTATATGAAAGATGATATGACAAAGTTCCTGCCTCAAGAAACATATAATCTTATCAAGGAAATGAAAGCTACACCCATAAAAGCATTAGAAATGTATGACAGTGCCAAATGCATCATGTAGACAAAAAATTCAATAGAAGGTGAGAGAAGGGAGCTGTATAAACATGGAGTTGGGAAGTCACAAAGAATGTCACGGAGATAGGACCTCACTGTATGTGTTTTGTGTACTAACCTTACCATGGCTCCATCTTATTTACCTCCCCTTATTTTCCCTTAGCCAGAATTTCTCTCTGTTTAAAAAAAAAGTTGCATTTATTTTTATAAGCTGATTTGAATCCTTCTTAAAATAAAAGGGTAGGGAAGGAAGAAAAAGGAGGGAGAAAGGGAAGAAGAGAGAAAGAAAGGAAAGAAAAGCATCTCCATTAACCCTTGAACCTTACTGTCCTCTGAGGCATTCAGTCCAATAGCATATCATTATGTAAACACTGTAGTAAAGCAAAGTGTGTAGGAATATAAGCTTAAAAGTTTGACTTCAGGAGGTTCAACTCTCAGCTCTGTCACTTGTAGCTATGTGACTCTGGATAAGTTACTTGTGTCTTGATAAAATCTTGAAGGGAGAAGTCTGAAATTACATTCCATATTGACATTCAGAAAGTTTTTGTATATTTTGCCTTCATGCACCCTCTAATTCACAAGCCACATATGGAGGCCCTGGTTTTCTCACCTGTAACATGGAAATAATACTATTACTTTCCTCAATAAGTATAATTAAGCTAATTACATTAAAGTGCTTAGAGCAGCCTCTACATCTAATTATTATTTGTTAGTCATTTGACAATTATTCCTTGAACATTCACTATATTCCAAGAACTGAGCTAAGTCTTGGGAAAATGAAAATAAACAACTCACAGTGTCCTTATGTAAGAATTTCACAGTCTAGTGCAAGATATGCTAAACAAATAATTTTAACATAGTTTAGTGTTTGCTAAATTAGCCATATGCGCAAGCATATTTCCATATTACACTTTAACGTAGCGTAAGAATGCAGTAACTTTCTGTTAGTCTTATCAAACTATTGGCTAAAATTGAGCTAATTATCAAGAAAAATTTCTGGATTTTGTCATGTGAATTATCGCTTATTCGCCTCTTCTCTATCCTGTACTATGCAATCAAATTTTTTAAATGTGTCTTTTTCTGTATTTAAGCTTTAAGCATGTCATTCCAACTTGTTAGCACTTCTTTAAATCTTAAGTATCACCCATTACCCTCATTCTCCCTCCCAAATTTGTGTCACATAAATTTGATGAGCATACTGTCCATTTCTTCACTAGGTTAGAGGTCAGTCATGGACAGAGCCTCATGGCATCATAAAAGACATCCCTTCATGTTAGTACCTAAGTATTAATTAACCTTTTGATATTCAACAAATTTTATTAAAATAAGCTTTACCTCACCATACTATAATTCAGTCCCTGTTTTTAAATTTTGCTTGTCATAATATTTTACTGAATATTTATGTTAGGTAATAGAGACTATGATGTTTTGCTAAAATCCAGATATATTCCCTATACAGTGCTCCTTGATCTATTATGCCAAAACACAGTCAAAAGATAAAAACAGATCATTTTTTTTTTTTTTTTTTTGAGACAGAGTTTCACTCATGTTACCCAGGCTGGAGTGCAATGGCGCGATCTCGGCTCACCGCAACCTCTGCCTCCTGGGTTCAGGCAATTCTCCTGCCTCAGCCTCCTGAGTAGCTGGGACTACAGGCACGCACCACCATGCCCAGCTAATTTTTTGTAGTTTTAGTAGAGACGGGGTTTCACCATGTTGACCAGGATGGTCTCGATCTCTTGACCTCGTGATCCACCTGCCTCGGCCTCCCAAAGTGCTGGGATTACAGGCTTGAGCCACCGCGCCCAGCCAAAACAGATCATTTTTAATGGCTCATTCGGACTCCTAACAATCACCACTTTCTTCCCTGGTACTAAACTGTCTAATGATTATCCCACCTCTCCAACTCCTCATCCCACCCCTCCCTATCCCCTAAATTGTGAGCTCTTCTTAGTCATAAACATAACTCTTTGTCTGTAGGGCCTAGCATACTCCTAGACACATAACAGATGATCAATAAATAGTTGTTGAGTAAATCAATAAAACCATCTATCCTATTTGGTTTGGGTTCAAGTTTTATCCAGGATATTTCTTCGCTAAATTGCAATAACTATTTCAGGCCAAGTATGTGATCATTCTTTGTAATTTATTAGGTTATGGGTTATTAGTAATAATAATAATTTCAGCCATCATTTAGAAATGATGGTGTAGTGTTAATGGATAACATTAAGTGCTTGGGATATAACAGTGAACAGGATAAATACAGCATATGGCCCTTCCCAGCCAATTTTAACCTACTACAAAGGTTACAAATGTTGGCTCACAAATTGTACACATCAAGCAATTGTTGTTTGGCCAATACAGTGTTTCTTAAGGCAGTTTTAATTAGTTGGCACCATTTTAATCTAGATTTCTAACTTATTTTAACATAAGAAGTAAAGCTAGAGACGACTGATGGCTCAGGAGATGGACAGTCAAGAAGGAAAGAATGGGTTGTTCCTCAGATGGCTGCCCAAGTCCCACATGCAATTTATCACTATTCAGGCCCCAAAGGCACAGCTCAATATTCCCACTGGTTTAAAGGGAACCATCCTAAGCACAGCCCAAAAAGCCTCCCCAGGGAGCTTAGCCAGGGTCTATAGCTGTTCACTGTTTAACAAGACCAAAGAAACTAGGGATGCCACAGAAGCAGAGTTAATTCCCTTCAGATTCTGAGAAATCTTCATTACTCTGCGACAGCCTTAGAGAGGTTTAGGGAAGTCCCTGATGAGGCACTTCCCCTGATAAGCACTGGATATGGTGTAATGTTAATGGATAACAAAGAGAAAATGCAGCTCAATTTCTGTTTTACTTCTGCCTTTTCAAGAAGAATGGTCTCCATGTTGAAAAGGTTAGAATAAAATTGATGAGATGGGTATAGAGATTATAAGAAATTTGTCTGTTCCCAATAAGTTCCAGTTTCTAATGGAATATATGGATAAATATTTCTGTCAACTGCTGGCATCTGGATGTGAAAAAAATGGAGATTAGCTCTGGATCCATCATTCCAATAGAATAAGTAACTACTCAGACTTAGCTACTGCTGGCAGCTAGCTCAGACTTAGAGTCACTTAACTCCTAAGCCAACCATCCAAGAATAGCATACTCAACTCTTATTTACTCAAAATATTCAGATACAATCTAGGGGAATGAAGTAGGAAAAAATGACCTTCCACAGAAGATAATGGGTAGGTTTGACTTACCAGTTCAGGACTTCATCTGTTGTTGTTGTTGTTGTTTTTAAAACCACAGTTACCATAACAATAGCTCTTCAGAACATTGTGTTATATCTGATGCAACAAAGAATGTTTCTAACATTTTACCATTATATAAACTATTTGCTGCAGCTTGAAGTAGATCGCCTCTTCTGTTCCTAATTTTCCAAAGAACTTCGAATCAAATGATTTTTCTAAATCTACTGAAAATATTGTCATTTTTATTTTTACTTTCTATTAATGCTATATATTCATTACTAGATTTTCTAACGTAAATCTGACCACAAATTTCTGAGATAAAACATTTTCAACATAATCTATTATATTTTTATATATTCTTTCTGGATTCAGTTTACCAATATTTTGTTTAAGACTTTAATATCTCTGTTCATAAGTGGATTGGACTTTGATTTAATTTACTATGTCCAAATTTGATATCAAAGTTATTTAATATTATAAAATGAGTTGGAATGTTTTCTCCTTTTTTCTGTCATCTTGAAGACTTTGTATAGGACTGAAATGATCTGTTCTTTATAGTTTTATAGAACTTACAAAGTCATTTAGTAAGATGCTTTTATTCCAGTATGACTGTTGATTACTGAGTGATTTTTTTAGGTTATAGGACTACTGTGATTTTCTATTTCTCCTTAAAGAATGTGTGCATTTTGTACATGTTTAAAGTTTGTGGGAAAAATGTAAAATGTATTGTTGCCTCACTAACTCTACTGGATTGTATTATAACACCTTTTTATACCTAAGATTTTTTTTTCTGCCTTTTTTTTTTTCATGATCAGTTTCATTTGAGATGTGTCTATGAATTTTTGGATATATTCATTAAATTATAGTATATTTATTTTCTGCTTTTCTAGGTTTTTATTCTATTATCTCACTACTTTTAATCTCCTTAGATTTGTTCTGTTTTTTTTTTTTCCCTAACTTAAGTCTTACTCTTTGCTTTTAAATTTCATCTTTTTTTTTTTGAGACAGAGTCTTGCTCTGTCACCCAACTGGAGTATAGTGGCACAATCTCAGCTCACCACTACCTCCACCTCCTAGGTTCAAGTGATTGTCATGCCTAAGCCACTCAAATAGCTGTGATTACAGGCATATGTCACCACACCTGGCTAATTTTTAGTAGATACAGGGTTTTGCCATGCTGCCCAGGCTGGTCTCAAACTTCTGGCCTCAAATGATGCACCTGCCTCAGCCTCCCAAAATGCTGGGATTATAGGTGTGAGCATTCTTGTCCAGCCTCATGTTTTTTTCTTTTGAAATGAAAGCATTTAAAGCTGTAAAAAATTCTCTAGCTATCAACAGAGTAAATAGGCAACTTACAGAATGGGGGAAAACATTTGCAAACTATACATGTGGTAAAGGTCTAATATCCGGAATCTACAGGAACTTAAACATACAACCAAAAAAAATTTAAAAGTGAGCAAAATATGTGAACAGACACTTTCAAAGGAAGACATACATGTGGCCAAGAAGCATATGAAAAACTACTCAATGTTACTAATTATTAGATAAATGCAAATCAAAACCACATGAGGTAACATCTCACACCAGTCAGAATGGCTATTGTTAAAAAGTCAAAAAATAACAGATGCTGCCGAGGTTGCAAAGTAAAGAGAACACTAATGCACTGCTGGTGGGAGTATAAATTATTTCAACCATTGTGGAGCGGTGGCAATTCCTCAAAAGACTAAAACCAGAACTACCTTTGCATTCACCAATCCTACTACCAGGTATATACCCAAAGTAATATAAATTGTACTACCAAAAAGACACATGCACACATACATTTATTGCAGCACTACCCACAATAGTAAAGACATGGAATCAACCTAAAGGCTCATTTCAAAGGTAGATTGAATAAAGAAAATGTGGTACATCAAGGAGATGCCACAGAAAGATAAAAACAAACTTAAAGAAAGTTTTAAAAATACAAGATATAATGAAAAATTCTCTAAAGAAATAGATCTCATACAGAAAAAAAATCACAACTTCTGGAAATGAAAAACACATTTAAAAAATACAAAATGCAGTGGAAAGTTTCAATGACAGACTACAAAAGGAGAAGAAACAACTTCAGAGCAAAAGACAAGACTTTCACATTTATTCAATCAGACGAAGACAAAGGAAACAATTTTTTTAACTGAACAAAGCCTCCAAGAAATTTGGGATTATGTTAAATGGCCAAACCTAAGAATAACAGGTGTTCCTGAGGAAAAAAATCTAAAAGTTTGGAATACTTATTCAAGGAAATAATTGAGACAATCTCCCCTAGCCTTGCTAGAGAGCTATACAAGAAGTTCAAAGAACACCAGGGAAATTCATCAGAAAAAGATCATCACCTAGGCACATAGTCATCAGGTTATCAATAGTCAAGAAAAAGGAAAGAATCTTTTTACATATATACTTTAAGTTTCAGGGTACATGTGTAGAACGTGCAGGTTTGTTACATAAGTATACATGTGCCATGGTGTTTTGCTGCATCTTAAGAGCTGTGAAGCAAAAGCATCAGATAACCAATAAAGGAAAACCTAAGGAATTAACAGCAGACTTATGAGCAGAAACCTCACAAGCCAGAAGGGACTGGGGTACTTTCTTTAGCCTTCTGAAACAAAATAACTGGCAGTCAAGAATTTTGTATCCAGCAAAACTAAGCTTCAAAAATTCAGGAGAGATAAAGTCTTTTTCTGACAACTGTTGAGAGAATTTGCCACTACCAAGTCAGCACTACAAGAAATGCTAAAAGAAGTTTTAGATCTTGAAATAAACCACATTTTCCACAGAAATTCAAACCATCATCAGAGATTATTACAAACAACTCTATGCACATAAACTAGTAAACCAGGAAGAGATGGATAAATTCCTGGACACTTGCCTCCTCCCAAGCCTAAACCAAGAAGAAGCTGAAACCGTGAACAGAACTATAACAAGGTCTGAAGTTGAGGCATCAGTTAAGAGCTTACCACCCAAAAAAGCCCAGGTCCATATGGGTTCAGAGCCAAATTCTACCAGACATACAAAGAGGGGCTGGTACCATTCCTTCTGAAACTATTCCAAACAATCCAAAAAGAGGGAATCCTTCCCAAATCATTTTATGAGACCAACATCATCCTGATACCAAAACCCGGCAGATACTCAACAAGAAAAGAAAACTTCAGGCCAATATCCATGATGAACATAGATGCAAAAATCTTCAATAAAATACTGGCAAGCCAATTGCAACAGCACATCAAAAAGCTTACCCACCATGATCAAGTAGGCTTCATCCCGGGGATGCAAGGCTGGTTCAACATACGCAAGTCTATAAACGTAATTCACCACATAAACAGAACCAAAGACAAAAACCACATGATTATCTCAATAGATGCAGAGAAGGCCTTTGACAAAATTCAACAGCCCTTTATGCTAAAAACCCTCAATAAGCTAGGTATTGATGGAATGTATCTCAAAATAATAAAAGCTATTTATGACAAACCAACAGCCAATATCATGCTGAATGGGCAAAAACTGGAAGCATTCCCCTTGAAATGTGGCACTAGACAAGGATGCCCTCTCTCACCACTCCTATTCAATATAGTACTAGAAGTTCTAGCCAGAGCAATCAGGCAAGAAAAAGAAATAAAGGGCATTTAAATAGGAAAGGAGGAAGTCAAATTGTCTCTATTTGCAGATGACATGATTGTATATCTAGAAGACCCCATTGTCTCAGCCCAAAATCTCCTGAAACTGATAAGGAACTTCAGCAAAGTCTCAGGATACAAAATCAATGTGCAAAAATCACATGCATTCCTATACACCAATAACAGACTTAAAGAGAACCACATCAAGAACAAACTTCCATTCACAACTGCCACAAAGAGAATAAAATACCTAGGAATACAACTAACAAGGAATGTAAAGGACCTCTTCAAGGAGAACAACAAGCCACTGCTCAACGAAATAAGAGGGGACACAAACAGATGGAGAAACATTCCATGTTCATGGTTAGGAAGAATCAATATCGTGAAAATGGCCATACTGCCCAAAGTAATTTACAGATTCAACGCTATCCCCATCAAGCTACCAATGACCTTCTTCACAGAACTGGAAAAAGCCACCTTAAACTTCATATGGAACCAAAAGAGAGCCCGCATAGCCAAGTCAATTCTAAGCAAAAAGAACAAAGTGGGAGGCATCACACTACCGGACTTCAAACTATACTACAAGGCTACAGTAATCAAAACAGCATGCTACTGGTACCAAAACAGAGATATAGACCAATGGAACAGAACAAAGACCTCAGAGGCAACACAACACATCTACAACCATCTGATCTTTGACAAATCTGACAAAAACAAGCAATGGGGAAAGGATTCCCTGTTTAATAAATGGTGTTGGGAAAACTGGCTAGCCATGTGCAGAAAGCAGAAACTGGACCTCTTTCTGACACCTTACACTAAAATTAACTCCAGATGGATGAAAGACTTAAACATAAGACATAACACCATAAAAACCCTAGAAGAAAATCTAGGCAAAACCATTCAAGATATAGGCGTAGGCAAGGACTTCATGACCAAAACACCAAAAACATTGGCAACAAAAGCCAAAATAGACAAATGGGACCTAATCAAACCCCACAGCTTCTGCACAGCAAAAGAAACAGTCATTAGAGTGATTCAGCAACCAACAGAATGGGAAAAAATTTTTGCAGTTTACCCATCTGACAAAGGGCTGATATCCAGAATTTACAAAGAACTAAAACAGATTTAAAAGCACATTCAAAAGTGGGCAAACAAACAAGCCCATTCAAAAGTGGGCAAAGGATATGAACAGATGCTTTACAAAAGAAGACATACATGAGGCCAACAAACATATGAAAAAATCCTCATCATCACTGGTCATCAGAGAAATGCAAACCAAAACTACATTGAGATACCATCTCATGCCAGTTAGAATGGTGATCATTAAAAAATCTAGAGATAGCAGATGCTGGAGAGGATGTGGAGAAATAGGAACACTTTTACACTGTTGGTGGGAGTGTAAATTAGTTCAACCATTGTGGAAGACAGTATGATGATTCCTCAAGGATGTAGAAATAGAAATTCCATTTGACCCAGCAATACCATTACTGGGTATATATCCAAAGGATTATAAATCGTTCTACTATAAGGACACATGCACACCAGTGTTCATTGCAGCACTGTTTACAATATCGAAGACCTGGAACCAACCCAAATGCCCATCGATGATAGACTGGACAGGAAAAATGTGGCACATATACACCATGGAATATTATGCAGCCATCAAAAACGATGAGTTTGTATACTTTGTAGGGACATGGATGAACCTGGAAACCATCATTCTCAGCAAACTGACACAAGAGCAGAAGATCAAACGCCGCATGTTCTCACTCATAGGCGGGTGTTGAACAATGAGAACACATGGACACAGGGAGGGGAGCACTACACACTGGGGTCTGTTGGGGGGAAATAGGGGAGGGTCAGTGAGGGGTGGGGAGTTGGGGAGAGATAGCATGGGGAGAAATGCCAGATGTAGGTGATGGGGAGGAAGGCAGCAAATCACACTGCCACGTGTATATCTATGCAACAATCTTGCATGTTCTTCACATGTACCCCAAAACCTAAAATGCAATAAAATAAAAATAAAAACATTTTTTAAAAAAACTCAAAATATACCAAAATACAACCTCAAAATATACCAAAATAGAAATTAAGCGTAATTTCAGAGCCTATAAAACAATAATGCAATAAAAATTAAAAACAGCAAAGTAGTAAGGCAACAATTAACATTGTTGTCGAACAGTGCCTTACATCTCAATAGCAACATTGAATGTAAATTACCTAAATGCTCCGCTTAAAAGACACAGAATGGCAGAATGGATAAAAATCTACCAACCAAGAATCTACTGTCTCCAAGAGACTCAACTAACACATAAGGACTCACATAAACTGAAGGTGGTAAAGGAGTAGAAAAAGACATTCCATGCAAAGGGACACAAAAAGTGAGCAGGTATAGCTATTCCTATATCAGACAAAACAGACTTGAAAGCAATAATAGAAAACACACACACACACATACATACACACACACAAAGAGGGATATCATATAATAATAAAAGGATTAGTCCAACAGGAAAATATAATGATCCTAAATATATATGCACCTAACACTGGAACTCCCAAATTTATAAAACAATTACTACTGGACCTAAGAAATGAGACAGATGGTAACACAATAATAGTAGGGGACTTCAATACTTCACTGATAGGACTAGACAGGTCATCAAGACAGAAAGTTAACAAAGAAACAATGGACCTAAACTATACCTACAACAAATGGACTTAACAGATATTTGCAGAACATTCTACCCAACAAGTATAGAATATACATTTTTTTCTTCAGTATACAGAACCTTCACCAAGATAGATACTCCTGCAAATACTCACTGCAAGAATGGCCATAATTTAAAAATCAGAAAATAATAGATATTGGCATGGATATAATAAAAATGGAACACTTTTACACTGCTGGTGAGAATGTAAACTAGTACAACCACGATGGAAAAGAGTATGAAGATTCCTTAAAGAACTAAAAGTAGAACTACCATTTGATCCAGCAATCCCACTACTGGGTATCTACCCAGAGGAAAAGAAGTCATTATATGAAAAAGACACTTGCACATGCATGTTTATAGCAGCACAACTTGCAATTGCAAAAATATGGAACCAGCTTAAATGTCCATCAACCAAAAAGTAGATAAAGAAAACATGGTATATATATACCATATAATACCACTCAGCTATTAAAAAAAAATGAAATAATGGCATTTGCACCTGGATAGAGTTGGAGACCATTATTCTAAGTGGAGTCACTTAGGAAAGGAAAACCAAATATCATATGATCTTATAAGTGGGAACTAAGCTGTGAGGACACAAAAGCATAAGAATGATATGATGGACTCTGGGGACTCGTGGGGAAAGATAAGATGATGAGGGATACAAGACTATCCTTTGAGTACAGTATACACTGCTCAGGTGACAGGTGCACCAAAATCTCAGAAATTACTACTAAAGAATTTATCCATCCAGGTGTGTTGACTCACACCTGTCATCTCCGCACTTTCGGAGGCCAAGGCAGGTGGATCACTTGAGGTCAGGAGTTCAAGACGACCCTGGCCAACATGGTGAAACCCCATCTCTACTAAAATTATTTTTTTTTTAATTAGCAGGGCTTGGTGGTGGGCACCTGTAATCCCAGCTACTTGGGAGGCTGAGGCAGGAGAATTGCTTGAACCCAAGAGAGGGAGGTTGAAGTGAACCAAGGTCATGCCATTGCGCTCCAACCTGAGCAACAAAACCAAAGCTCCATCTCAAAAAAAAAAAAAAAAAAAATCCATGTAATCAAAAACCACCTGTTCCCCCGCCCAAAACTAACAAAATATAAAAAAGAAAATGTGGTGCATATACACCTTGGAATACTATACAGTCAAAAATAAAGAACAAGATTGTGTCCTTTGCAGGAACATGAATTGAACTAGAGGCTATTATCCTTAGCAAACTAATGCAGGAACAGAAAATCAAATACCACATGTTCTCACTTATAAGTGGGAGCTAAATAATGAGAACATATTGACAGAAAGAGGGGAACAACAGACACTGGACCTACTTAAGGGAAGAAGGTGGAAGGAGGGAGGGGTTTAGGGGAAAAAAATGTTGGGTGCTATGCTTAGTACCTGGGTTATGAAGTAATCTGTACAACAAATCCCCAAGTCATGAGTTTACCTATGTAACAAACCTACAAATGTACTTCTGAAACTACATAAAGGTTAAACTATGTATTTTTAAAATTCTCTTCGTCTATTGCTTTAACTATATCCCACACATCTTGAATTATACTAGTGCTATTATTATTTAGTTCTAATGGGTTATTTTTTTTTTAGGGGACAGTAGGTTAGTTTTTAATTAGGATGTAGACACACAATGTAATCTGTATAACAGTGGCCGTTTGATAGCTGAGTTTTTTCTTTTTTAACCTAGAATGTAGTCAATATTTGTAAATGCTTCATGTGTGCTTAAGAACATAGTTGATCAGTATTCACAGATTCTGTATTTGTGAATTCACTTACTACAATTTGTGATCTCAAAGCCAATACTCATGGTGCATTCATAGTCATTCGAGGACATGCACAAAGCAGCAAAAAACTGAGTTGTTCAGTGCTCACATTCCCAGCTGAGGTCAAACAAGGTGACATCCTGCCTTCTTGTTTTAGCTCTTATACCATAAACAAATGTCCTTTTCAAAACCTAGTCAGTGTCACGTTTTTTGCACGCATTATTATGCTTTTTCTTGGTGATTTTGTTATTTAAATGGCCTTCGAGAACAATGATAAAGGGCTAACTAGTGTCCTTAATTGCAAGAAGGCTATATGATGTACCTTACACAGAAAATACATGTTAGATAAACTTCCTCCAAGCATAAGGTATAGTGCTATTGGCCTTGCTCAATGTCAATGAATCAGTAATATATATTTAATAAGGTGCCTTTAAACAGAAATACACATAAAACAAAGTGACCAGTGAACTGGGTGATAAAAATATTATGGTGAGAGGTTTGCAGGAACTTAACCTTATATTTCCCCCAGGACCAATGATTCAATATTTACCAAGTCAGTATTCAGGGGGACTTTACAGAACATAACTATCACGAATCACAAGAATTGGCCATATGGACTCCCTAATTATTGGGTAAAGATTCCTAATATGTCTGTTACATTTTTAAAAAGGAAGTTGTGGTCAACAATGTCAACAACTGTGATGTATTTGGATGACAACTGCTGATTTTATGAGGTTTCTTGTAACCTTGGGGATAAGATTAAGAAGGCCCACAGTAACCAGTATTATATATAATCATATTCAGAAGAGGCTGATTAATGGATCCATATCTCGGAGGGAGGTCTCTAGGGGCTGGCTTCAGAGCTCAGCTTAACATATTTATCATGATATGGATAAGAACAGTTAGAGGATAAGCTCTCATAAAAACTTTATTAACCTTACTGGTTCTCTATATTTTTTTATCTTCTCTACCTAGCTATTTAAACTCTATCACCATTCACTTTCTCCTTGTTACTCTTCATCTAAGACTACATATGGTTAGAGTGAAATGCAATTTCACTTGTTTTCTTCTTGATGTTTTTAAACCACAATGAGATACATCTCACATCAGTTATTAGAATGGCAATCATTAAAAAGTCTGGAAACAACAGATGCTGGCGAGGACGTGGAAAAATTGAAATGCTTTTACACTATTGGTGGGAGTATAAATTAGTTCAACCATTGTGGAAGACAGTGTGGCAATTCCTCAAAGATCTAGAACCAGAAATAGCATTTAATCCAGCAATCCCATTACTGGATATATATGTAAAGGATTATAAATCATTCTACTATGAAGACACATGCACACGTATGTTTATTGCAGCACTATTTACACTAGCAAAGACTTGAAACCAACCCAAATGCTCACCAATGATAGACTGGAAAAAGACAATGTGGCATATATACACCGTGGAATACTAGGCAGCCATAAAAAAGAATGAGTTCATGTCCTTTGCAGGGACATGGATTAAACTGGAAACCATCATCCTCAGCAAACTAACACAGGAACTGAAAACCAAACACTACCTGTTCTCACTCATAGTGGGATTTGAACAATGAGAACACATGAGCACAGGGAGGGGAACATCACACACTGCAGCCTGTCGAGGGGGTGGTGGAAAGGGGAGGAAGAGCATTAGGACAAATACCTAATACACGCTGAGCTTAAAACCTAGGTGATGGGTTGATAGATGCAGCAAACCACCATGGCACATGTATGCCTGTATAACAAACCTGCACATTCAGCACATGTCTCCCAGAACTTAAAGTAAAAAAAAAAAAAAAAAAGAAAAAAAAAGAAGTGGTACACAAATCCTCTTGTGTTAGAGTTTTTGTCATCATTACGACAATAACATAATCACAAAATAAGTCTGAGAGAGTGACCATGCTTTTCCAAAGCAGTAACAGTTATAGTCCTACTCTGTATTTAATTCATTTTGATTTAGTAAGCATGTATCTGAATATCTAGTATAGGCCAGGCATTGTGCAAGGTGCCTCCAGGGACACAAAGAGGATATAAGGGATCACTCTGCCCTCAAGAAGGCTGATAATGAAGCTCACTTTATTAGAGCCTCTGATGCCTGCAGAGAGGGCAGATCCTTGAGACATTCCTCTGAAAGCTGGCTTGAGCAATGGCTTTTCTGAGAACCTGAGATTTGTGTGATTCTTTTAGCAAAGGACCTCAGCACAGAGAATGAGCAGTCCCCTGGGGCATTGCTTCAACCCCATTTACCAATGTATAGATGACCGGACGATCAAACACACACACACACACACACACACACACACACACACCCCGACCACCACCACCAACAACAACTTTTAGGTGACTTGAATCTAGAAGAGAAAGCAAATATACAGAATTAAAAAGTTAGAAACCAGTCTCTAAGTCCAAATATAACAAAATAAAGTAGCCAGATATCCACAGGGAAAAGTTAAAAATGAACATTTTTACATTATAATCTGACCATGTCACCTTTATGCTAGTTTTTGCTCATTTGTTTTTAGAGATATTTTTAAATTTTAAAACTGTGCTAAGCGGTTGCCAGGGGCTGGGGAGAGGGGGAAAAGGGTAGTTACTGTTTAATGAGTACAAGTTACAATTTTGCAGATGAAAAGAAAATAATTATAGAGATGAATGATGGTGATGGTGGCATATTATGAATGTACTTAATACCACTAAATTGTGCACTTAAAAATGGCTATGATGGTAAAATTTATGTTGTGTGTATTTTGCCACAATAAAAAAAATGAAAAGGAAAAAAATCTACATCAAACATTGAAAATAAGGAAGCTATGTCATTTTGAAATTTCACTTGCACTTTATAGGAAGAGTGAAAATGAAAATACTGGACTGCTTCCATAACAGTTACATAGACCTTAGTAGCAAAATGCTTTTAATGACAATTAATGCGTTGTTTTTAATACTGATGACCAACTGCCCAGCACAGAAAGGTGAATTTAACTTAAAAGACTTAGGGATTTTCATATCGTATTTAAAACCTTAACACACTGTGCTTTAACAATATAGAGTCGCTACTAAATGCAAGGGCTTTACGCAAGTCAGACTGACTTGTCGGCAACCCAGATTCTTCCCCCTTCCTAGCTGAGGGGTTTTTAAGGGTAGTTACTAAAGCTCTCTGAGCTCCAGTAATTTATAGGCATTAAACCTACTTCTTGGGATTGTTTTAAGGATCAGTTGAGATTGTGCATGTAAAGTGCCTGGCCCATAGTAAGCACCGTAAATAGTGTTGATGATGATTTGCACATGCTATTTTTACGTCTGTGCTTCTTCCACCTGCCCATACTCAGCCTGGCTAGAGTTACTTCTAGAAAGCCCTACTGATCCAGACATCCTCACCCCAATCCCTAGTGCACTCTAAGTATGTTGAATTCTGTACTTGTTCTTACCACATGCATTTTAATTACATACGTCTTTCTGTCACTAGATTGTGAACTCTTTGAAGGCAGGAACTATCCTGAATCTTTAAAGCCAAAGAATTTAGGAGTGCTTGTCACATAATCATGAAGAACAATGTTATATGTCCACTAAAAGACCTAATATAATCTTTAGGAGTATTTATAAAAATAGCGTGTTCTCTGTTTTTAAAAGCTTTTACAAATAAACTCTGACCATTGGGATGGAATCTTGTAGAACATTAGCTGCATGGTTGGATTAGATCCATGGTTCCCAAGTGTGTGAGAGTGTTGTATGCAGGGTAGGGGGTAAGTTTTTCAAGCATTCTTTCTTGGGAAACTATTCTAAGACTATGTTATTATGTCCTTCTGTGTTAAAATTGTCCTTTTTTAAAAAGTGAAAAGAGAACTATGAATATTTAGAGAGTGGGGTTCTTTGTTCAGTTTGGTTTAATGTTCTTAACTAGCAAAATTAAAAATTAGCAACTTTCTCTGTTTCTCCACCCTCTGGCATTCCAACATTTTAAAAGATTTAGTTATTAGTAAAACCAAACCCAGAAATCAATGAACATTAAGGTTCATTTCAACTCTTATTCTAATTGTGTAACAGAAAAACTGTGTTCCCTACATACAGTATCTGATCATATATACAGGCACGTTTTAGAATTTAGGAAACAGAAAAGTGTCCCCAAACTCATATCATAAACTTCCACTAATGGTAAGCCTAGATTTCAGACCAGTGACAGATTTTTGAGAACTTACTCATTAAGTTAAATTGAAGCCCCTTGTCACCAAGAGATTGTCTTTCAGAAGGAGGCACTAGGAATGGAAGTATATGGGGCCCTAAGATAACAAGACGCCGCACTGTTAAGTTGATTTTGTTTTCCAAAAATAAAACAGAAACAATCAAAGCCAAGTAATGAAAAAACTGCTACTACAAACAGACAGACATCTTTTCTCAAAACTTCATTAAGCCACTTTTGCTTTTCCAGTATTTCCTTTTCAATCACTCCAAACAAGCAATATACATTATCTTCTTAAAAATTGGCTTGAGAATTCTCTTGTCTTCTGGTTAACTTCAAGATGTCAAAAACCAGTGTTCATGACATTTTAGTCTCTATTTGGGAAGTGACAGTCCAAACCCTGAAATTGGCTGATGTCAAATACCCAGACGATGGAAACTTCTGCTAAAAGGTTAACCAGAATATGGAGTACAGTGGGATGAAATGTGGTTTAGAGGAAGCTTGCAAAGCTAAACATGTTAAGCACCTGAACATTTCTAATGTTTTAAAATAATATATATGACAAAGCTCTTGTAGAATCAGACTTGGTTGGCTTAGAAGAGGGCTATTTATTATCAGTGGTGATGCAGTTCCATTCCCTGTGCTTTCCCCAAAACAGCCACACAACCTGTATGGCAAGGAGAACTAGAAAGGGTTCTAAGACTGAATTTTGTCTATAAAAATCTAAATTATAACATTTGTCTTGACACAGTGGTTGAAGACAGTCCCAAAATCTAATAAGAGTTATTTAGCAAGTGTCTGAAGACTTTATAATTAAGCAGACTATTTATCCTAAAAACAATCCTATTGTGCCTCCTTAAAAATTTCAATTCTTCTTTACTCTTCCAGACAACTATTTCACACATTCTTTTCTCTCCTAAGATTTCTAACTACTCCTCCTCCTTCCTCCAGCTAAAGACTTCATCTTGGACACAAACTCATCATTTTTATGGCTGCATAATATTCCATGGTGTATGTGCCACATTTTCCCTGTCCAGTCTATCATCAATGGGCATTTGGGTTGGTTCCAGGTCTTTGCTATTGTAAACAGTGCTGCAATGAACATTCGTGTGCATGTCTCTTTATAGTAGAACGATTTATTTTGTGTCCTTTGTAGGGACATGGATGAACCTGGAAACCATCATTCTCAGCAAACTGACACAAGAGCAGAAGATCAAACATCTCATGTTCTCACTCATAGGCGGGTGAACAATGAGAACACATGGACACAGGGAGGGGAGCACTACACACTGGGGTCAGTTGGGGGGAAATAGGGGAGGGAGGGTAGGGGGTGGGGAGCTGGGGAGAGATAGCAAGGGGAGAGATGCCAGATGTAGGTGATGGGGAGGAAGGCAGCAAATCACACTCCCACGAGTGTACCTATGCAACAATCTTGCACGTTCTTCACATGTACCCCAAAACCTAAAATGCAATAAAATAAATAAATGGAAAAAAAAAAAAAGACTTCACCTTGGATTCGATTCAACGGGGTTCCGGGCTGCGCTGTGCTATGGAGCAGGTCAATGAGCTGAAAGAGAAGGGCAACAAGGCCCTGAGTGCAGGCAACATTGATGCTGCCTTACAGTGCTACTCTGAAGCCATTAAGCTGGATCCCCACAACCACTTGCTCTACAGCAATCGTTCTGCTGTCTATACCAAGAAAGGAGACTACTAGAAGGCTTAGGAGGACCGCTGCAAGACCATCAACCTAAAGCCTGACTGGGGCAAGGGCTATTCACGAAAAGCAGCAGCTCTTGAGTTCCTAACCTGGTTTGAAGAAGCCAAGCGAACGTATGAGGAGGGCTTAAAACACGAGGCAAATAACCCTCAGCTGAAAGAGGATTTACAGAATATGGAGGCCAGGTTGGCAGAGAAAATTCATGAACTCTTTCAACATGCCCAATCTGTATCAGAAGTCGGAGAGTGATCCCAGGACAAGGACACTGCTCAGTGATCCCACCTACCGGGAGCTGGTAGAGAAGATTCGATACAAGCCTTCCGATCTGGGCATAAAACTACAAGATCCCCGGATCATGACCACTCTCAGTATCCTCCTTGGGGTCGATCTGGGCAGTATGGATGAGGAGGAAGAGGTTGCAACGCCTCCACCCCCACCCCCTCCCAAAAAGGAGACCAAGCCAGAGCCAATGGAAGAAGATCTTCCAGAGAATAAGAAGCAGGCACTGAAAGAAAAAGAGCTGGGGAATGATGCCTACAAGAAGAAAGACTTTGACACAGCCTTGAAGCATTATGACAAAGCCAAGGAGCTGGACCCCACCAACATGGCTTACATTACCAGTCAAGCAGCGGTATACTTTGAAAAGGGCGACTACGAGTGGGGAGCTTTGTGAGAGGGCCATTGAAGTGGGGAGAGAAAGCCGAGAAGACTGTTGACAGATTGCCAAAGCTTATGCTCGAATTGGCAACTCCTACTTCAAAGAAGAAAAGTGCAAGGATGCCATTCATTTCTATAACAAGTCTCTGGCAGAGCACTGAACCCCAGATGTGCTCAAGAAATGTCAGCAGGCAGAGAAAATCCTGAAGGAGCAAGAGCGGCTGGCCTACATAAACCCTGACCTGGCTTTGGAGGAGAAGAACAAAGGCAACGAGTGTTTCCAGAAAGGGGACTATCCCCAGGCCATGAAGCATTATACAGAAGCCATCAAATGGAACCCAAAAGATGCCAAATTATACAGTAATTGAGCTGCCTGCTATACCAAACTTCTGGAGTTCCAGCTGGCACTCAAGGACTGTGAGGAATGTATCCAGATGGAGCCGACCTTCATCAAGGGTTATACCCAGAAAGCCGCTGCCCTGGAAGCGATGAAGGACTACACCAAAGCCATGGATGTGTACCAGAAGGCGCTCCACCTGGACTCCTGCTGTAAGGAGGCAGCAGAGCGGCAGACGGCTACCAGCGCTGTATGATGGCGCAGTACAACCGGCATGGTAGCCCCGAAGATGTGAAGCGACGAGCCATGGCCGACCCCGAGGTGCAGCAGATCATGAGTGACCCAGCCATGCGCCTTATCCTGGAACAGATGCAGAAGGACCCCCAGGCACTCAGCGAACACTTAAAGAATCCTGTAATAGCACAGAAGATCCAGAAGCTGATGGATGTGGATCTGATTGCAATTCGGTGATGACTTGTTCATCCCCACTTCCCTTCGCCCTCATGTGGAAAGAGGAGCTGGGACCGCTGCGAGCAGCACGGAGCGGAAGGGAGAGCAGGGGGAAAGAAGGCCTCATCTCTATATTTATACATAACCCCGGGAAGACACAGAGACTTGTACTGGCACTGTTCGTGCCGCCGCTGCCTCTGCGCCTTCCCAGCACACGCATGGTCTCTTCACTGCTGCCCTCGAGTTCCGTGTCTCCTTCCCCTGCCCCTAGTCACTGTCTGGGCTGCTCTCCCATAGTTGGTTATTTTTTATTTGGGGCAGTGGGCATGTATGGGGAAGGAAGGGACTTCTTTCCAGCCTCAGGTCCCAGCTGTCTCATGTTGTTTATTCCACGTCCTCTTCTCCAATAAAACAAACCAGTTGGGCGTGATTAAAAAAAAAAAAAAAGACCACCTCATACTTCATGAAAAATGTAAATCCAATAGAAAAAGAACCACCTCACTGCTTAATAATCTTTCCACCAACTTCCTTGCACCTGCATCCTTTTCTCTCCTACATAAATGTCTACCTTTCAAGTGGATCATTCTCATTGACATACAAACATCCCTTACCATCCTCTATCTTATAAAACAAACTTGGCTTCCTTGACTCCACATGGTGAGGTCCCGTCTGTTTCTCAGATCCCCTTCTGAACAAAACTCCTGTCTCGACTTACCTCCCTCTCACTCACTTTCTAATGTGTACTGATGGTTTTTGATTCCAATGTGCATCAGTGACCTAACTTTGCCAGCACCCCAATTCTCCATATTCAGCTTTTGTGAACACCCAGAAGCAGTATTTGCTGTGATTACAGAATCTCTTTTCTTAAGCTTCTTTTGTACCACTATCACTTGGTTTTCCTCCCACTCCACTTCGCACTCTCCTTGCCAAGATCCTCTTCTTCTATCAGATTCCAAATGTCAGAGAAATGTGGGGCTTTGTCCTGCACTCTCTATTCCTCTCTATCTATGCTCTCTAGGTGATTCTATTTAGTCTCATATGTTTTAAGATAAGGATTCTGAATTTTTTAGCTCTGGTCCTGGGATTCCTAAACTTTGGTGTCATAAACCCCCTTGGCAGTCTGGTTAAGCCTAGGAGCCCAGTCACAGCATGTTTCTACATGAAAGAGTATTACAAAAGAAACAACAAAGTACAGTAAAATATAGTTATTAAATTAAAAATTTATATAATAAAAGATAATTTGCTAAATTCATTAAGTAATGTGATAAAGCATAGGCCTTAATAATGAGCATCAATAATATCAATGTGGTGAGTATACACAATATTCGAGATAATGGTAATGATATGAAAATATCTCTCACTTATATTGTTGAATATATCATGAGTATTGCCAATGTTACTGTTTTGTTGTCTATAATCATAATTGAAAGAAACATTGAATTTCAATGATAATCAAATCCAGTAATACATAATAAATCATGATAAAATAGGATTTGTTCCAGAAATAAAAGATATATAAATGGTATGGTGGCTAATTTTATGTGTTGACTGAGCCACAGAGTGCCCAGATAATTGATCAAATGTTATTCTGGATATTTCTATGAGGGCATTTTAGATAACCATTAAAATTGGTAGGGCCAGTAAAGGCTATTCCCCTCCCTAATGTGAGAGACCACAGCCAATCAATTGAAGGTCTAAATAGAACAAAAGAGTTGGTCCTGTCCAAGTAATTCCTCCTGCCCAATTCACATTGAACTGAGACATTGGCTATTTCCTGCCTTTGAACTCTAACTGAAACATTGGCTCTTCCTGTTGAGCCAGGGTCTTGAGCCTGTTGATTTTCAGACTGGAACTACACCATTGACTCTCTTGGGTCCCCAGCCTGACAGTCCTACAGATCTTGGGACTTGTCAGCCTCCATAATTGCATGAGTCAATTCTTTATAATAAATAAATATTCTGTTTCCTATTGGTTCTATTTTTTCTGGAGAATCCTAACAAATACAAATGACTATCAACACATGGAAAGATAGTAAACATCATTCATCATCAAAAATTTCAAATTAAACTCAGCATGTTACTACTACACATCCTCTAAAATAGTTGTTTTTAAAATAACAAATGTTGGCAAGGATACAGAGCAATGAGACTACTCATCGCTGAATGTAGATATTGACAACCAACTTAAATAGGTTTGTTTTCTTATAAAGCTAGATACATACTTACAATACATTTCAACAATTTCACTCCTAGGTATTTAATCAAAGAAACTAAAGCATTTTTTCACTTGTGGTGGGTGGGGTATGGATGGCCCCAGGCATGCAGCAGTGGTGCAACTATTTAAACTTTCAGTGGTGAATTGGGGTAAAACACTAATGGAAGGGACTGCACAGGTGGGTGCAACTTGTCCAGCATTGGAAAGTACAGGGGAAGAAGTAATTATAAACACTGTATGGAATTGGATGGCAGACACTTATAGTGATTAATCATCAATTAAAGGCTAATCACAAAAACCAGAAGATCTCCTTGTGGCATCTCCTCTCCTCCTCTCCTGTGCCTAGAGAGCAGAAACAAACTGAAGAATCTGAGTAGCAGAGATTGAGAGGATGTTAGATTCTTCACCTTCAACCTTAGCAAGTCTGATATACCAAGATCAGGGCCCTAATTGGGGAAGATTCGAAGATAATGCCAGCACACTTATGGGGTAGTACTTGGAAGCTTGGAGAAAGCAATGGCTCATAGCAAATGAAGTAAAACGCCACAACTGCTGTGGTAAACAGAAGAAGGAATCAAAAGGCTCAGAGAAATGGGCAGACTAAGGTATATATATCACATAAAAGATCAGAAAACCTAGTATATTAGTCTGTTACTATGCTGCTGACACAGACATACATGAGAATGGGCAATTTACAAAAGAAAGAAGTTTATTGGACTCACAGTTCCACGTGACTGGGGAAGGCCTCACAATTATGACAGAAGGTGAAAGGCATTTCTTACACGGCAGCAGCAAGTGAAAGAGCTTGTGCAGAGAAACTCCTGTTTTTATAACCATCAGATCTTGCGAGACCCATTTACTATCACGAGAACAGCACGGGAAAGACCCGCCCCCATGATTCAACCACTTCCCACTGGGTCCCTCCCACAACACGTGGGAATTATGGGAGCAACAAGATAAGATTTGGATGGGGACACAGAGCCAAATCCTATTACCTACTATATGGCTCTGTTCCATAGGACGATCTGAAGAATGCTCCATTTACCAAAGCAATAACCAATGAACTGAGTGGATGAGAAGGGCGGCAATATCACTACAGAGCTTATTGGTGGCAGCCCCTGCAGTCCTGAGCTGACTACAAGAGATGCTATTACAGAACCTAGCTCCCTGATAGCAATGAGGATCATGAGATACTAGAGCCAGGTGACTGCACTTAAACATCTGAAGCAAAGTAACTGCAATCATGGTAATAAGCAGCAAAGTGTGGGTAGCATCCAGGAAGGTCTGACCTGAAGAGAGCTAAAGCAGTAGTTAATACCATTGTTCTCAAACTTGAGCACGCAGCAGAATTACCTGGAGGGTTTTTTAAAACACAACTTGCTAGACTCCACCTGCCTCATTGCTGATAGTAGTTCTGAGGTGGGACCTGCTATATTGGATAAAAAATAAGTTCTCTGTTGATACTAATGTTGCTAGTCTAGAAATCATTAGTTGAGAATCACTAGACTAATAGAACATGGCACTTTCGGGGGCAAGATTGTCAGTCAACAAGAATATTATTAAATATTTAACATCAAGAGAATTCATGAATGAATAATCAGAAGGCTAAAGGCCTAATTAATCATCCTTAATTTATTTTTTAGAGTGGTGTTTATGGAGGCCAACTAACAGAATTTTGGCTCAGGTTTGGCTCACAGTGGATCCATTGGCTCTTCAGATTCACCTGGTTATTTCCTCCATATTACTTCCTTGGTTTGTGGAGCAAGAAAGATCATACTAAGAAGGCTAAGTGGAAATCTCTGAAACTCCTCCCTTATAATCCAAGAAAGATAGTAAACCAAAAATAAAATTGCATCCTAGGACGAACGAAAGAGAAGATTGTCATGCTTAAAGACGTAGAGGATATAGAGATAGTGACCCACATCATATCCTCATTTAATTTACCAGCCTGGGTCCTACAAAAACTAGATGGGTCCTGCAAGATGAAAGTAGACTAATGCAAAATCAACAAAGTAGTAGGTCCAAATTCAGCTGCTCTGCTAGATGTGGCTAAAACTAATTATCATGGTCTTAGTATGATATAAGGCTACTGTCCTGATTAACACATTTTTTAACCCTATTTGAAAGGAAGACAAGAATCAGTTCACAATCATGTTGGAAAGACACCAGTATAAAGTTACAGTCTTACCCCAGGGCATGTTAACTCTCTTGTTCTCTGTCTTAATACAGTCCAAATGGACCTGGACCATCTGGACATTCTGCAGAATATCACAGTAGTCAAATGGTCATATTAACTGAACAAGATGACCAAGAAGTGGATGTACATTTGAAGCCTTGGTAAGAAACATGCATTGTATAGGATGGGAGATAAAACCCATGAAGATTCAAAGATGTACCAGATCGGTGAAATGTTTAAGAGACCATTGAGGAGCTTAGGACAAGACTGTCAAAGTAAAAGACAAATTATTTCATCTTGGCTTTTCTATTATGAAAAAAGAACCACAAAACCTAATTCTTTGAATCCTGGAGGCAGCCTATTCCCCACTTGGGAATGGTACTCTGACCATTTACTTAGTAACCTGTAAGGATACCAGCTTTGAATGTGGCCCAGATGAAGGATATGTTCTGTAAAATGTCCAAACTGTGTGTAAACAGCCTTTCCAGTTGGGCCATATGACCCAGCAGACCCTATGGTATCTCTGGTGGGAAAAGACACTATGTGGAGTTTCTGGCAAGCACCAACTGGAAAATCACAAGGACATCTGAGGGTTCTTGCATGAAGCTATAGCATCTAAAACACAAAATTATATACAGTTCAATAAACAGCTCCAAATGTGCTGATGAGCCCTTGGGAGTATCTGATAGTGAAATGTCAAATGACTATGAGGGTAGAACAGTTTTTCATTCTGTCAGACCCATCATGTCTCAAGGTTGTACTCTTCCAGCATCCATCTATCTTAAGATATAAATAGGACATTTTGAATTGAACCCATGTAGGGCCAATTCAAGGGGATAAGTAAGCTGGTGCAGGAGAATCTTTGAACAGTGTACCAGTCACTTTGTATGAAAAGAGAAGCGGACCCAGGTAATAAACTCAAAGGCAGTGACAATTGACTTGGCTAGTTGATTAGAGGTCTGCAGGAAGTATATTGGATGATTGTGTACAAGTCTGAGGAAGAAGCATGTGGGTAGATGTATGGGAGAGAATATGATGAGTGAAGATCTTTGTATCCCAGGTTAAGGTCCACAAGAGGGCAGCCATCCACAGAAGAGGCATTTAACAACTAAGTAGGCAGAATGACCTGGCGTTTGATGTCAGCCACCTCTGGCCACTGGACAAACACGTTCAGGCACAACTGGTTTACAAAAAGAGAAGCTAACTCGTGGGCCCAATTGCTGATTCAGCTGCTGCCACAGCCAAAGGTCCCACGTGCCAGCAACAAAGACCAATGCTGAGTCCTAATGCAGCACTTAGCAAACAGCTACTTAGCAAGCTACTTCGCAAGTATATTTCAGTGGATTTGCCCAATGCTGGAAAGAACAGCAATTCTTCTTGACTGGAATTAACACATATTCCAGATAGAGTTTAACTTTCCCACCCACAGGGCCTCAGCCAGTGTCACTACCTGAGTATATACAGAGATGATACACTACAGGGATGAAGTGCCATTCTCCAGGCCAAGATAAGCTCTATTTAGGGCTACAGGTGGCCTCCTGGGGTGCTGCCCCTCCACACAATTTTGAAGATAAATGGACAAGTCCTGCATCCACAGCCTAAGGATGGTGTGGTGACCAAGGGTACAGACCCCTCAGGTGTGAGTGACTGATTGAACCCATCAATTAAGCCACAGAGACCTTCTGAGAGGCTGCGATGAGAATGAAAGGAATATAGATTGGGCAGTAGAGAGATATGAGGTGTGACTTCCACAACAGCTATAGATGCAGGGGTTATACAGCATCCTACTAATCTTTCTCTTATAATTTTCCAGGAAAAGAGACCTACTGCAGTCCTGGAGATTATCCCAGACGTCTTATGTGAAACAAGAGGATCTGTATATTCCAAGAGGTAAATTCTAGTGAATTCTTTGGTATAACATCCAGGCTCTTTTTCAGGACCAAGACACACATGATACCAGTAGCCAGGAGTATTTGCTGCTAATTACTCACAGCTGCATCTCCCTCCAGACCTTGCCCTCTGTGGAAGGGTACTACTTTGCCCAAAGTTATGCTCCCTTGCAGGAAAGCCCACATCTAATAACTGACCTATGTGGGGTTACAAGAGCTCAACCCCTTTGCCTCAATTGCGGATATCTCTGAAGTCCCAGCCCTTCAGATTTCCCTGTGGGATTACCTGAAGCATCTGTTGCTGCAA
The DNA here is from genome assembly GCF_009761245.1 of Sapajus apella. Taxonomy (NCBI): domain Eukaryota; kingdom Metazoa; phylum Chordata; class Mammalia; order Primates; family Cebidae; genus Sapajus; species Sapajus apella. Next base: position 23,981,954 of record NW_022436956.1, on the reverse strand, counting down.
CCCACTTCTGCCTTTCTGTCCTATCCTGCTGCCTTTGCTCCCTCAGATTTGTGCCTGAACACTCACTTGATAAACCTCCTGCACATATATCTCAGCATCTGAGTCTATTTCCTGGGAACCTGAACCTGCAACTGTAATGTTATTTTATGTAGTTTGTAGCATGGCTGAAATGTGAAAAGAATGGAGGTATGAAGACCAGCTACAAATTGTTAAGAAACAAAGCAAGAGATGTTATAGGCCTGGCTGGGAAAGCGTGTATGTGGTAGGAAAGGAGATGTATATTTGAGAGGCATTTCAAAAGAAGAAGCAGCAGTATTCCATTCTGATTCAATGTTGAAATTGAGAGGTAGGAGTCAAATTTAGACCTTTGGTTATTGATAAAATGGCTGTACAACTGAGAGAAAAGAAGGGCAAAGAGCATAACAGAAAAGAGAAGGTATTCCACTTAGACCTGCTGCGTTTGAGGTGATGGTGTACACCCGAAGGAAATGTAGTTACTTTAATATATTCCACGGAAAACATCTAAATTGAGTCAGTAGCAGCTGCTCCTCAGCCATCTTTGTGCATAGATTTTCTTACACAAGGCCTATAGATGAGCTCACTAAATTCCAACAGGAGGGATAATACAGCACTAGAGATTTCTTCTCTTCATTTTTTCCACTTCCAGATTTGATGTCCAATATCAGGAATGTTCTGTGAGATGATCAATCTTTATGATATTTTTTTCTTGAAAGTAATTAAGTGGGCTGAAACATAATAATATAATCTACCAGTTGAGAGATTTGTAAAATAAATAGGACATTTTTAATATACCAGACCATAGTTGCAATGCATAGATACATAAAACTATTTCTCTAAAGTCAAAGTATAATATCTTTATTTTGCAGAGAAGCAAATAGACTTTAAAAGCACTGAACTATCAGAGGCATGCAAAACGTATCAGACTATGTGAAAACTACTCCATAAGACAATTTGATCAAACCCGCCTATCTTGCTATGTATTACTTTCCTCAACTCATCTGCAGTTTAGAAAAAGTGTATTTTTGAAACTTATGCTGACCCCCTCTCTCATATGCTTTCTTAGGCCATTAAGCTATTAATACTATATTCATCCATATTAGATTTCTTTCCTTAGGAAAAGGCAGCCACAATAGTTACAATTATGCAGTTTACTGCAGAAAAGGATTGAAAGTGCTTCTTTGTGTTACTTCTCCACCATAGGGTATTTCTTAACAATGTGTTTGAAGACATAATCTTTTTCTTCCTCCTAATCTTAGATCAGTCCTTCAAATATTACTTAAAGATTTGGTAAACCAATGCTTGTTTGCACAGGATTTTCTTCTGTCTTGCTTGTTTTCTTGCTTTTTTTCCTCCCTTCCTCCTTCCCTCTCTCCCTCCCTCTCTTTCTTCCCCTCTTCCTTCCTTCCTTCCCTTTCTCTCTCCTTCCCTCCCTCCCTTTTCTTTTCTTCTCTCTCTTTCTCCTTTTCTTTCCCAACATAAAGCTGGAGACTTAAAGGGCAGCAAATTGACTATGACCATTTGTGGAATGTGAATATATGGAGGAAAATTCTGTGTCTATTTTTGCGTTCTAGCACAAAACAAGATATGCATGTAAAGTGTCTGCCAATAAAATACTTAAATTCAGAATCCTCCAGTTTCTGTACTTGTATTTCATTAGCATTTGGGAAGAGTGTTAATATTTGGTTAAGTTAAATCCTGCTGTTCCTCTTGTCAAGATAACATAAAAATGCTGTATCAGCTGTAATTTTATCTCGACTCTTCTTAATACCCTCCTACAGAGCAACAGTGTGCCTATAGCAACATAGTCTGTGATACACTGCATATGTCTTCATTCGATGTCTTCTTTCTACAGAGCATTATTTTCTCAACTTGTCCTTGGATCCAATGTAGATGATGCCTAACATTTCTTTCTAACCAGAAGACTTAAAAGAAAATATATTGGTACTGTTTAATGCAGCAATCATATGATGCTCAGAAAATGAATGTGTATTTCTCTCCCTTCCCTGCTACACACCGTGTGCAAACAAAAGGCTCTGTCTGATCACCTAATCTGATGAGGCAAGCCCTTAAGCAATGTCACATGCTTAAGCGCATGTCTGCAAATTTAATTTGCTAAAAACCCCAATAAACGTTCCTGTGTGCTTTATTTCTTTCCACTTTTTGCTTATTACTAAAGCATTTCCATGTGCAAACACAAGTATTTTCTTTTCTCATCAGTCTCCTCCTCCTGTTCTGTTCTTTGAGTTATGGTGCCATTCAGTAATTTAACATTGCCGCGCTTTATCACTGGAGCTGTAGAGTCAGCCTACAGTGCCTTAATAATAGGAAAGAAAGTTCACATAGAAAAGAAATGTCCTGGCAAGTTTTTTTTTTTTCATATAATAGAACAATTTATAATTCTTTCTTTTTTTAATACATTTTAGATTTGGGGGTACATGTGAAGAACATGCAAGATTGTTGCATAGGTACACACATGGCATTGTGATTTGCTGCCTTCCTCCCTATCACCTATATCTGGCATTTCTCCCCATGCTATCTCTCCCCAACTCCCCACCGCTCACTGTCCCTCCTCCATTTCTCCCCGACAGACCCCAGTGTGTGATGCTCCCCTCCCTGTGTCCATGTGTTCTCATTGTTCAACAGCCACCTATGAGTGAGAACATGCAGTGTTTGATTTTCTGTTTTTGTGTCAGTTTGCTGAATTTACAGGGATGTGAATTCATGTTGTTTCACTAATATCTGCATACTCTGGTTTGTAAGGTCTTTTGGTATGGCTTGTGAAAGATGGAAGGATCACTTCTTCCCCTTCTTCTGGTCCTTCCCTCCCCTCCTTCTCCTCTCAAGAGAGCCTGTGCCTGTCCCAAGGCTTAGAGAGTCAAGAACTCCAGAATTAACTTGTAGCCCTCTACCTGGAGCTAAGGTTCCAGGATATTCATGTCTACATTCAACAGAAGATAATAATAACGTCATTTGTGTAGTGCTTTGCATCACACAACATGCTTGTACCTACAGTAATTTCATATGTACCAAGTCAAAAAAACCCTTGAGGTATTAAATATGTCTAAATTGAAATACAGAGCAGTTGAGTAATTTGCCCATGTTGACACAGTTAAGACCTAGGGTATGGAGCCAGGAAGCAAACATAGATATCTAAGAACAGAGGTTCCCTGCTTTGGATTAATGGTTCTCAGAAGGAAAGTGCCAGGAGAAAATTCATAAATTTAGGTGCTTTTGAATTTGTATTCTTAAGGCAAAATAAGTTTGTAATATAAACAAAATGCTAAGTAGTCAAGAGTTATTGGATAGCAATATTATACATGAAAATACCTAAAATGTGCAGTGACTGAAAAAAATGATATAAATATGCTTGTAGAGATTAAAAATATTTTTATAGACTAGTCACTTGTTCCTCCCCAACAGGTATTTTTCTTAATTGTTTTGGGATAAAGCCATTTTTAGAATTCATACTTTAAATCAGCTGCAAAATGTCTCTTCAAATTATCATATCATAAAATGCTGTTGTTAGCCCAAACCACTTCTAGGTATGAAAGTAACGAAATGAACAGATTCAAGGTTAATTGCTACCCAGAGAAGAATCTATTTGCAAAGCTATAATCCTAGATCAGTTGCCTCCCTGAATCAGGCAGTCAACATTTACTATTCTAGGAAATCAGATCCATTTTAAAATTAATCTAAATATAGGATAATTAGCAAAGAAACTCTACTGGTATTATAAAAAGAATTAACACATTTCTAAACCAAATGTAAACTGCTTTTTAGATAATCTACAGTTTGGGATTAATTACACACTGGATCCATTACTGCATAGTTTAAGTTCTCCTATTTTGCTTGAAGAAGAACTTTTTTAAGTCTTTTAGTTTTAAAATATCAGAGAAACATATCTGATTTATTTGTTCTGATTTATGATTCTTGGAAGGCATATCATTCTCTCCAAGGAGCTAAAGAATAACTTCAAATCATGGTAGGAGTTTCTTTTCATGGCCCATTCCCTCAGAATGTGGGTTTATCACATAGTAGGATAAATCAGAGCATAAATTGCTAACCACTATATCCGTCTCACTCACAAAATAAAACCTATGCTCATTTATTTGCTCATTGCTGAAGCAATTTGACTATAATATATTCTGTACACGTATCAAACATTTTTTATTTTCACAGAACCCGTCTCAAAGCAATTGCCTCTTCAAGATTACTTTCTATGTTCTAATTCACAAACAGAGCACTTGGCTACTGCTTCATAGAATTATACTGTAAAACATCTCCTGATCTCTCCGTCTTTCAGTAGAAACTTCATTCTAAAGCTTAAAATTGTATATGTATGAATATGACTTTAAAAAAGAAGAAAGAAAGAAAACAAAGAAAGAGTAATGAAGTACCGGAACAGGTAGAAAGAAGAGTTTATTACTTCTTTTTTGTTTTTTATTTTCCCCAGGGGAAAAAAAAAAAAGGATTTCTAGGCTGAAGAATTAAGTATAGAAATAGTGTTTAGTTATGTTGTGAGAACCTCACACTCTCTGCCCTTCTCTCGTTTCTTTCATTTCTGTAGTGCATCTAGAACCAGAAGCTCTGTAACCACAAAGCCCAGTTCTAATCTTGATAGAAAAGTGCCTTGGCAAGTTTATAAGTCATGCAATTGAGTTGTTGAGGAAAGTCTTAGGAATCATGATTTCTCTGTGTAGCATATTTTCCAAGAAAGAGTGGGGAGGGAAGAAGAATGGGTAGAAATCAAATCCAAATAATAATCAAATTTTTGTAAAAGTTTCTTTCGTTTCTGCAGTAGCATATATGTGATTTTACACACATATGCCACACATGCACACACACACTCTCTCTCTTTTGGAAAGCCCATAAGTAGTGGCTCTGTTGTGTGATTGGGGGAAATTATTTTACCTTTTAATATTTCAGTTTCCTCCCAAAGTGCTCGAAATATCCTGAGTTGATGCTTAGGATAATATTTTTTAATAAATAAATGATTCTTTCTATCTAAATATAATCCACCTAGTAAATATATATATGTGTGTGTGTGTGTGTGTGTGTGTGTGTGTGTGATATATGTGTGGCATATATATGTATCTCATATATATTTATATATGAACACACATATATAAATCTGTATGTGTATACTGTTAGTGGTATTGTTAATTAGTACAGCCATTTTGGAAAACAGTATGGCGATTCCTCAGAAAGCTAAAAATTGAATTATTATATATGATCCAGCAATCCTACTACCGGGTATATACCCTACCCCAAATTGAAATAGAAGCGATTTCTGTACACTCATGTTCATTGCAGCATTATTCACTTCTGTTGGAAACAACCTATCAACAAACAAATGGTTTTTTTAAATTGGGTATATATACACAGTGCAATACTATTCAGCCTTTAAAAATAAGAAAATTCTCTCATTTGCCATAACACAAGTGAAATAAGCCAGGCATAGACAAATACCATATGACCTCACTTATATGTGGAATCTTAAAAAGTTGAACTCATAGAAGCAGAGAGTAGACAGGTGGTTACCAGACACTGGGGGAGGGGAGAGGACCGGGAAAGGAGAGATGTTGGTCAATGGTTACAAAGTTTCAGTAGAAAAGGAGGAATAAGTTCTGTGGTCTCCTGCACAGCAAGGTGACTACATAGTTAATAATAATGCATTATATATTTCAAAATAGCTAAAAAAAGGATTTTAAATGTTCTCACCACAAATAATAAATAATTGGATGGATATGCCAAGTAGCCTGATTTGATCATTCCACGACGTATACATGTATCCGAACATCACCTTATGCCCCATTAATACCACTATTATCCATTAAAAATAAAATAAAACTAAAAATATATGCATGTCTGCTTTTTATTAAATTAGCTTAAATCCTTTTATATGTAGATAACTAAAATAATACATATGAAAGCATTTATCTTTTTTCCCATCCCCATACTACACAGAATACTGATTGTGGAGAGGGTTCTTCTTAACAGAGAGCCTCTCTCTTCATCTTTGGCCCCTTCCTGATGCTTCCTAACCTCTGACTGAGAGTACTTGCTAGAGTCAACCCATATTTTAGAATAAAGCTAAATGCAACAGTAAGTATCCAACAATACAAATGCACTATGTCTTCTAAATTTGGAGAGCAACAAGAAACATAGTAGCTGCTTAGAGCTACACAGAATCTCAGGATTCATCTATTTCAACTGCACTGAGAGAGGAGGAAACTGATACCTAGGACAGTTAGGTGACATTCTCAAGGTCACATGGCATTGGAACTAGAATGCAACTTCCACCCCAGAGGTTTCCTCATGATACTGCTACTCTCTTCACTATGCCTACTATCCAATCCAGTTATTGTAGGTAAGGACACTTTTCCAAAAGCTCTCCTTATGCATTTGCCCATGCAGGCTCCAGGTCAGCAGGCTCCAGGTCAGGACATGTAGAACTCAGGAAAATGATGTTTGTTGTGATCCTATCTATAAAAGTTCCCTCCTTGTGCTTAACCCAGCTCAGCCTTTCCATCCACAGTAATGAGGTTATTTAAGTTTGAAATCAGTACCACGATCAGAAGGGCCAGTGATGAAGAACTTAGGTGATTAACGAAATTCATTTCTTCTGCCCCATCAGCCCATTCCATTGACACCCTAACCTCCAACTCTAAACAATATATCAAAAAGGAAAGTTTACTTTGCCAATAGCCCAGTCCCTGCAATAAGTTCCAGATATTTTGGAATACCTGTTTAACCAGGAAGCTAAAGTGCCTTGGCATGTATTTTTTAAAAACTAGAGAAGTGTGAAGAATCAAAACGTTTATCTGTTTGTGATACAATGAGAAATATATACCTTGCAACTAAAAATAAGCTTTTTAAAAAAATGTATTTAGAAAAAGAAGGAAGAGGCCAGGAGCATAGCTTACACCTGTAATCCCAGCACTTTGCGGGGCCGAGGTGGGCAGATCACGAGGTCAGGAGATCGATAACATCCTAGCCAACATGGCAAGACCCCATCTCTACTAAAATACAAAAAAAAAAATTAGCTGGGCATGGTGACATGCACCTGTAGTCCCAGCTACTCGGGAGGCTAAGACAGGGAAATCGCTTGAACCTGGGAGGCAGAGGTTAGAGTGAGCCAAGATCGCACCAATGCACTCTAGCCTGGCCACAGAGCAATACTCCATCTCAAAAGAAAGAAAGAAAAAGGAGGAAGAATGAACAAGTAACATGCAAACACCATTTGGCAATACTATTTTCAAGCATATAACCTTAGAAAAAGCTTTCAATTGAGCGGTATTTATTAGGCACCTACTATGTGCTCAAGGGGATGTGCTAAGTCCTAAGATGAGAAAGATCACTGAGATGAGACCTCTGCCCTCAGTGAGCTCCTACAGTGATTACACACAGTTCTCTCAACTCCTAGTTTTCATTAAAGCCAAAAGCCACTTCTTCCTCTATTACCCAAATTCAGTTCTTCCTCCTCCCATAATCTGTCATGTTCCTATTTAAGCCTCACCATTTCTTTTATTTATTATTTGTATTTTTTGAGACAGTCTCACTATGTCACCCAAGCTGGAGTGCAGTGGTGTGATCTGTGATCTTTTCTCACTGCAACCTCTGCCTCCCGGGTTTAAGCGATTTTTGTGCCTCAGCCTCCCGAGTAGCTGGGATTACAGGCACAAGCCACCACTCCTGGCTAATTTTGTGTGTGTGCGTGTGTGCAGGGGGACAGGGTTTCACCATGTTGGCCAGGCTGGTCTCAAACTCTTGACCCAAGTGATCCACCCGCCTTGGCCTCCCAAAGTGCTGGGATTATAGGCATGAACTACCATGCCCAGCCAATCATTTCTTATTTGGGTAATTGCAGCTAGTTTGTATTACCAGGTAGAGGAGCTCTTCACACTTCATCCAAATTTGCAAAGGGCATGTGCTCTTATGCCTAGTGTATTACTTGTGGCATTCTGTTTACGCTCCAGACTTTCTTCTGGTCCTTCACCCAACTTCCTTTTCCCGTCCTTTGCCTGACTTTCTTCTTCCGGCCCTTTGCCTGACTTCCCTGTCTTCGTGACTGCCTTCTCTCTAATTCCTGCCCTTCCCGATCAGACTTCCTCCTTCTCTTATACTTTTCGCTGTCTCCATGAACCTAAAGCTAATGTGCTTCTAGGTGACTTGGATTTCTATTTTCCACTCCGAACTCCAAATTTTTCCTTTTTTTTTTTTCTACCAAACTGCATACTCCACATCTCTCAGACGTTTTTTATCTTAAAAATTTTTTTATTTGTATGAATTTAAGGGTTACAAGTGTAATTTTGCTACATGGATAGACTACATAGGGCTAAAGTCAGAGCTTTTAGTGTATCCATCATCCAAATAACAAATATACTCTTTAAGTAATGTCTTATCATCCCCCCTCCTACTTCCCACCCTTCTGAGTCTCCTTTGTTTATTATTGCGTCCTTATGTACTCTATGTCCGCGTGTACACATTATTTAGCTCCCACTTATAAGTAAGAAGATGTGGTATTTTTCTGTTTCTGAGTTGTTTCACTTTAAGTAATGGCCTCCAGTTTCATCCATGTTGCTGCAGGCAGGATTCCATTTCTTATTTATGGCTTAAGATTATTTCACTGTCTGTATATCCCACATTTTTTTTATCCAATTGTCCATTTGTGTGCACCTAGGCTGATTTCATATCTCTGCTATTGTGAATAGTGCTTTAATAAACATTTGAGTTCATGCATCTTTTTGATATAATGATTATACCAGACTTCTTTTCTTGTTTCCTTCCAACAGTCAGCAGAAGAGAGAAATTGCTCACCACCTGAATCTAAGAAGTCCACCAGGCCCCTTCCATTTGGAGAACTGACTGGTCAATCCTACCCCTAAAATTAGGCTTATAACTCAGAGAACGCAGGCTCTCCTTTTCATTGTATCATCTGTGGTCCCCCAGCATGCACTTCCCTGTGGCTAAAATGGGGTTGCAGCCACAAAGCAGAATTTCTTAGGATCTACTCACTCACAATCTTCAAGAAAGCTCAAGCCCTTGAAATTCTTCCCAAATAGTTCTGGGAAAGCACAAGTTCATGCTTTGGCTGGTACATGGCTGTCCCCACGTACCCCTGACTTTTCTTTTCTGCCCTGAATCACAGTAATGATGACTTCCATTGCTGCGGATGACAAAGGAGCAGCTGTGCTGACGGTTCCTGCCAGCCTTGCCTGTTCCTCTGCCAAGGCTGCCAACTGAGCAGGGCTCATCTGGATCCCTCATGCTCTGTCCTTGACCATGGAAGATGCCACTGCCAATGCCAGCAGAAAGAGCTGATTCCATCAATGTCCCCGCTGCATCTGCTGTCAGTCTCCGTGGCACACCACACGCACATCCCCAAAGAGACACTGATGTCCGTGACAAGGGCGCTCTCTTATTTACACTGGCACCAATTCTGCTGACATCTTCATCTCTCAGTATCCCGTGGAGATTTTAACAAACCGATTTTTATTGGATTTTATCTATTTTTTATCAGAGCTGCCTACCTCCAGGACTTAGATATGAATCCAGAGTTGCTGAATCATTGGACAGCTGAGTGATAAACACTTAGGCTGCATTTAGCATCACTCTTCCCCTCCTGTACTCATCCAGAATGTCCTTGGGCTAAGCCCTTGCTTCTCAGCTATCCCTTCCTTAGAATGAATTCTGTTCTCATGTAAACAGACCTCTGGCAGACTTATCCTGCCAGTTCTCCCATTATGCCAAAAAATCCACTAAAAAGTACAGGAGAAAACCTAGGTAAAAATGAGTGATGAAAAATGAGGAGATCTACCCAGAAAAAGAAACTTCTTTACAGTACCCTTTAGCTATATATGGCCTAACACAGTGGTTCTCAATGAACTGCCATAAAGAAAATAAATTAGAAAATTTACTAAAAAGAATCCTGTTTATTTGTCCAGCCATTTGTTTCTTCTGAATGAGAGGCTTTTTCTCTTAATTCTAGCTTTTAGTGACTGTCAGCAATGGATAATTTATTTATTGCACAATTTCTTAGAATTCAATTCTCTCGTGACTGTAAACAGCTAATATTTCCACAGAATTATGTTCTCAATGTTTCTTAGGGGCTTGTTTAGTGACTGGATTTCACAACAGCACCACAAGCTTACATCTACAAACTACTGCCTCATGCCCATTCCCTCAAGTAGACATTTGCAGGAGGGACAAATCACAGTATAATTGCACAAACTGTTAAGCGTGCTACGATTCTTCCAAAGTGCTCACCCAACAGGGCTCATTCAAATACTACAGTCTCTTTTTCCTAGAAAAATTGAATTTTCCCTAAACATTTTCTCATAAGCTAGATATCTTTCTTTTGAGGATCCCTGTTGCTTATATAAACCATCTCCACTTTTCTCTGGTCAAGCTGTGGTAAAGCAGAAGATGTCTGTTTCTAATTGTTTTCTTACTCTTGGCTTTGAACTTCACCCACTTTTAGCTGATGCACTTCCTGAAATCACTTCTTTCCCTGGGAGTGTAGCATTGCTAATGCAAACCATGGTGAGCCCCTTGGGCAGGTTTAATCTGCACAGGAATGTCTTGATCAGAGATTGCTCTTCTTATATCCTGCTTGTGCGACTGTGGGTATTATTTGATTTGATTCTGTTAGATCAAGTTCATAGTAGACTATCCTTTCTATGCTACACTGATTTTATTATGCTTTTCATGTGCCAGTGGTTCTCAACACCGTCACACTTAACCTTTTCTCTGAGAACATCCTTTCAGTAATTTATCATAAAATTGCACACTGACCTGAGCTTGGGTACCTTCAGTCAGCCTTGTCTTCATCACAATTGTTGCTCCAGTCTGTGGGCGTTCAGATCAGGAGAACAAAGAGGAAGGAAAAAACATACAATGAGGAATTAGGAGTCTTGTGTAAATATTGTTTACAAGGAAGAGTGTTAGAGTAAATGCTATATTATTTCTTTTTAAGTATTTGAATGTATTATGTGACCGAACTCACGGAGTTTTATGTTTCAACCACTTAACTAATTGTGTGTCTGAGCAGACTCTTAATTTCTCTGTGTTTCAGCTCCCTTCTGCATAAAGTCAGAACAATCCTGTCTGTCCTGTCATCTCCTAGGAGTCAGGATCATGTGAGATAATCCCATGAGTTGATTTTAAAATATATAAGGCACTAATCACCTGTAATTTGATAATATTGTCTCTAGAAGAGTAGAAAAACGTGCCTAGGGAAAGAAGTCATTTTCTTATTGAGTTCCCTTAACTCTCAGGGTTGACCTTCTAATAAACAATGTGTTAGTCTGTTTATGTTGCTATAAAGGAATACCTGAGATTGGATACTTTATAAAGAAAAAAGGCTTATTCCTCCCCTAGCTCCCTACCTAATGTAGATGGCAGGGGGATGGATGCAGCAAACCACCATGGCACGTGAATACCTATGTAACAAACCTGCACATTCTTCACACGTGCCCCAGAACTTAAAATATAAAAAATTTTAAAAAGAGGTTTATTTGGCTTTCAGTTCTGCAGGCTGAACAAGCATGGTACTAGCATCTGCTCAGCTTCTGGTGAGGGCCTCAGGAAGCTTTTACTCATGGCAGAAGGTAAAGTGGGAGCAAGTGTGTCGCACAGTAAGAAAGGGACTGAGAGAGGAGGAGGTGCCAGTTTCCTTTAAACAACCAGCTGTCACATGAACTAACAGACTGAGAATCTCATTACCGCAAAGATGACACCAAGCCATTCATGAGGAGTTTGTCCCCATGACCCAAACACTGCCCACTGGGTCCCACCTCCAACACTCCAACATTGCTACATGAGATTTGAAGGGGACAAATATCCAAACTATATCCAACAGAAGAGTCAGCTTCTGTGTGGTGAAATTCCAAGAGACTTGGAAAACATCCTTAACCCAAAAGATGCCTTTGCCACCTGCTCACTGATATCAGAAATACAATCAATCGTCAAGGACACATTTAATGGTTAGTGACTAAAAACTCATGAAGGAAAAACATGCTGGCATAGATTTATTCAAATGTATGTTAAAAATTAAGAATTGGTTCTAGAACTCATCCTAGGAGCAGGTTTTGATGTTACAGAGTCAGGTAATGCTTTCTTGGTATTCCTGTTTCTTACGGCTTGTATAGTTTGGCTTCCTTCAGGCAGTGACTCAATCTTGGTTCATTGGTTCATTTCAAAATGGCATTAAAAGATAGTAAAATAGCAATCACAGTTGATGATTGACCACAATGGGTATCCCAACCTCCATTTTGGGGACCACTGGTTGAGTCTGTAGGTCCACAGTCTGGGCTGGGATATTCCAATCCCTCTTACCAAAGCCAGGCTGAACCACAGTGTGTCAAAAACAAAAGGACATTTTAGAGACTAATCAAGGAATCAGTAACTTAAACAGCCACAAAGGACCAGTGGGTAGCATGAATGTGTGAATGAGGATGGTATAAGACAATAGGGAGTGGTAGGGACTGTGTTAAACTAAAGAGGGAACACATGTGCACCATAGATATTTAAATTCAAATCTAATTAAAAATCGTGTTGATCAAATCAAGTATGTCCACAGAGTGACCACATTTGGCCACCAGGCTGCCGGCATGTGACTCCTGATCCAGCCCCACTTCACTATAAAGGTTACTGGTGGATACTACTGCAGTCACAGGAACCTGTAAGGCCCAAGTTACAATGTCTCAGCTTGATGGTTAAACTTCAAACTCCCCCTGTCCAGATGAACCCCAGTTGTTCCTGTATGCATCACAACTTTGTGATTCAGTCACCATATGCTTCTGTTCTGCTGTTTCCCATCCTCTCCTGCTCTATCTCCTCTTGGGCTGCTAATTTTAAAACTGTGGGAAGAACCTCACTGTATCTAATACCAATGGTGCCTTTGCAGACATTTCTATGTCTGTTCCAAAGGTGCTACCCCAGTGCCTTCAACACACCACTTTTAGGCTGCAAAGAGGGGAGAATCATTCTCTGTTTGATTCAGCGCTGCACTTTGCCACCTGGGCCCCAAAGCCACACTGGGTAAGCCCAGAATAGCAGAAGGCCTCTTTGGAAAACAGTCCCTAGGGTTTCTTTTCTCTGTGCTCATCTCTCCTACATAACTCTAAGATAAACACAAACACCATCTATCTCTGTCAGAATGGGCCACAGTGCAGGCACGGTGCACAGACCTCCAAGAAACATTTTTCCCCACCCATCTCACCACCAAATAAACAAAAGCAAATCTGCAAAGATTTTGCTTTGACTAAAACATACCCAGGAATTTACACTAACCAAAAGAAACCACCTTCTCTGTTTAAAGCCTCAGCATGAAGAAAATCATCATCAGTGCAGTAAGTTGGGACTTGGCTTATATTTGTGCAGCTAAAGGGCCTGTTAAGTTGATTCTGTAAGAGCAAGGGTGTCCCCAAGAAATGCTGAATCTCACTTTTAGCAAGATAGACAACTTCTGGCAACTTTTAACTACAATGTTTTAGCTTCTACCCATATTACCTTTAAAAAATCGTGGGGTTGAGTTTTATTCAACGTCCCCTAATACACAGTCATGCATCATGTAAGGTTAAGACTCCATTCTGAGAAATGCATCCAGAGGTGATTTTTGTCATTGTATGAACCACATAGATTGTACCCAAACCTAGATGACATAGCCTGCTACACCCTCTAGACTGTATGGTATAGCCTATTGCTCCTGGGCTGCAAACCTGTAGAGTGTAAACACTCATAATGGTGAGTGTTCACCAAGATGGTTCACAATGGTGTTCACAATGGTGAATAAGAACCATAGTGAGACACCACTTTATAGCCATGAGGAGAGCTATAATCAAAAAGAAAGATAATAACAAGTGTTGTTGAGGATATGGAGAAATTGGTTCCCTCAAACACTGCTGGTAGAAATGTCAAATGGTGTAGCTGCTTTTGAAAACAGTTTTGCACTTCCTCAAAATGTTAAACAGAGTTAAACATATGATCCAGCAAATTCAATCCTAGATAGGTACCCGAGAGAGTTGGAAACATACGAACACACAAAACTTGCTCATGAGTGTTCATAGAAGCATTATTCATATTAGTCAAAAGGTGGAAACAACCCAAATATCTATCAATCATGAATGGGTAAATAAAATTCTATATATTTATATAATGAAATATTATTCAACAATAAAGAAGACTGAAGTGCTGACCCATGCTACGACATGGACGAACTGTGAAGACAGTATGCTAAGTGAAACAAGCCAGTCATTAAAGATCACATGTTGTATGATCCACTTACGTAAAATTTCTAGAATAGGCAAATCCATATTGACAGAATGCAGATTCACAGTTGCCTAGGACTTGAGGGAGGTGTGTGAGAGGGACAGGCAGTGACTGCTAGTGGGTGTGAGACTTCAGACTGATGGTTGATCAGCTCTGCACACGTTAACTGGGTGAATTACACAGCATGTGAATTCTATCTTGAAAAGTTGTTAAAATATATATATTTTTAAAGCGGGATTGTGGCATGTGAGAAATTCAAAGTCACAGGGTAGAGGAATAACAAAGTAGGCTCAATTCCCAGTTGCAAACCTGCGGTAAAATTGGTTGAGATATAGATATGGATACAGGTACAAAAGTAGACACAGGTTTTTTAAATACTTTAAATTGTTATGACTACTATAACTTTCTATACTGAAGTTATTGACTCACAAGAAGTTGCAGAAATAGTACAGAGTGTTCTTCTGTACCTTTCTCCTAGCTCCCTACCATGATGATATCTTATATATCCCCAGTGCCTTATACATACAGACACAGGTTTTTAAATCACTTCTGAGAGTTCTTCACCTGCTTTTTGTGAGACATTTCTTTGTGGTTAAAAGTTTCTCATCTGTTTTGTCTCTGCCTCCAAATTTGCCAAAATAGGACAAAACCATCTTCACCGCCAATACCACATACTGAACACTGCTTGAAATCCCTGGGTTTGTCTCTGATGCCCATAAAAGGTATATTTTGCAACCACATGACCAGCATCCTTTGAAATGGCCTTCAGAAAGCCACATGTGGTCAGGTGCACCACAGTCTGCATGGCATAGCCTCAGGTTGAGGAGCCCACGCAGGAGAAGCCTCCCCTGGGCCTAAAACTGAGATCTGAGTTGGGCTCACAGGCTTTAAGAAGTAGTGGGAGAGAGAGCAAGCGTGAATGAGGGTGTGAAGAACCGCACTTGAACATTCATGCTGAAGGTAGAAAGTGAGAAGCGAGGCTGCTGAAATGTCAAGTGAGGAAATAGTAAGTCAACAGCAATGGATGGGCCATGGCAGACAAACCAGATCTTGGGAGCAAACAGGGACAAAATGCAGCCCTCAAATAGCTGAATGCAAATGTGACAAAATAAAAAGGCACTGGCTCAGTGTCACGGGTAACATTCAGCCAATTCTAAGTGCAAAGCAAAATGCATAAAATGCAAGAAAACATTGAGTCATTGAGGTTGATTTGAATGGGAGAATACAAAATATGAGTGACTCCCTCAAAGGGCATTTGCAGGGTTCTCTTGCCAAGCTCTCCTGTGGCCACTGCCCCTCCACCACTCCATAGATGCTTTTAAAGTTCATCTAAAACTTAGACAACATTGCACAGTCAAGCCTTAGGCCAGGCTTTAAAATCAAACTGACATGTGCCCGCATCTATTCCAGCTGTATTATCTTGAGCTAGTTACTCACCTGCTGGGAGCCTCAGTTTCCTCATTTGAAAAATGAGAATACTAGTATTAATAGCACCTACCTCACAAAGTGATTATGAATCTGTATGACAATATGCATAGAGAGTGCTCAGCCGTGGTACTAGCAAAAATAAGTGCTTCCTATATAGTGGCTATAATTAATATGTGAGCATTGCTTTCCAGCCAAGAACAAAATCCCAGTATGGCCTTCAAAGGTCTCAGTTCCTCCATCTGAGAATGTCCAATGTCACCCCCGAGGTCCCCATGCCAAGTGTTCTCTTATTGTGTCATTGTGACAAGAGGAGTCAGCTAGGGATAGCAGCTTTCATCTCTACACTGATCTGTTTCCATCCATTTTTGGACTATGAAGGACAGAATAAAAGAGACTTCAAATGTATTGTGACTTTAATTTCAATAACCACCTAGATGAAGGTGGTTGGAAAGCAGAAAGAACAGACTTCTTCCCCTATCCCCATCCCTGTTTGCCACCTCAGAAGTACACACTAGGGAAGAGCAGAAACTACTTAAATTAGAAGTGACCCCAGCATCCCATTTAAGAAGTTCCTGCTCAGAAGTGCAGACATTTCACCTTCAAATGGAAAGAGCACAGGACCTGAGTTTTAGTTGTGGGGCCCCGTATTCCTCTCCACTACTACATCATTGCTCAGTTCCATTTAAGAGAAACAAACCTATTCCTCAATTCCATTTAGATGAAATATCCAGAATAGTTAAATCCATAGAGACAGAAGTAGATTGGTGGTTCCCAGGGGGCCAGGGTGGGGTTGGGGGATAGCTTAATGGTATATGAGGTTTTATTCTAGAGTGACTGACATGTTTGGGGACTAACTGGTGATATCTACACAACATTGTAAATGTACTCAGTGCCACTGAATTGTTCACTCTAAAATGTTTAATTGTATCTTATATGAATTTCATCTTAATAAATTATTTTCTAAAATCTCCTAAAAAGAGTTGTCTCTATTTCCTGTTCTAATTGTTCATCTCTCGCTCTCTATTGATTGCGTGCAAATTCAGCTTTCCCCTCCACCACTCCACCGTAACTACTATTTTTAAGGTCCTCATGACCTCCAAGATGCTAAGTCTCATGGTGCCTTGTTGCCATATGGAGCTTCAGGGGAGGCTGAAAAGTGTGGTCTATTTTAGGCAGCCACATCTCAACTAAAATAAATAAACAATAAGGAATAACTAGCCGTTTCTGTTAGTTTTTTTAAGGATAAACTATTTAAATGCTAGAAACAATGAATAGCCTCTAAATGGGGGCTGGAGGGGAGGCAACAAGGGACAAAGGCATTTTTTAAAAATGAGATTAATTCAACAGAAGATAGAAAAATTTTGGTAAGCAGAAAACACAAAGTAGGAGGGCAGAAATAATTTAAGTAAAGATACTTACAATAACTAATTAATGAATAATCATCAATTAAAAGAGATTTTTTTTCAAGTAATTGGTCCATTTCATCTAAGTTGTCAAATTTGAGGGCATAGAGTTACTCAAAGTATTTCTTTTATTATCCTTTTAATGTCCATGGGATCAGTAGTGATGACCCCTCTTTCCTTCTTTCTTACACTCGTAATTTGTGTCTTCTCCCGTTTTTCTTAGCCTGGTTAGAAGTTTATCAATTTTATTAATCTTTTCAATGAACTAGCTTTTGGTTTCATTGACTTTATTATTTTTGTCTTCCATTTTATCAGTTTCTGCTTTGATTTTCATTCTTTCCTTCTGTTTGCTTTGGACTTAATTTGCTCTTTTCCTAGTTTCATAATCTGGAAGTTTAATTATTGATTTTAAATATTTCTTCTTTTCTAATATATACATTTAATGCTATAAGTTTTCCTCTAAGAATTGCTGTCATTGTATCCTATGCATTTTGAAAAGTTGTATTGTTATTTTCATTTAATTCAAATATTTTTTAATTTGAGACTTCTTTCTTTGACCCATGTGTTATTTTTAAACATATTGTTTAATCTGTAAGCATTTTAGAGTTTTCCAGCTATCTTTATGTTGTTGATTTCTACTTTAGTTCCATTGTGGTTTGACAGCAAACTTTGCATGATTTCTATGCTTTTAAATTTGTTAAGGTGTGTGTTTTATGGCACAGAATGTGGTCGATATTGGTGAATGTTTCATGTGAACTTGAGAAGAATGTGATTTGTGCTGTTGTTGGATGAAGCAATCTATGAATGTCAATTTGAACCAGTCGATTGATGGTACTGTTCAGTTCAACTATGTCCTTACTAATTTTCTGCCTGCTATTTCTGTCAATTACTAATAGAGGGGTATTACTTTCTCCAACTATAATAGTGTATTTGTCTATTTCTCCTTGCAGTTCTATTAGTTTTTGCCTCACGTATTTTGATGCTGTGTTGTTAGGCACATACACATTAAGAATGGTTATGTCTTCTTGGGTAAATTACCCCTTTGTCAATATAATGCCCCTCTTTTTCCCTGATGATTTTCCTTGTTTTGACATCTGCTTTAAAATGAAGGTTTCTATGTTAGATATAAAATTAAAATATTTATTTTTTGGCAGTTTACAAAATAAATGAACTGAAAACAATTACACAGAATGTTTAAAAACAAAGGGATAGAATAAAGGCCAAACTAACCAAAAAGGTCTAATATTCAATATCAGGCGAAGTAGAATTTAAAATAGAACTCAATAGGATTAACTAAATTAACATTGATTAACAAAACATAATCTAATCTAACTAAAGAGCGATACTGTTACAGTAGATAGGCAGACATAAGCAAGGCAGGGGAGGGCCCCACTCACTACCAGGAATGTTAGATGACCATCAAGTCATGGTCAGAAGGTTGTTAAACTGTCTGTTTAAAATGATAACTGTCACAGCCAGTGCCAGGGAAGGCAGTCTCCAAACAGGTAGAAAACATTTGAAATTGGTGATCGGCAGCTTCCAGATATGATCTCAGTTGGGCGAGTGGGCTCAAACATGCACACTAAGAGGCAAAATGGCAGAGTTTAACTGGTATGTGATCTTCCTCTAGGAACACTCGACTAGTAAGGGAAAAATGCCTCATGAGTACAACTTCTGTAAACACACTGCACATGTGGCCCTTTCCAAGGGCTGGCGGAGCACTATGCATGCAGATAGCCCACCACAAAGGAAGAATCAGGAGAGAAGTAATGCAACCCCAAAAGCATGCCAATGTCCAAAGCCTCAAGTCAAAGGTCAAGCCATGCACTTGGATCTCTCAAGTCACCCACATGACCCTCTTCCAAGTGTACTTTACTTCCTTTCATTCCTGCTCTAAAGCTTTTTAATAAACGTTTACCTCTGCTCTAAAACTTGGTTGGGTGTTCCTTCTGCCTTAATGATCTTTGGTCAAATTCTTTCTTCTCAGGAGGCAAAAATTCAGAGTGCTGTGCAGCCATATGGATTTGCCACTGCTAATAATACTATATAATAATAAACATGAAATCTCTCCATAAGTATATAACAAATATAAATGTATACGTACCTATCAACCTCACCTTAGACTCTACAAGAATAAAAAATTGACATATTTACAAGGAGAAATGGATTAATCTACAAGCATTAGTTGTTGATGATTTTAATATATTTTTTCTCAGAAAGAACAAGCAGACAAGAAAATTATAAGAATGTATAAATGTGAACAGTATAATTAACAAATTAATCTGATCAATATGTATAGAATCCTGTACTTTACAAATGAAGATATTTTTATTTTTCAAAGACATGAATTAGTTACAAAAATTCACTGTATACTAGAACTCAAAGGAAAAAACCTCTTCTGAAGAACTTAGAATATGTTTTCTAATGATGCAATTAAACAGAAAACATTTTTTTATTTTGAGCAAAAACATTAAAAACACATACAAATAACACAGCTTATCTCACCATTCTAGGGTACTAAGCTTTCAAGTCACTTTCATTCACAAGAACGGTCATTTTAATTAACATAACTCCATATTCTCACCCAATTTAAAACTTTTTCTCTTTTCAGTTCCAGTTTGCTTTACCCAGGAAACTGCAGAGGGGCAGGGGACAGCTGACTTTTCTCTCCTTCTGAGCCTTGCTGGCCTCTGTCTCCATCTTCATTCCAGGTTGCCCCTGGGCCTGCAAAGTTGAGGTTGAATGTAGGTGATCACTGGAGGAGAAATAAGAGATAAGAAACATGCTCTTGCCTGCTGCATAGACATAACCTGGAGGTGGTATCCTAGAGCATGACCTGCTAACTACTTCTCCCTTAGAGCATTTCATGGCTTCCTCAGATATGGTCTCAATGGGGTCCTTAAATTGCAACTGCCTTCACAAGGAAACGGAGGCTCACAGCAGGTAAATAATGGATTCTTCTCAGCCAGATATTGAAGTTCATCCTTCCTCAGTGTCTGTCAACCCGTCCCTACTGGGTCTCATAGCTCTTCAGGCAATCATGGGTAGAATTTAAAAAGGCTCAAGGGCCAAGTGCCATGGCTCATGCCTGTAATACCAGCACTTTTGGAGGCCAAGGTGGGAGGATCACTTGAAGCCAGGAGCTCCAGACCAGCCTGGAAGCAAAGTGAGACACTACCTCTACAAAAAATAAAATAAAATAAATTAGCCAGGCATGATGTCACATAACTATAGTTTCCGCTACTCAGGAGGCTGAAGTAAGAGGACAGCTTGAGCCCAGGAGTTCAAGACTGCAGTGAGTTAAGCTATGATCATTGCACTAGCCTGGGTGACAGAGCAAGACCCTGTGTCATAAATAAATAGGCTCCCTATTTTGGCCTGAGTGAGCCAAAGCTGGTTTCTGAGAAGCATGCTCTCATCCTCTCTCCACCAATAATGGAAAAACTCCCAGTGCAGCCCTTCTCTCTTGAATTGGCCACCTTAGATAAATCTAGCCACAACTTTCACTCTAGTCTTTATGCTCCCCCAATTCCAGCAGGCATCACCTGATTTTTCTCTTGAGCCCCCTATTTCTCCTGGCTTAACAAGAGGCAGAAATGAGAGCATTCTCCTTTTCCACCCCCAGAGGTGGGATGGGGGACAGGGAAGAGAAATACACCAATATTTGACATCTTTCTACATAGACATCTTCTATGGCCTTGGTCTCAAATTTGATCCCCCTCTAAATGGATGGTGGCCTAACAGTACCAAAAATGACTTTATGGCACCCTCTTTGAAAGATCCTTGAGCGTAGATGGTTTAAACACCCTATTTTGGAATCTAGGGGTATTTGGTCATTTGAAAGAGACCAGCAAGAGGCCATTTAATAACCTGTTTCATTACCATCATATTACTAAGCAATGGAACAAATAAATAAATAGGATGGATTTTTGTCTGAATGAGTCTCCATTTCTAGAAACATGCATTACACATTTGCTTGGTATTTTCAGGCTTACTCACCTTAACCCCAAGGGCTATGGGAGTGCCAGGAAGTCATGGCAGCAGGGAAAGGAAATTGATGGGAGACAAGAGAAGATCCAGCCATTGTAGCTTTTCTCAAATTGAAACTCATACATTTAAGTACTTGTGAATTTATCAAATGCTTCTTATTTTTCTTCATTTCATATTCATGGTGACCCCTGTGACTCTGTGTTATTTTTCCAATTTCTTCCTACAGAGTAGTATACTGAAACCCAGAAAAGTTAAGTTCTTATTTAAGGTTATGCAGCTGGTTTGTGCACAGAGGAACTTGAACTCCTGCCCTCTCTCCAGCACGCTATACTCTTGCCTAGCTGCATAAGAGCCCACAGAGTTTAACCGCTTCTTACCAAAAAGTTGAGATGGAGTAGATTTTCAAAAGGTAATATTTCAAAAAAAAAAAAAAAAGCAGAGTGAATACTCCTGCTAGTCAGTCCCATAGTTCAAATTAAGAAGTTCCACTAGGTAGTCATGAATATATTTGGAACTGTATATTGCAGAGTCTCTTAGATATATGGCTTTCTAGGAATGCATTTGTCATGTTTAGCATTCTAGCTTGTTTCTGAGATTGGAAATAAGTCTCTGAAAATATTGGTCTAATAAGGAAGAAGCACTAAGCAAGAGGCTACAGATAGAGAGTGGCTCCAAGTTGGGGTGGACAGAGGTTTTGATTAGTTTGTGATTTATCACGTTTCATTTTCAAAACAAATTAAAATATTTTCCCTCCATTTCATGCCCTAAAGCCTTGTGACTACTTATGGCAGTTTCTCTTGGCAGCTGGAGCAGTTTGGAAGAAATAAGTGGCTTCTCATAAGAGTGAGTGTGGGAATGCAAGATAATATCCACAGCATGTGATCAGACCACTTGGCTCCCATATGCATCCCCAGCAAATGAATTTGGTAGAGGACCCATAAATTCAATGTGTAAGACAGGCTTCAGGGCTGTTGCTGCTCACCCTTTCAGTGTGGGTCTCTTATTGATTGTTACCAATCCAACTAGAGCAAGTAACAGCCAGGAGTCCTTTGTCCAAATGACAGACGTTTAGCTATAGTATTTTGTCATAATTGTGCGACCTCTGTTTTATCAGCCAAGAAACCAATTTTGTATATCTAATTTAATTCAAATTAAGGAAAACAAACTCTATGAAAATATGTGTGGAAACACTTTTTTTCAATTTTGTCTGCCTAGAAGTAGAATCATTTTTAAAACACCTCCAAGCAAAAATAAATTAAGACCTGACTCCGGCCACAAAAATTAACTCAAAATGGATCACAGCCCTAAATGTAAAACACAATACTACAAAACTCTGACATAGGAGAAAGCAAAGGTCACCTAGGTAACCTTGGGTATGTGATGACTTTTTAGATATATAACAAATGGCATGAGGCATAAAAGAAATAATAAGCTAGACTTTATTAAAATTAAAATTTTCTGCTCTGCAAAAGACCATGTCAAGAGAATGAGAAGACAAGCCACAGCCCAGGAGAAAATCTTGCAAAAAACATATCTGATAAAAAAACTTTTATTCCAAATGCAGAAAAAAACTCTTAAAACTCAACAATAAGAAAACAACCCAATTAAAAAGTGAGCCAAGGACCTTAACAAATACCCCTCCAAAGAAGATATACAGGTGGCAAATAAGCATATGAAAAGATATTCAGCATTGTATGTCATCAGGGAAACGCAAATTAAAACAACAAGGAGATACCACACTCACTTACCAGAATGCCCAAAATCCAGAACGCTGACAACGCCCAATGCTGACAAGGATGTAGAGTAACAGGAACTCTTTCATTCATTGCTGGCAAGAATGAAAAATGGTACAGCCACTGTGGGAGATTGCTTGGTGGTTTCTTGCAAAACTAAACATACCCTTACCATACGACTCAGCAATCATGCTCCTTGGTATTTACCCAAAGGAGTTAAGAGCTTATGTCCATGTAAAAACCTGCGCACAGTTAATTTATAGCAGCTTTATTTATAAATACCAAAACTGGAAGTAACCAAGATGTCTTTCAATAGGCAAATGAATAAATAAACTATAGTACATCCAGACAATGGCATACTATTCAATGCTGAAAAGAAATGAGTATCTAGCCATGAAAAGACATGGAGAGATCTAAAATCGTATTACTAAGTAAAACAAACCAATCTAAAAAGGCTACATACAGTGTAATTCCAAATATATGATGTTCTAGGAAAGATAAAACTTTTTTTTTTTACTATGTGGAGACATTAAAAAAGATCAGCAGTTGCCAGAGGTTAGTATAAAGAGCTGGATGAATAGGCAGAGCTCAGGGGATTTTTAGGGCAGTGAAAATACTCTCAATGATACTATAATAGTGGATAAATGTCATTAAACATCTGTCTAAAACCATAGGATGTATAACACCAAGAGTGAACCCTAATATAAACTATAGACTTGGGTAATTATGAGTGTCAATGTAGGTTCAGCAATTGCAATAAATGTACTGCTTTGGTTGGGGATGTTGGTAATAGGAGAGGCTGTGCATATACGGGAGCAGAAGGTATGTGGGAAATCTCTGTGCCTTCCTTCCAATTTTGCTGTGAACCTGAAACTGCTATAAAACAGTGAAGTCTTTTTTAAAATGCACATAGGTACACAAATAAAATAAAATAAAATAAAATAAGAGTAGATTGACCCCACCATTATTTAGGGAGTTGGCTCAGGCCTGAGACACATGAGTTGGAAGCCATTTCTTGAAGTGCTCAGGAAAGTGTCACAAGAACAGCACTGAGCTTATGCAGAGTAGACTGGGGCCATGCCACACCCTAGGGGTTTCTGTCTCTGGGCTTCAGTTGTCTCATTTGAAAAACTGAGAGTTCCATGCAAATCTGAAAGCATAGAAATTAACCAACTATTTTGTAAAGTCTATTCAAAGGCTTACATTTATGACTACATGATATTCTATCCATGTAACGCCCTTCAACAAATTGAGGGAAAAATGGGGATTATATCTGTGTCTTGAAAGAGTCCGCGGCATAGTGGGGAACAGGACAGCTTTTGGTGAGGGCTGCCTGAGTGTGAGTCTTGACTCAGCCACTCAGTGGATTTGTGACATGGGCAGGGAGGTCATTGCCCTTCTCCACGCCTTGGCTTTACCATCTTTAAAACCTCACAGGGTTGTTGTAAAGATCAAATGAGTTTGCATACGTAAAGTGTTATAATAAAACATGGCACATATTAACCACTTATTTAGCTGTTACCACTTTCCTTTTTCATACACATTAGACCCTCCACCTTAGCAAACACAGCCAAGGTGGGACAGAGGAAGGACCACTAGAATAGTGTTATCTGGCCTGTAAGAGTGAACGTAGGTTACATCCAAGTATTTAGATGAGTAATAATGAGCATTCGACTCCTATGATTTACAGACACTGTGCTGGGCACTTTATGTGCATTACCTTTGATGTTGTTAACTTTTCAAGGTAGATAGTAAGGCATTATTACTGTGCTCATTTAGCAGATGGGAAAAATGAAGCTAGAATAAGTGTCCAAATCCACAGGGTAAGTGGCAACACCCCAATTCAAACCCAAGCCCATCAAAGTTCTCAAACATGCTGCTTCCAGAGTAACCATGGCCATTCTTTGCCCACTTTGCGCCAGGTATGCTGCTGGCCACTTTGCTTTATGCAATGTCTCTAGACTCTATAGTCCTGCAGAATTGACATTATTATCTCCACCTCTTTTCTCAAAGACCTGCACCAAGCCTCCTATTTCCTTGCATAGTGCTTACCAGCAACAGTGAAGGGGGAAGCATCTGAAATGTTTCGAAGTAGGAGTTGAGATGACATTGCTGACAACACTCGGATATATTTATTTCCAACCATGCCAACTGGCACTCTGGCACTTCATATTAAATAATGAGCCTCATTCAAGCTGGAGGGATGACTCATTGCCTGTCAGTACTAACTAGTGAGACTTGCTGACTACAGCCTAGAGCAAGGGACTCTCCCTCATTAGTGGTGGGGATGCCTACCCTCACCTCTCAGCATGAACTAAAGGCTTAGTATCTTCATTTCCATTTCCAACCATTACCCTACCCCACACCCTTCCCTTGAGAAGGCAATGCAAAGGACAGAAAGTTGAGCCTAATTACCCTCATGGCCCGTCACAGCACAAACAGATCATGAAATCTTTATCCAGGGGTGAGTGCCCAGGCTTGTATATTTATTTTTAATTATGGCATCTCACAAAGTCAAGAGAAGTTGGAATTTGTCTTGCTGTGACATTTAGGAATCCCCAACTCAGTTATAATTTGCTTACTTTGGGTGAGTACTCTCATCAGGCATGCTCTTCGGAGGGGCTGACCATTTGTGGTCATCTCACGTCCCATGTTTGCTTGGCTGCAGCAAGAAGCCGCCTGGCGCGACCGCTGGTCATTTTTATCTGTTTGGAAGATTCAACGGGAGAGGGTGGCATGCAGAAAACAAGCTTCTGAGATGAGGGTGCATGGCTGAGCTCCCCAATCATTATTTTCTTACAAACTTATGAGGTTCCTTTACTTTTCTGGTTCTCATTTTTTAATGGGGATTTTTAAATTATGGCTAAAACAGGTGATTTTTAAGAATTTTGAAACAAAATAATCAACCTTTTGATTCTAGAGGCATTCATACCTGAGCCTTGCCAAAAGGATGCTATTCTGTTCAAAATCCTGCAAATTTAAGTATTTCCCAGCTTCACCCTTTCTGTCTTCCCATGGTAAGCCATTCCTGGAGTTAGCAAGCCTTGTCATAAGCAAGGTGCTTTCTTAAACATTCCCTAATTAGCACTCTTTCTACAGCATTATTTATAATCTTTAGAAAGGCCAAATCTGTTATTTGGCTGCCTCTCTGAGTTTTCTTACAGCCTAAAGTCTCTCTAATTTAGCCTTCTTGCCAGAATTTGGGAGTCAGCCTTGTTATTCATAAGTGCTCTCTTTGGCCCAGAAGATTCTTAAGCCTCATTCTCCCAAAAGAGGTCATCGTCTGCTGCAGTTAAATGGAACATTTGTCAAAAAGTGTTCCATAGAACATGGGCTACCAGGGATATAAAGTAAGTGCTCCAAAAAAAGGGCTTTGGAATCAAACATATTTTGAAAATGCTGGGGTGAACAGAGTCAAATAAGCATCTTATTATAGGAAGTTGGAGGCTCTCTTCCTTGCCTGTTAGAGCTGGGACTGTGGAATTAGGAAACTGGGGCAGAATTAACCCATCCTGGCACAGTTACCTGAGCCTTCCATACAGGAGAAGAAAGTGCGAGAAATACCTTTCACTCCTCCCAGGCTAAACTCCACCTCTGCTGCAGGGGATATCATAGAGGAATTAAAAGATCGAGGTCCTGGAAGGTACACAGACCACCAATGCTCAACTCTCAGCTCTACATTTTCTACTTGTGTGGTATTAGGCACATTTCCTCTCCAAGCTCTGTATCCTTATCAAGGGAATAGGGATAAAAATACCTGCTGTGCAGGGCTGTTGTGAAAAATAACTAAGAGAACACAAATAAAGGCATACAGCTACTCAGGCAATTTCAAATATTGTCAGAACCCAAATCCAATTCCCTTGATTACCAACCAAGCGCCCTACCCCTATTTGGAGATGAGGTAGGGGACACTCCTTTCCCTTCTAACTGAGGCACTTCTGTCCCTTCCTCCTACTTAGAAATGGTATTGTCCAGACCCCAAGATAGGCATGCCTGCTCAAGGGATGCCAAGCCTGATTCTGAACAGCATCGACAGCCAGTCCCTGCCACAGGCAGGAGATTCTGTGGAGGAGCAGCTTGTCAGCAATTAGAAAACCCATGGAGACACCAGAAATGGAAGATTGCAGTGTCCTCTGGAGAGTGAAAAGGAAAGCACCCCATTCCTGATGTCAACAGAAAGGCTTGCAGGGCCATCTTGACTACAGAAGAAGTGGGGTGTCCTCAGGAGACCAGTCAATGTTCATTTGCCACCTCCAGTGTCTATACAAGATGAAAACTAGCAGCCCTCAGACATGTTTCGCTTAGCCCACGCAGTGGTTTTGGGAAGTCATGTTAGTTGCCAAGATTTAAAAATTCAAAGAGTTCACATAAAAATTCAGGTTTACAGCTTCTTTTCTTTTTTAAATCTAAATAATCCTGCATCATAGCAATTGACCAGGTTAGAGTAGATACAGTCCCCTTTAGGGGATGGCAGCAACTCTATTCTCCAGTAACCATCCTTCCCTGTTTTATTATTGTCTTCTTGACTTACTGTGTTACTCAATGGCACTTCCAGGCATCTGAATTGGAATGTAATTTATTTAACAAATTTTGTGCGGGTACTGTTCTGGTTACTAATGTACAAAACAAGCTATTGAGGGAGTAAGATATGCAAACAATGGCAACAATACCAGTATTTAGATGCTCTGGCAGATATAGACAAAAGCTGTGGGACTCCAGAGGTGGGAAGGACAATTGCCTAACAATAATAATACTTAGAACTGATTGAGTGTCTGCTACGTGCCGAGCATTTACCTGCATAAGGAGTCAGAGACACTTTCACAAAAATGTTTCACTTGAGGAGCCCTTTAAGAATAAGAAAACTGTCAAATAGTGAAGGGCATTTCAGACAAAACTGTACCTTCAAAGGCTGTAGCAAATTAAATGCTCACCAACAGTATATGAGGGTTCCCTTTTCTCCACATATGACCCATTTTTTAAATCAGATTACAGTAGCCCC
This sequence comes from Sapajus apella, assembly GCF_009761245.1. Taxonomy (NCBI): domain Eukaryota; kingdom Metazoa; phylum Chordata; class Mammalia; order Primates; family Cebidae; genus Sapajus; species Sapajus apella. Next base: position 23,954,106 of record NW_022436956.1, on the reverse strand, counting down.
CCCAACTTATCTAAGGAGGATATATTCCAAGACAACTAGTGAATGCATGAAACCATGAATGTTATCAGTACCAAACCTTATATGTACTGTAGTATCTTTTTTCTATACATATATACCTATGATAAAGTTATAATTTATAAATCAAGTATAATAAAAGATTAATAATAATAACTATAATAAAATAGAACAGTTATAACAGTATACTGTAATAAAGGTTAAATGAATGTGGTCTCTCTTTCTCTCTCAAAACTTCTTATTATATCATACTCACCTATTTTCAGACCACAGTTGACCGCAAGTAACTGAAACCTCAAACCTGGAAAGAAAAACCACAGGAAAGGGGGGACTGTTTTATTTGGTTTTGGATATTGAGTTGTGTGATCAAGCCAAGAGAGTTCAGTGAATAATGGGAATTATGATGTGATTCCTGCCTTTGTTGCCTGTGGGATGAGAGAAGGGGCTATCAACTTAGTGTGGGGCTGGAGGGACTCTGAACTCTATCCTACAGCCACTGGAAATGCATCAGAATTATTTTTTATTTTAAAATATTTAATTGACAAGTGAAGATTGTATATATTCAAAGTATGCAATATGATGATTTAATATAAATGTATATATAAATAGTGGAATAATTATCACAATCAAATTAATCAACATGTCCATCACCACCTATGCTGTACCTCAGATCCCAAGAACTTATTCATCTTAAACCTGAAAGCTTGTACCCTTTGATCAACATCTCTACCTTTTCTCTACCCCAGTCCCCTAGTAATCACCATTTCATTCTTTGATACTATGAGTTTGATTTTTTTAGATTCCACTTATAAGTGAATCATACAGTATTTTCCTTTCTGTGTCTGGCTTATTTTACTTATTTTCCTTTGAGTTCATCCATGTTTTCATAAATAGTAGTCTTTTCTTCTTTTTATGGTTGCATAATATTCCATTGTGTATGTGTGTCAATGTATATATACACAATGGAATATTATAAGTAGAATATATATGTGTGTATATATATATATATATGTGTGTGTGTGTGTGGGTATATATGTACCCACATATACATATATATGTAACAATATTTTAAAATCTATTCATCCATTTATGTGCTATTTATCCATTTATGGACACATAGTGGTTCCTTAGCTTGGCTATTGTGAATAATGCTACAGTAAGCATAAGAATACAGATATCTCTTTGAAATCCTGATTTCATTCTCTTTGGATATATACCCAGAAGTGGGATTGATGGATATGCTGGTTATCTTTTTAATTTTGTGAGGTTCCATCATAATGCTTTTCATAATGGCTGTATCAATTTACATTCCCACCAAGAGTATGTAAGGGTTCACTTTTCTCCACACCCTCACCAACACCTGATATCTCCAGTCTTTTTTATGATAGTCATCCCAATATGTGTGAGGTGATATCTCACTGTGGTTTTGATGAGCATTTCTCTGATGATTTGCCTTCTAGGAGTTTTACAGTTTCGGATCTTACAGTTAAGTCTTTAATGCATTTTGAGTTATTACGTGGTGTAAGACAAGAGTCCAATTTCATTCTTTTCATTCATGTGGCTATCCAGTTTTCCCAACATCATTTAATGAGGAGACTTTTCTTTCCCTACTGTATATTCTTGGCACCCTTGTCAAAAACGAGCTGACCATATATACATGGATTTACTTGTATGGTCTCCTTTTCATTCCATTTGTCTATGTGTCTGTTTTTATGCCAGTATCATACTGTTTTGATTACTGTAATTTTGTAATATCATTTGAAATCAGGAAATAGGATGCCTCCAGTTTTATTATTCTCTCTCAATGTTGCTTTAAGGGTCTTTTGAGATTAAATACACATTTTAGGACATGTTTTTCTATTTGTGTGAAAAATGCCATTGGAATTTTGATAGGATTGCATTGATTCTGTAGATTGTTTAGGTTATATGACCTTTTAACAATATTAATTCTTTCAATCCATGAACATGGGATATATTTCCATATATTTGTGTCATCTTCTATTTCTTTTTTTTAATATCTTATAGTTTTCAGTGTACAGATCTTTTATCTCCTTGATTAAATTTATTCATAAGTATTTTATCCTTTTTTATGCTGTTATAAATAGGATGGTTTCCTTAATTTCTTTTCCAGATAGTTTATTTTTAGTGTATAGAAATGCATCTAAGTTTTACCTAGCTTCTCTACAGTCCTTCCTTACGACAGGCTTAGATAGAAGTAAAGAGTCAAGGATCATGAAAAGGAGGAGAAACAGAGGGATGGAGCCTATGCTAATCGCTGCCCTGTCTAGACTACTGAAAAGTGAAGTTGGTGTGAATTAGCCTAGACAGTCGCTACCACCCTAACTCAAATCTTCTATAAGACATGTTTAGGGAATTCAAAGTTTGCGTAGATATTAGTCCAAGTCCATATAATGAGAAAGGTAAAGATGTTGCCAAACATACTGACAATGCATTTGAAACCCAAGTGTAATTCATATCCCTCTATCTTAAGTTGATAGCATTCCTCCCACATCAGAAGATAGGTTTGAGTCTTTCTAAGTATCTACAAACATACATTTTCTCTCAAAGCCATGCTCAAAATACCTTTTATAAACACATGCTTTCATCACTGCTTCTTCCAGCATCTTCTTTATTCTTTGTTAAATACTTCTACTTAGTGAATCACTTCTTTTTGGCAATGCCTATTCATGCTAATATGCACAGGGGTCACGGGGCAGGTCTGGGGCCTCTTTGCCATGCAGATTATTTAGAAGAAGCAACATGAGAGCCCTTTGGGAAATTCTCTAATGTAACTGAATCAGAAAGTAATATCCTGTTTTGTCTGCACTCTGCTCTAGTCCTCATGTGTCCTGTAGAGGAATCCTGGAGTTTCTCCCTGCTGGCTGAAAAATAAACAAACCACTGGCTCCCAGCCCTATCCTAGAGCCATCCTAGGGAACTGCACTGAAAAAAAGTGTAGTCAAAACTGAATCAAAGAGATGGAAACAAAGCCTTAAAGGTCTCATTAGCTGCTGATTTTAATTCTTGGAGTAGAAATTTCAATGTTTGCATGTGGAATAAGCATTTAGATCAAGAGTACTTGACTTCCAAACTTTTCATGTAAGACGACCTTATTAATTTCACATATTTAAAAAACTCTCCAGAATACTGTCAATATCAAGCAGTTGAAAAAAAAATTTAGTGAGAGTTTTTAATAGGCATTTTAATTCTGTTAGTCCTAATAGTATATTTGTTTGCCCATTGAAAAACGGCAGTGCTTATACATGTGAGGCCTCTCTTTTTCACTTAGTCTGAAGTGTAAACAGTATTACTTGGTAAGTATATAGATCATGGAAGGTTTAGCAGGAATTTTTTTTCCCTACTCCATTTCTGACAGGAGTTCTCTACCTGCATATTGAAAATCGCTGTGACTCAGAAGAAACAGCAAGGGTGCAGTGTTTTGTGTTTCTTTTAAGCTGTTTTGTTTTTTTTTTTTTTTGGTCAAAGAATAGAATTCTGTGTGATAGCTATAGAAAGGTATTGGGATTTGGTGAAAGCCCTGTAAAATTGTGCTCCATCTGCCTTCCTTCCTTCTGTTTGAATTGGCCACAACCTCCTTAATGAATAGGTTCCCTGAAGGTCTCTTCTATCATTTTCTCAGGGTCTGTAGCTCCATGCTCAATACTTGATATGAGTACCATCATTTCTTCTCCAGGAGCTAATGCTCCAGTAAGGATAAGGTTGTTTGGACTTTACAGAAGAAGAGACAGAGCAATGAGGCTAGAAAGGGCATCTCAGGTTGTCAAGAATCCAAAAGTCCATAAATAATTTAGTCATGCATTACATTAATTATTTTGCCATCATATGCTGAATGTATGCTATATGTCAGATAACATGAAACAAAACTTAAAAATCTGTCCTCAAAGAGGTGAAAGACACAAGGTAGAGATGCTTTTAAGCTTCTTTGAGAGCTATGGAAACACAGAAACCAAAATAAGTTAAACTCTGTGAAAAACGCAAATGAAGTGCCATAGTTCAGAGAAGGGAAAATTGTCCTCCAGCCAAGTAAAATCTGGGTAGGCATACAAAGGAAGCTGTGTTTGAATTGGACCTTGAAAGAAGGGGTGATTTGGCCGCATGTTCTCACTCATAGGCAGGTGTCGAACAATGAGAACACATGGACACAAGGAGGGGAGCACTACACACTGGGGTCTGTTGGGGGGAAATGGGGGAGGGACGGGGGAGTGGGGAGATGGGGAGAGATAGCAAGGGGAGAAATGCCAGATATAGGTGAAGGGGAGGAAGGCAGCAAATCACACTGCCATGTGTGTACCTATGCAACAATCTTGCATGTTCTTCACATGTACCCCAAAACCTAAAATGCAATTTAAAAAAAAAAAGAAAGAAAGAAAGGGTGATTTGGACAATTCTTTAAATCCCATGCCTGCCATAATATTTGTGGTCTGGGTCCAGAAATTAGAGTTGTGGGAAAATAGGCATTTGGCTTTTGCTTAATTAAGGAAGGCTTTTCAATAAAGGATGAACGAAAGCATCTTTGAAAGAAGGTAAAAGGTAAATGCCTATGACCAGCCAATATAATTAATATGCTTCCAGATTGTAAGTGTTAGTCCAGATTGTACTAGATTCTATTAAGTCTGAATGAATGACTCCCAATTACAGGCTGAATTGTATCTCCCCAAAATTCATATATTGAAGTCCTAACCCCCAAACCTCAAAATGTTTCTGTATTTGGAGACACAGCCTTTAGAGGGGCAATTAAGTTAGAATGAGGTTAGAGTAGGCCTTAATCCAATATGAGTGGTGTTCTTATAAGAAGAGAAAGTTAGGACATAGAAAGGAAAGAGCATGTACATGCAGAGAGAAGATGACCATCTGTACATCTAGGTCTTAGAAGAAACAAACTGACGAACCCTGCCAACACCTCGATCTTGGACTACTGGCCTCCAGAACTGTGAGAAAATATATTTCTGTTGTTTAAGCCACTCACTCCATGGTACTTTGTTATGGCAGCCCTGGCAAACAAATACATTTCCTATGTTACATTTTCCTATCTTAGACTCATAATGCCTCCTAGATTTGAGTTTTTACTACATCCTTATACAAAGGCCATTGAAATTTTATACCAAACCCCCTCTTGCTTCATTTTTCACAATCCTTCCCTACTGGCCACCCCGCCAGCAGCCTTCCATACTTTCACACTTTATACTTTGCACACTCACTCACGGCATCATGCTGCTTGGAGACTTCTGCCCTCCAAAGAAGGTCCATGACCTTGTGTCTTTGTGCATGTCCTTTTCTTTGCCTCTTGTCTATTTGGGGAGTTCCTTATAATTTCTCAAAACTCCACTCAGAAGCATGACCTCTGGGTAGGCTTCCCTGTCCTCTGCTCCCTAATTCTTAATGTCTCCCTCATCTATATTCTGAATATAACTGCATAATTTCTGTTATTGGTATTTTACTTCCTAAATAGTGAGTTTCTTTATGAACTCTGTCTCATTCATCTCTATAGGCCCATACCTAATCCTGGCATACAAAAAGTACTTAATAAATGCTTATTAAATTGAACAAGTAATGAAACACATTGTCATCAAATAAATTCACATTTTAACAAACATTTTACATGCAGTAAACTCTTAACTGGGACAGAACACAAAATGGTTCTTTTGGGTTGAAATTACAATGATAGAGCATTTATCCACTTACCAAACGTTTTTACTACCATCAAATACATACATTAGGGACTGAGATGACCTTAAGTCCTGGATCAAGCGTCTTCATTTGCAAGGTAAGAAAATTGAGTGAAGTGACGAAATTTATCCAAAATCACATAGCCCGTCAAGTGGAAGACACAGAACTCAGATATAGACACTGAGAGCTGACCTAGAGCCTTTCCACTTAATCCAAATTGTAGTCATTGGTGGGGGCCTAAATCAAATCCAAGCTCCTCCATGAATCTCTTCTGATCGCTTATATTCATGCTAATGACCCTCTTCTCTGGAATTGCTATTGGCTCAACTTATATTGACTATTGATCTTGCTGCCTCATGTAATGTTCCATAACTCTGTTTTCAGAACAGGTTTTGAAATCAGAAATACTTAGATCCAAATCCGGGCTCATGCACTCTCTCTCTCTCTCTCTCTCTCTCTCTCAGACATACGCACAAACACAAACACACTCGTACAATGACAATAAATAAACTGGGGTGGTTGCTGCCATGGTATGAAGATTTCCGGTACATTTGCAGGTAAGATTACATCTCTAAGGCTGTAGAACAAGTGATTCAATACAGGGAAGAAGGAGCCTTGACCCAAGATGTAGCAGGTGAATCCTTTAGAGGAGTTTGCTTGTGGCCAGAAATACTAGAACAGTCACAGATATAAGAAAACGTGAACGCTATCTTTTGTGAAAACCAGGGAGAGGCACTCACGTAAGGCAGTTTTACATCCTCACTATTTCCCTTGGTAACCATTCAAATTTAATCTAGTTCTAGATGTGCCACAATAAAAACAGGGTGTGACAACCGTTTTGTCATTCCTGCCTATCCTTGTCTGCTGTGCCAGATTACTTGGATTTCGCTTACGGTGTGGATAGAACACTCCAAAAGTAACCTGTAGTATGTCATGGCCAGCAGAGCGCTGGCAACCTGAGGCCACACTGTGACAGCCACTGGGGCCACATGGCTTGCTGATAGCCATGAAGCTTCATCTTTGATGGAGATCATCCCTGAGACCAAACTACCAGAATGCTGAGCCTGGAAGCAAATAGAAAACTGAATAGGTCCTAGTCTTTTTGCTTAAAATACAGTTGCTAGAAAAAGAACTGAGGAAAGGAAACTCTAAATGTCCAAAATAGTATAAGGTGAGAGCTCATGTCATAAGACTAGAAGATGGATCGGGATCCATCCAATCTCACATGACTGAGGCCAAAATCAACTTTAAAATTACACCACAAGAGTGAAAAACAACAGAGCCTGGAAGAAAGATATGGATGAAATTTCTCACAGCTAGGAAAACATAAACTATTTTTACAAGAAGCTGAAGTAGGAAAAAATGAATGAAATGCACAAACACAAATAGTTAAATATTCTAAAAAAGGTGTGCACAACATTCCCCATAAGAAGAAATGTCAGATCAAGTTCCAAACTGAATGCCTACTAAAGAAGGAAGATCTAGCATAGATAATGGTCACTGGGAGCTGGACAGAGAGAGACCAATTGGAAATCACTAACGTGATCATTCAAAAAAGGGCTCTGAAGAAACTGATTTATATTCCCAAGCTAAGTATTTCCTTATGAACTCTTGAAGAAGAAAGTAGTCAAATCTATATTACATTTGATGAAGAAGACCAAAAGAAACACTTAAAAATTATATCAAAACTTTCTAGAGGAAGAATGTATCTTAGAAACCAAATTATGCAAAGATTGAAAGATTAGAAAGCTTAAATTTAAAGTAATGACAGAACTCTAAGAAAGAAATGAAAACAAATCCTCACAGGTACAGGGAAAAGACAATTGACAGATAAAGGAGAAATTCCCCTGCAGATGAAAACATGAGCCATGTCCCTGAGTAGCTGGATACCTATTGAAAACAAGATAATGCTAGGGGAGGGAATGAAGAGAACTCACGCGTCCTTTGAAAAATCAGATTATTGCTGTTGATAACAAAACTAAAATACAGCTAGTACTCGACTTACGACCAGGATTGGTTCCGACAGACCAGTCGTAACACGATTTGGTCATAAGTTGAGTAGGCTATATGTACAGTACTGTGAAATGATGTTATAAAAATCTTTAAGTCATATTTTATCATAATTTTCTTTCATTATTGTTATATATCATAATTTTCTTTGTTCATTTTATGCCATTTGTATCATCTTTACCCCATTTTGTTTCTTATTTTTACATTTGTCAGGTTTAAGTAAAACACTGCATTAACAGTACAACTGGTTTAATATTTGCAAAACACACAAAATTACAAAATACAGGTGCATACAAAAATACAAAATACAGGTGTAAAAAATACCATAGGAAACATTTTCCCAATTGCAAAACATATCAAAATATATAAAAATGTACGAAACATTTTATTGGCCGCTGGTGCTTGGCTGCAGATCGTTGATCTTGTCATCTGAGGCAGCAGTTGGGGTTACCGGAGTTGGTTTTTTCATAAACATGGTGAGCTTTGTCTGAATTGTATGTTTCTTTTTTACTTCATAAATTTCACGTTAAGGAAAAAACACATCGTGCGCCATCCGTTCAATCCTGGCAAATCGTTCTATGTTTGGGTCCATTGCTTCGAAATGTATAAGAAGTTTATTCAGTTAAGATAAACGGTCTGATAATCCCTTAGTGGTGAACTTTCTTTCTGGCTCCTCCTCTTCTTTCTCTGCTTCTCTTCTTTCTTCTTCCGCCACTCTTTCTTCTTCCAGTTCGATTAGCTCTTCATTTGTAAATTCTCCGGATTCTTTGTCTAGCAACTCTTCGACATCTTCCATTTCACACTCCAAAGAAAGGTCTTTAGCGAGTTTTACTATTTTTTCCCCGAATTGTTTCAAGTTCATGTTCACTGTCAAATCCGTCAAAATCATTAACATAGCACTTAACACAATTTTCCCAGATGCCATTCATGCACTTTGTCGTCACAGCCTCCCAGGCGGTAGCGATATTCTTGATACACATCAAAATGTTGTAGTGTTTCCAAAACTCTACAGCGGAGCAGTCGTGGCTAGCGATTGTGGTCGTTAAGTCGAATGGTCGTAAGTTGCATAGGTCGTAAGTCGATCAATACCTGTATGTGGTTAGTACCTACTTCAGCTCCTTGTAAAACTAGTTTGTATTCCTAAATGTGAATATGTGAATAATTTCACCCATATCTTTCTTCTGGTGTCTGTTGCTTTTCACTTTTGTGGTGTGACTTAAGCATGTGTAACTTCAACAACCTGGGAGAAAAGGGTGCACATACTGGACCAAAATTAACTGAAGCAGATATTGCATCGGAGCTTTCAGAAAGAGTACTTGAAATTTTGGTAATCCAGTTACATCGTTTGGGCAGCTTGTGAAGACCAGGGAATCTTTTGGATTATTAGATCACCACTGGCCCAGGTATCCAGGGTCCAAAGCACCCAGTGTGGACCAGGTGTCCCCTCCATAGGATTCAGATCCCAGGATAATAATCACTTCATCCTGTTGACCTAATCCTGAACCAATTTTTCCTCTAGATAGGTTAAGATAGAGTTGACCTTATTGCTCACAATGCCAGTCATCTCTCTGGGCCAGCCTAACTCAAACGTTTTAATGCACTTTCCTTTGATGGAAATTAAGGCCAAACTTTCTCAAAAGAGAAGACTAGTAGAAAAGATACTGACATGTTCTTGGAAGTTTATGTCCTTCAGGTCTCTTTCTCCCACCTGAAAATGAAGCACCTGGCCCAGGCTTCTTTCTTTTGTCTCAGTATCCAGGCAGGTGTCCCATATTGGAAATGAATTTATGAGCCAAGTTCAAGAGGGAAATCTTTTGTTCCTCCTTTTACTCCAATAAACCCATATAAAGCTCCTTCAAATTACTTCCCACCCAGGGGATTTTGGACCATCCTATTTCAGTTGCACTGTAATGGAATGCATCTACCCCTCAAGGAGGTGTCTGTCATCCTTGTACATTGAATTTTAGCCCCACTACTGCCTTGGAAAGAAAGAGTGAAAAACGATGGTGCTGATTTTACCTTCAAGTGAGCCTTCTTATAGAGATCTAGAAAGAGGAACAGTTTCTATTTTCTAGATATTTTGAATGCTTTCCTTTTTAGTTTGACTGCTTTTGTTTAAATGATTGTACGTCTATTCAAACTGAAGCTAAGTAGAAGTATAAACCTTAGGGTTGTATTTCTGAGTGAACATAACGTATAAATTAGGATCTTATGAATAAATTATTTTAGTTTATTCTTAAGAATAAATTATTTAGTTTATTAGCCAATAGGTAATGTGAGTATTGTATTTTGGTTTGATTAATCAGTCTACTGTAAAATAGGCAGTAATAGGCATTTTTGCATGGGCAGTTCATCAACTAGATACATTTGTAATTTTAAAGACTGTTTCTATTTACCAAGATCTGAATTTACCATAGTTGTGACAAAAGTGAAAGTAACTCAATATTTATATTTTCATTAATTTTAAATAAATAAATATTAACTATATCCTTCTCCTTTAATGATGGCTTGAAGGGAGAACAGAGATGAGAGCTGATATTTCTTTAATATCTTCAAGCACACATACTTTTCATGGTGGGCACTAGGTCGTCAAAAACTATCGAATACAAATATGAATAAATTGATAAATGAGGTTTTTTTAAACAATTGTTCTTGTTTTTAATCTCTTTAATTTTCTATCTATCATAAATATTTTACTAAGTCAATCATTCTGAAATGTAGCACTTAGAATTTCCTGGTAGATTTATAGGCAAGACCAGTCTTTATTCTGGGTTTCCCACTCTCAAACTTCGCTGCTGAGTATGTTTGATGGTTAATAATACTAATCCATTTTAAGACGGCTGCATATAATTCCAGTGTTAATAATTATAAGAGCTAGCATTTAATGAATGCCAGTACCAGACACTGAGTGCCAGATACTATGTTAACCATCTTATATGTATTATTTTATTTCTCATGAGACCTAGAAGATATGTTCTCTTATTTTTTCCTTCTTAACCTTAAGGTACAAAGAAGTTAAATTATTAGCTACCAAGTAAATAACCATGTTTTGAACTCAAATCTCTCTCTCTCTCTCTCTCTCACACACACACACACACACACACACTCTCTCTCTCTCTCTCTCTCTCTCTCTAAAGTTTAAGCTATTACTTATTATGACATACCTCAGTAATGGGGCAAAGTACATACTTACAAATTACACTGTCTTGTGCATATGAAATAGAGTATATACTACATGTGTGCGTGTGTGTGTGTGTGTGTGTGTGCTCTCAGTCTAATTATTTAATTGCACTTGCACTTGGACCAAGCGATTTATACTTCTTTGGCCCCATTAGCACTTGCCTTGGGCCAAGCGATTTATACTTCTTTGCCTAAGCTGCACTGTGACCCTTGGTCCATGCCCATTTTGGGGGATGAATGTAATCCTGCCCTGTAAACCTCAATGATAATAGTAATTCAAACACTGAGTTCTTCAGTAAGAATCACCAGCTTGTCTAAACCTAAGAGCAATACCTTCTAAGAAAATTGCCAAACTCCATTACCAAGGACGTCTACTCATGTAAAGTCATTACTGGTTAAGGCTGGAAGATATTCAAGAAATTTTTACCAAGATTCTGTAGAAAAACAATGAATCAATGCTGAGCGTCTCTTAAGGGCATCATAAATTTTAATGTGTGGTGAGTTTCAATATTGCATTCTTACTTAATCCTGTACCAAATAAGAAGTTCCAGATGAATTTCCAGGTGTTATCTAAAGAAAGTCTAGGAAAACTTTCTGAAGTGTTTTTTACTTTTCCCTCCCCTTTAGGTACTACATATAGTGCACAATGTTGTTTAAACTTAATTATTACTATATAGTCTTCATCACTGATTAAAATTTCTCTGGAAGTGTTAAGTTTCAGAATATAGAAAAATACTCAATTATATCTTGAAATTGAAAAGTGGCAAATCATAAGTGACATCAGTCGTTTTCAGTTTTCTCTAACCAATTTTTCTTTTCTAAGAGCCAACTACTAATAATCCAGGAGTCTACAACTTCATAGCCGGCCACTTTCCCAAATGAAATCAATTCCTGGCCTAAAGCCCTGTGGATAATAAAATGTCTGAAGCACCACATTTTTAAAAAGAGATTTGAAAAAAGGAAGGAGCTGGAATCTTAGCAGAGCAGAGCAATTTGTTTGTAAGAATTGATAATCGACTGGCACAAACAGGAACTGAATGTTGGAGTGCAATGCTTTGGAAATCCACAGCAACCTCAGCTCTTCTGAATGAGCTAAAATTGAATATTACAGATCAAATGAATCTTTCTAGAAATCTTGAGTGTAAGAGAGATTTTAATTAATGCTAAAGTGGCACAATATTAGCACTGTAAGTTCTGAATAGATTTAATTCTTTCTTAAACACATTGTTGTATAAGATCCAGGAAATGGCCTGCCTAGACAGTATCTACATGTGGCTATAGCCTGAGGCTGAATCTCTGTGTACAAGCACTTGTCTTCTTTCCCAGTGCTGGAGGGAGGCAGGCCCTGAACAGTGACAGAGAGGCTGCTCAGTCATGCAGACTCAGGGGTGATGAGTTCATCACAAAGAGACTGGAGACACAGCAAAACCTATGCCATGCTGGAGGACTGATTACCCCAGTCTATTGCATAGATGCTGGTAGAAGACCCCAGCTCTCTTTTTGTTTCTCTCCTGGCATGCTGAAAGCTGTTTATCTAAGTGTTCCTACTCATCCCCTAGACAAACAGACAAGATGCAGCAAAATTAAGAAACATGGGGAAATTGAAAACATTCCAGAATTTTTGAAAGTTAAACTCTTTTTTAAAATTCTCAACTTCTATTTTGAAAGGATGCGCAAAATAGAGCAATAGTGCATTGTTCATTGAAGACCATGGCTCTTTCAGAACATTTTAAATGACAGTCTTCAGGTCTGCTTGTAAGCAGTAAGCACATAGCTGTTGGGAGGCAATTCTCTAAGGGTCTCTTGCATATCTGCACACCTTGCAAGCAGAGGTATTAACTATTAATACTCTTTCTTCTGGACTATCAAGGGAATGTGTACAGCAAACAGTCTTGCACAAGTGTCTCCTGCCATAGCAAAGTACAAGCACAATGACTGCTCATTATAAAAGATATGGAGTTCCTTATCTCCAGGTTCATCTCCTGAAATGAAACCAACTATGTATGCAGATATTCATCAGGTCCTATCAGCATTATCCCCATAGGACTTCAGGAAGAGGAACTGATGCACATATGCTGATGTTCATGCCACTTGCTGTGCCATGATTGCGAAGTCCTTCATCTCTAACTTAGAAGTTTCATGTCTTCTACCAACATCCTCGAAACTGACAAACTAACTTGTCAGGCTTGTGAGCAGGGTAAAATTGCAGACCTTTCACTGTCTTTGACAATTATACAGGGACTGGTGCACAGAAATAGCACAATAAATGTTAGTGTTCTCACTTAGGCCTTGGTCTCTGCTATTTCTAGAGTCCACTTCCTAATCAGCCTCCCAATGTGGTCCCTTCCTCCCCTTCCTGCTCTGCAGGCTAGTCCTTTTGGTTATTCTAGTTAGGGAAGGCATCTGCTTCTTTGATCCCTAAAATCTCCTTCACTCTGCAGGGTTTCTTGCCCTCCTGTGGATTTCTCAGGCTTCACCTATTAGAATTCTATCATCATGTTAGTACCATCCATATCTGGTCCCTGAAGAATCTTTCTTCTTGTTTTCAGATTCTCTGCCCTCCAAGTGACCCTTCCTTCTGTCTCTAGATCCAGGGGGAATCTTTTATTTAGCTATTCCCCAGCACCTCTCTGCACCGTGACATCAGTGCTGCCTGAGACTCTGAGGTTATTCTCCCCAGGCTACTGCTTCCATGAAACACTGTCCCTTCACCCCTTTTTTCTTTGTGCTTTGTACAATTTGTTTACTACTACGTCTGTCTCTCCCATTAACCAGTAAGCATTTTGAAGAACAGAATGTCATATTCCTTTTTAAATACCCTGATAGACTAGTGCTCTTACAAATAATAGTCACTTGCTAAAATCAATCATAACTCTACAAATAAAAGTAGTGCAGGCATACATACTTATATTTCACACCTTTCACAGGGAAAGAAGAGAGCCATTTTGTCACATGGACCATTTCCTCCCCCTGATCCCTATGACCTCACCGTTGCTGTTTCTGGGCACGCTACTGCATATGGCTACTCTGATGGGAGGTAGAAAAGATGGCATCATGACATACATGCTGTGCTGAAGAAGACAGGAGTAAGAGTAGAGCTACCAGAGGTAACTCCTAGGGGTCTTGAAGATCTAAGTGACAATGAAGGAAGTGCATTGTTCTTTGGAGAAAAGTTAATCAAGGTTATTTCAGATGCTTCAAAACATGACATGGGTGGGTATGCATACAGCAGGTATGCAGAATCTGAAGAATGGGAAAGCTTTCGGGTCTTGTTAATTTCTGTAAGGCAAATACAGCAGGGATGGAGTGACTACAGAAAAAAAAAGGCCTTTTAATCTGGCTTTTAGAAAGTTTCTCTAGGCTGGGTATGGTGGCTCACGCCTGTAATCCCAGCACTTTGAGAGGCCGAAGCAGGTGGATCACCTGAGGTTAGTAGTTCAAGACAAGCCCAGCCAACATAGTGAAATCCTGTCTCTACTAAAAATTAAAAAATCAGCCACATGTGGTAACATGTACCCATAATCCCAGCTACTCAGGAGGCTGAGGCAGGAGAATCGCAGGAACCCGGGAGGCAGAGGTTGCAGTGAGCCGAGACTGAGCCATTGCACTCCAGTCTGGGCAACAAGAGCAAAAACTCTGTCTCAAAAAAAAAAAAGTTTCCCTAGGGTGCTGCTCTTGAGGCAAGCAGAAAAATGACCTTGAAGTGGAGGATCTTTTAGTAAACCCAAATGACTTATTCTACCCTCCACTCTGTCCCCTCTTACCCTACTCTTAGCCGTCAAAATGAAAGGTTTCTCCAGGTCCACCAAGTCAAGAACTGCTCTTCTGCACTTTCTGTCTATGAAGAGGAGAGGACATAAGGCCTTGGGAGAACAGCTGCTCCTTTCATTGCACTCCTTGCCACACGTTGGAGATGAAGACATGGGGTGTGCACAGCATCTTCATTTTATTTTCTGATATGCCTGGCACAAATGCCAAAGACAGCTACAAGTAATTGCTCTCCGAGCTCCAGTGAACTAGAACATCTTCATTTCAGTCATGCATAGCCTGGCATTTTTTTTAAAGGAGAGAAAGATGACTTTATGTGGGAGTTGCTAAGCAGCCAGGCTCTCTGGAGCTCAGCACACACCCAGCTTTGCAGAATCTCAGCAGCAAGCCACACTGTCCTCTTTAAAAAGCTCTCCTTAGGCAAGCCTTGCAATGTTCACTACATCCTAAAATGTCAGCTGTTCTTGTTGTTTGTTTTTATCTACCCACCACTCCCACATCCCATTAACTAATAATAAAACTGGGAGATGAATGTGATAACCAAATATCTTACCTCGCTGAGGGCCTTGAGGCAGCTTAATCTTTGGGCACAACTCCAGTAAAAGTACTGGAAGAAATGAGATTTCATAGCGGTTCATTTATTGCTTTACACTTACATGGGGGGAAATGAAAAATACAGAGAAGTACAGGGCAATAAATAAAAATTATAAAAATCTCAAGCTTCAGAACACTCAAGGGTAATTTGAGTTATAGCCATACGCAACAAAATAGGGATCATTACATGAATTTAACACAATGTGTACAAAATAATAGGCATATTTACTCAATAAATAATTTTAATGAGTGGATAAGCACGTTCCATTTTACATACATTTTCAGTGAATATTGCAATATGAGTATTCTCACATTCTTAAATATTTTTCATGCTTGATTAATATTTCATCATACTTATGCATTATAAATCTTTTGTCTATTTTTATCTATTCTATTATTAGTAGGTACTTAATTTCCCCTAATTTTTAGCTAGTTTAAACAGTGCTGTTATAAGGTCTTTTTTACCTTAATTTTATTTTCATAATTTTATTTTCATAATCTTTTTAATTTACATAATTTATTTTTCAGATTTCTTTAGGATAGATTCCTAGAGATAGAATTATTTGACCAAAAGGTATGAATTCTGCTAAATTTCTCAATAGTTACTGTCAAAGTGCTTTCAAAAATATTGGTAATAATTTATATTCTCACCAGAGATTATGCGAATTCTTGTCTCACTGAGGCTTCATTAGCATGGTTTATTGTCATGCTTTTAACTCTGTCAATCTTGTTGACATTTTATTCCATAAAAATTAATTTGTTAAATATACATGTTATTTTGATTTGATATTAAATATTTTTTTCACACTTCTGTGGCCACTTCCAGTTATTCTGTCGTAAACCGAATTACTGGCCATTGCTGGTTGCTTTTTTCTACTAGGGAGAGAACTACACAAAGGCATGGACACCAGGAGGCAGGGGTCATGGAACACCTTTCAGGCTGTCTCAGCCCTCTCAACATCAGTTTAGGACTCTTAGGCTCACTTACCCCTGAGCATAAAAGTGCTGACATTTAAAAGGCCAAGAGGAAAAATATGTTTTTAGAGAGCTGTTAAGGTGCTTTGTGTCTCCCATTCTACCACCCCTCTAGAGGGTATGGGACAGAAGGATTTCCCCTCATCATCAGTCAAGGGAGAGTGAGGGTTCAAGGAACGCCACTCAAAGAGCATGGTATGCACTCTCTGGAGTTTAGGGAGCAAAGGTTATGAAGAGCTGAGCCTAGGAGCTGCCTAAGGAGACGTAAGAGAGAGGGCAACCTCAGCTTAACCACACCCCTCCTGCATGGGAAGAAAGGAGCATCTCACAGATGGAATGGGGGCCACGTGGAGGTGGTCTCACTCCTGCATAGGATGACTGCAGGGACGGGCGATCTGCACTGGAAGAGCTGACTGCCAGATGCCCAGGGGCTAGGGATGAATCAGAGGTGGCTGTTGGAGGGACACCACTGCACATGTTAAGAACCCACTCTATATTTTTATATCATGTTTACTTATGCTTACAAATATATGCTGAATTACTTGTGAAGAATGCAATTGAAGCTATTTTAAATGTTTTTATTTGTAAGACATTTCTTATTAAGAAATTGGTTATTATGCTTACTGTTTTAATCTGGTGGTAAAGGTATTTTAAGAATTTGCAAGTACTTTGATTTTCAAAACCGAATGAGAGAGAAAATTGTATAACCATCCTGCTCTTCCTTTAGTGCAATACAATAAAACTCTGAAAAAAAAGAGAACCCACCCTCTGAGGGCTCCAAATGGTGGTCCTTCCAAAAACCCAGGAGAGTTACTTCTGAGAGAAAGAATCAGCATTGGAGACAAAGACTCATCAGCTCACCCAGAGGGCACCAATTGGTAATCATCACTGTGCAGGTGGGCAAGGCTTTTCCTGTTTCCCCATCTCTCCTCCGCCTCTCTCTTTAAGGAGCCAGAGCATGCAGTCAACCGAATAGAAGTTGTTCCCTAATAGCCAGGAAGCCTAGGGCATTCTTTGCCTTTATTGATGCAGAATTTTTGCTCCTTAGTTCAGCTAAAACGGGTTCTTGTGTGGACACAGCAGACACACTAAAGAGTGAGGAGAGCAGAATTTATTGGGTAAAAAGGGAAAAGTGGGGGGAAAACACTCAGCAAAGCTAGAGGGAGTCCTGCCAATGAGCTCTCACCTCACAAATTGATTACCAGATCTCTTCAGGAGCTGAAGAGGCCAGCCTCCTGCCCCCTGCACAAGGGGAGAAGTTTCCATGGCTTCACCCTGTTCCCCCAGTATGCGTGCGGGCATTATTCAGAATCTGTCAGGAAAGGGTAGGAGATTCTCTGGGGACACCCCTTATCTGCCTCCTGCATCTATCACTGTTACTGCAGCTTTCTGGCCCTCGTTGAGGGAGGAAGGAAAATACAACTTTAAATGAAACAAACAGTTTTAATTTTAAACTACACTCGATATTATAACCACTAAAATCAGAATGTTTTCTTATCATTAAAGTGACCAAAATGCATTTTTAAAAATCTAAATGTTACTGGAAACCTTAAAACCTGTCCATATTTTCATCAAGGGATGAGAAAGCAATAGGGTGAAGGGTTAGCAGTGAGAAAGAACAAGGTTATCTTATCCTCACACTCTACCAGGTTGAAGTCAGTTGAATATCTGGTAGAAGGATATCAGACATTTCTCTCTGTTTAAAAAAAATATTTTTCTTAGGTATTCTAATCTGTTTCTTTTTCTAGATGAACTTTAAATTAAAAAAAAATCCATATTAAGGTTTTTATTGGAGTAGACCTGGATTTGGTTTGGAGAGAATTTCCTCTCTAGAACATACATTCTGGAATATGGTACCTCTCCTTTTTATTCTATTCTTTTTGGATTTCCCAGTAAAGTTTAACAATAGTGATCTTCATTACATCCTCTACATTTGTTATTGGGTTTAATCCTCCAAATTTTATGGTTTCTTTTTACCAGTGTTTTTGTTGTTGCTACTGGGAATAGAATATTTTTCTTTCAGGTCTTAAAACTGGCTCTTGAGTTTTAAAGGTAGCAATCCGTATACTTATATTTTAACTAATCACTTTAATACATTTTTATTAATTTAAAAGTTTTATTTGATTATCTCATATTCCCTAGGTCTGTAGTTAAAGCATCTGCAAATAATGGTACGTATGTCTCATTTTATAGCTTTCATCTCTGCACTGCATTTTACTGCATTGTTAAAAATTCATTAAAAAAATATCACTGGTGATATAGATCAGGGTAGGTATTATACTTGATTTAAACTGGAATTTTTTTACTGTTTCAACATTGAGAATGATGTTGGCTATTGTCTTTAGAAAGATGTCCTTTGTGTGTTAAGAAAATAAAATATTATTCTTAGTTTTACAAAAATAGCATCAAGAATGGGTATCTAACTATTTCATTTAAAAAAAACCATCAAATAAAGATATTTCAACACCCCAAATACCAACTCTTTTGAGTGTCCGTGTTCATGCATAATTTAAGCTTTATATTTAAAATGTTGTCTATATGCTATGTTTTGCCTATAATAGAGATATAAAACATTGTCACCTCTTACAGATTTTTAAAGCCTGATAAAAACTAATCAGTTAACTAACAGGAATATTAATCACTAGAATTATATATATGTTCGTTTTTCAGCATAGGAGAAATGAGAGATTTTTTGAAGAATTCTAAAATCAAGATAATAACAGCTAAGATTTTAATCTTGTAAACATTTAGAAAAGAATGAGGTAATCACCAGGAGACAAAATATATTCTCTGTGAATAACACATACCAAATGAACCAACCTAATTGTCTTTTTTTTTTTTCATAAAGTTATTAAATGAGAGGAATTCAGTAAACAGATTGAACCAGGATTTCACAAATTCATGTATTTGGTAAAGTCTCTCTTGATGTCCTTCTAGGTAAAATAGTGAAATGTAGACGGTAGCATAGGTTTCGAGCTATTTGAAATTAGGGTATAAAAGTGGCTCTGTGTTCTGAGGAGGAGTTAATCCAAGAGGCTCTTAATTCTTGCTATAAATATTTTTATCATTTATCAGGATGAAGGCCTGCATGTAAACTTCAAAATGTCACAAAGCTGGAAAAGAGAAGAAATCAAAAGGCCAAAAATATCAAAATTTTAAGTGATCCTAATAGCTTGAAACATATGGCAGAATTAAAAAAAAAAAACGTAATATAGTAAGTGAGTTCTTACATAAATCTATCATACAAGTATAGGATAAGGGGACTTGACTGGCTTGGCAGCTGCTCACATCAACACTGTAAAGAAAAAGTTTTCTAAATGTCTTATAATATGAGACTTCTGGTCAATATAGAGTGGTCTGATATGGGTGTCCTAGGTTGGTTCCCCAGGAAGCAGACTGTGATGCAGAGGTTAGTAAATGATGCTTCCCAGGAGAGCCCTGGAAATCAGCCTTCCTGAAAGCATGGGAGGGAAGCAGGAACAGGCAAAGAAGGAAATCAAGCTGCGATGCAGGTTCAGGGACCGCCACGATTGAACTCATGGTAAGTTGAGAACTAGAACGACTCTTCAGAATTGTCCTGAGTTGGGCCAAGATAGCCTGGCCTTTATGCTCCTGCGTTAATCAGTCACTGGATGCAGGCTGCCTACGGAAAGAAAGGAGCCTGACCTTGGACAAGGGGGCTCCCTGCAGCTGAGACAATCCCCAAAGGGTCCAACAGCTGAGCACTATCTACAGACAGCACAGCCAGCAGCTGGGTCAACAAATCCTTCAGTGAAGGGGTTTCTGGGCCATGCATCACAGTGTTCACCACAGTTGGAAACCCCAGTGCCTGCTCCAAACCCATTGAAATGCTGGGGGGAATATATTTTTTAAGATGTTTTTAATATATGGTTAAGCATCAAAAAGCAAGAAAGGATGCCAAAAATGAAGAAAGAACGAACAGGCAAGGTACAAGAACTAGACATATGCCTGAAAACAATATGGTTTCAAGTCCATTGAGAAGGAAATTAAGACTTTAGGCTCTATTCCCAGTCATCCACCAGAAACAAGAACCCCAAACTCATGCCACTTGTGAGTATGTGGCCCACATTTTTACTAGCCTCAAAGTGAGACAACCCTAAAATGAGATAGCAACATAAAAATGGATCTAAAATTGGTTCTATGTAAAAAAAAAGTTCAGTAGAGAATAAATTCAAAAACACCCCATAAGATTTTCCCACCCTTAGTGCACCTGAGAGTCCCATGATAAAAACACCAGATGAAGATGAGCTCACACACGCAGTGAGGAGGACAGAAGGGAGGACTTCCAAATGCCACAATCTACAGAACTTAGACCATTCTGAAAGAGACTTAAAAATAAAATATGTTTAAAATATTCAGAGACATAAAGGAAAAATTAAGATCTAAAAAGCAAATAAACTGGGGGAAATCACAAATAGAAATTCTAGAAATTAAAAGTACAGACACTGACATTTTAAAAATGTATTAAACTGGAAAACTGATAGGCAGACATTACTTGGGATGCAGCCCAGAAAGATAAATGAATGGAAAATATGAAACTGTCTGGTATGTTCAATAAATCATCAGAGATACTTAAAAATCCTTTTTATCCATTAAATATTTATTGAATGCCTACTATGTGCCAGGTAGTGTGCGAGACATCGAGAACGAAATAATGGCCAAGAAAGAGGAACATTTCCTAAAAAAATTTATGTTGGCTTCTTCAAAATGCAGTTCGCACTTTTCCAAGCCATGACAGCTACAAATTAGGTGAGTAAAGCAATGATAAAAAGTAAAAACTATCTGATAGTTTTGGGCGATGTTAACATAATGAGAAAAAAAAAATGTCCCACTGTGCTTTTACTGGCTAATCATATCTGGAGTAATGTGATCCTTTCTGGAAACCACAATTTAACATTGGATGTTGACAGATTAGAGTCCAGACTCAAAAAGCAAGAGTATAGAATAGCCTGGATCGTATGTCATTTAAGAAAGAGTTGATGTGTGCTCTACACAGCAAAGAAGAAAATAAATGAGTACATAACCCTCTAGTACTTTCCAACCTTAAAATACTATGATTCAGCCCAAGGCTTCTGTGTCAGAGATTAACTGTAGATCTTTTTTCCTCCAACCACACAGTTAGACTATCTTTCCCAGCTCTCCCACTAGTCAGATGAGTCATATGACTGGGTTCTAGCCAATAAAATGGGACAAGAAATGCTGCCTGCCGCTACTAAACCTGAATAGACCTTACAAGCCTCACACAAGCATCTATATCTCTTTCACCATCTGCCAACTTGATGAAGAATACAGTGACACAAAAACAATGCTGAAGTGGGTAAAGCTGCAAGCTGGAAGAAACTTTGATTCCTGAGTCACTGCATGGAGGAAAGCTTCCATCAGCCAGGCACAATTACTTTGGATATGATTGAGAAATACACTGTTATCCTATGTAAGCATAGGACAAAATTAAAATAATAGCTAACATTACCTTGACGAATGCAACCTCTATTTCTTTTTATTTTTCTTTTTTCCGAAGACAGGGTCTTGCTCTGTCACCCAGAATAGAGTGCAGTGATACAATCACAGCTCACGGAAGTCTCAACTTTCTGGGCTCAAGTAATCCCACCTCAGCCACCAGAGTAACTGGGACTAAAGGTACATGCAGTCATGCCAGCTATTTTTTTTTTTTTTTTTTTTTTTTTTTTTTTTTTTTTTTTTTTTTTTGCTTTTAGTACATATGAGGTCCCACAATATTGCCCAGGCTGGTCTTGAATTCCTGGACTTAGGCAATCCTTCCACCTCAGCCTCCCAAAGTGCTAGGATTACAGGCGTGGATCACTGTGCTTGGCCTAATATAGTTTCTTTATACAGGATTTCCCACCCAATTTTCACTCCCAGTTCCTGCCTAATTCATTCTAACAGAATTCTATTTACCTCATTTCTATTGTTCCTAGGGAGGTACTCCTGAAGGAGAAAAGCTATATCCCAACCTGAAATTATATTTGTGGTAGGGATTGGTACATTGTCTTGTCCCTGGTCCAGCTTCTGTCAAAGGAAAGTCATTTCTTACCCATTCTCCTTCTCCAGAAATTAATCCAGGTGTTTTCACCTCAACCAAGCCGAATTACTTGAGGTCTCTTTCATACTCATGTTCATATCCTCAAAACTATCATAATGCTAGGTATAGTGCAGTTGATTGTTGATTGGATCAATAAAAAAAAGAGTTACAAATGTGAAGCTCTTTGAATCTTAATGAGAAAACCAAACAGAGCAGTATTTTACCAAAAAAAACAAACAAACAAACAAAAAAAACCCATAGTGAGTTATGTATACAAACACATAAAAGACATTTCTATGCAGGTTACATATGTCAATGCATATGTTTATATATAAAGGAAAACAGGTTGATTTCAAATCAGTTATTTCTGCATATAAAATGAAGAGCTTCCTTTTCCATTCTCTTTATAAAATCAAAGAAACCTGAATATGTAGCTATTTTTAAAATACACAAAGGGCTCCCCTGAGCTAAATGGTCTCTCGCTAAATTAGTAAATGAGTAATGGTAATGAGATTACTCTGGGAATAGCACATGCCAGAAAATATTAGTGGTCAGGAACAAAAAAAAAAAAAGAGAGAGAGAGAGAAAAAACAAGTAACTGAGACTTTCAAGAAATCATCTTCTGCTACTGAACAAACACATCTAGCCAGCTCAAGGCCAAATATCTGAGAGATCCCTGATTTTTACAAAAAGAAATGAAAAGTGCAGGCAATGCTCAAAGATAATGCATTCTTACCTTTCTCTGAGATCTGCTCTGTAATCAGAAATACGAGAATGAGAAGAAAATATGGCCCTTTTTGTTATTTTCAGAGACAAAGTGAAAATAACCAGTGCTTGCTAAATAGAAAGCATCTCATTATTGTGCACTTCTACCAATGCTCCAGAAACCCAAACCCACCCCACTTGGCTAACCTGCCTGTCTCCTCTTGCACAGATCACATTTCATAGTAGCTATGCACTTCCACATATGCCGTCTTCTCCTCATGTAAGACTCGTGAGGACAAAAATCACTGTTGACCACAGTTGATCAATCTGTTGATGCTATAACAGATTCCCCAAAATTTGGCAGCTTAAAAGAACACTCCCTTATGATCTCACAGACTTTAGTAGGTGTTTATTAAATACTTCTTAAATAATCTTGGAGTTTTCCTAAAAGTATGAAGCTAATGGTGATGAAATCTCTCCCAATTATAAGTAGAGTTGGAAGAACAGAACAAAAAAAAAATCCAAAGTCACCCACTGCCTTTTCTGACTAGAACGTAAGTTCCATGAAAATGGGAATGTTGCCTGTCTTATTCAGGGCCGTGTCCCCAATGTGCACTCAGTAAGTGCTTGTTGAGTAAGTGAATGACTTTGTTCATGTAATCCTTTCAGAAGATTTTATTCAATAACATAAGCCTTATCATGATGAATGCTTGACATTATCACTTCCCCAATTTCCTTTGTATGCCCCTAACTTGACAGCTGGCTTCTCACAGTGTATTTTCTTTCTGTTGATGCTATAACAGATTCCCCAAAATTTGGCAGCTTAAAAGATCACTCCCTTATGATCTCACAGCGCTGTAGGTCAGAAGTCCAGGTAGGCTCAGAGGCTCTGCTCTGAATCTCACAAGGCTGAAATCAGTGCCAGTCAGGCTGGGCTCTGATCTGGAGGCTCTGGGGGAGGATCCACTTCCAGCTTCATTCAGATGGTTGGTAGATTTCAGTTCCACATGGCTGTAAGACTGAGATCTTCATGTCCTTGCTGGCTGTTGACCAGGGTCCAGCTTCTGAAGTCACCCACATTCCCTGGCTGGTAACCCCTGTCATCTCCAAAGCCCATGAATGAGAGGCTGAGGCTTTCTCACACTTCTGATCTCTTTGATATTCCTTCCTGCTCTTGCCTTCTTCTTCTGACTTACTCTCCTGTCTTGGCCTTTTGCTTTTAAGGGTGTATGTGATTAGATTGGGCCTATCTGGATGACCCAAGGTAATCCCTCCATTTCAAGGTCAGCTGATGAACAACCTTAGTTCCATCTGCAAAATCATTTCATAGCAGTACTGAGATTAGTGTTTGATTGAATATAGTGGGTAAGAATTTAGGGGGAAATCTTTAGAGCTCTACCTACAACACTAAGAGTGAGCAAACCAAAGATAGTGCCCAAAATGATAGCTGGTCTTTATGCAATCTCATCTAAGAAGTGACATCCATTGTTTTTGCTGTATTCTAATTTTTAGAAGCAAGTCAATAAACCCAGCCCACACTCAAGGAGAGGGAAATACACAAAGCCTTGAATACTAGTGATCAGGGATCACTGTGGACCATATTAGAAGCCACCTACTACAGAAAGGAAAGATAATTACATCTTACAGTTTGGTCTGGCTATTAAAAGCATTTATGTGATGATAAAAATACAAATACTAAACATTAAACTTAGAAAAATTATCATAACATTATACCAAGACGAAACAATGGTGGGATAGAATGGAAATGTGTTTGATAAAAGAAGCAAGGAAGAAAACGAAGCCCTCCTAGTCAATGGAGGGAAATCAATCTAAAATTCCTAAAAATAGTAAATCAAAAAGTAGCACTAAGTATGTTATTTAGAGACAGGAAGGTGAAATGTCAATCATGTAAAAAAGATGAAAATGCCTCTGGAATGGGGAAATGTCAGCAGGGGGGTGTTGCTCATGAGCGTGGCTGGTTTTTATAACAAACCTTACAGGGTTCTTTGACTCTTTATACCATGTACGTACACGACTTCTATTAAAATAATGGGGGGGGGGCAATAAAGGAGGACATAAAGGCTTTCCACAAAAAAATTGTGAAATTATTTGCATGTAGTGAAAACAATAAGTATCTCTAGTTGAGGTTGGAAAACATTGGCCCAAGAAACACAAAATAGTACGCAGATAATAAAGACGGAGTATTACCAATGCAGTCAAACAGCAGCTGTTCATCCAGCTGCATATTTAAGCCAGCTGACCCACCCCACCCCAGAGGCCTGTGACAAGTGGGTGGCCAGCAAGCCCAGCCCAGAATCCACTGCTCTTTGCTGCCACCCTTGTTTTTGAGTCTGGTTCAGCTGCTTCCTGAGGCTGGCTTTTATTTCTAGATATCAGCCTAGCTTCCAGCCTTCAGAATATTTTTGATGTTAATTTACAGCTTTCAGTTATTTGAGATATACTTCAATCTGTTCCTAAGACAAACTCATTTCCACCATAGAACCTCTGCCCTGGCTCTTCTGCAAGAATGCACTATGCCGGATTATCCTCTGGCAGCCTCACCCTTGTTACTCATCTCATTCAAATGCTTCCTTCCCAGAGCCTCTCTCTGACCATCCAAACTAACCGTGCCCTCTTCCACAGCCTCACCACCATGTATCACATCACCCATCTTGTTTTATTCCTAGCATTTGTCAAAATGTAAAATTATTTTGTTCATTTATTTTTGCCATCTTATTTTATTAACCATGGTATCCCTGAAGCCTATATTATAAGCATGTGCCATGTATCAGTTACCCAACGAATAATTGTTGAATAGAAAAATGGGATTAAGTAGTGTATTCTTTCATTTCTGCTGCAATAATGCTGCATAACAAATCACCCTGAAACTTAATGTTTTAAAACAGCAAGCATTTTTTTCCTTGCCCATGGATCTTTGGGTCAACTTGAGTTTGGCTGATCTTGGAAGAGCTTTGCTGGCTTAGGTTGGGTTTGGCTCCAGGCTGTGGGTTGTGTTCAGTTCCACCTCCATGTGTTTCCTCATGCTTCTGAAACCAGAGGTTACCTGGGGCATGTTATTCTCACAGGAGACCACTGGAAAACAAAGAGGCAAACAGAAGCATATCATGCTTCTTGAAGCCTTGGCTAGGTCTGGCCATTAATCCTTGCACTTTCCATTGGTCAAAGCAATCACATAACAAAGCTAAATATCAATGAGGTGGGAAAATATATTCTGACTACTATCATTTACGATTATGACACTAAATTTAAAGTATATATAATACAGAGATTAAAATGTCCATATCATTGCAGCTAATTAAACATTAAGTTTGTAACATAAGATTAAAGCTATAAGAATTTGATCTTATTCAAGCACTTCATCTTGCAGATGAGAAAACAGACCTAGAAAAATGAGAGTGAGAGAATACTACAGAGTTTTTGGTAAAGAGGAGGACACATAACCCTATTAAAGAGGAGTGAAGAATTTGGATGAATAGTTCAATCTGACCTGATTGAATAAATAAATAAATGAATTGAACTGAGAGAAAGGAGCCAGCAGAGGAGAAATTAAAGGCACAAGAGAAAAAGCAAAGTCCTGGGAAAGGTAAGGGGGATGAGATGAAATGCGCTGGTGGAATGTAGACCTTGGAAAGGAAAGATCCTGTCCAAATGGAGGAAAGAATGAGCAGGTGTGTGGATACACTAAGGAAAGAAATATGGGAGTTGGAAGAACTCAGGTCTGTGAGATAGACTAAACACTTGGGTAACATACTGTGCAATAAGGTGTCCAACAACTCACACTCAGGTATAACATAATTGGACATGGGTTCTCAGATCCTAGAACTCACTGCCAAACAGCTGTCCTCACTTATTAGCACTGCAGGAGGGTTTTACTGTCTACAGAGCACCAAAATATACTCAACACAAAGCCTGTGAGTGTTAATATTATTCTACTAGTGTGACCACGGTTTTCTCAGTGAAGCAGATGTGAGAATCATTAGTTTAAAGTGAAGGTGGCAAGGGTTGTGTAGGTGGCTTGTGTCCACCATGATGAAGGTTTGGAATAGGGAACTGGGAAAGAAGTGACCAAAAGCACTTGAAGACCTGACCACCAACACCAACAGAGGGCTGTCTGCTTTAACAGAAGACCATGAATGGGAGTAAGCAGTATTCATATATGCGGTTGAGTGATTTTCTTCATTCAGCCATTTATAGAGTGTTTATTGTCGGCCATGAAAACAAGGTACAGTTCCTATTTCCAAGCAGATTATAGTGTAATCAATACATGCCCAGAATGAGTTAATGACTAGGAAAAGGACTCTTATAATTCAGTACTAAAACTGAAAACTGAAACAGGGATTCATGCAAATGTAACCTTTCCATCTCATCTGTATGTATCAAATGTCACTGTCATTTAATTTCCTAATAAATTACAGACATATACAGTGTTTAAATGCAAAGTTTAATGAAGTCAATAAAATATGGGCATAAAACAGTAGAATGTAAATTCCATTTCTGTCCTTTACTGCCTAATTGAGAGATAAATGTCATTTACCTTGAGATAATATTTTCACAAAAGCATTTAGAGGAGTTTCAGCTTTAATATTCCAAAAGGATCACTGTTGGCCACTATTGTTTATGATTATAATACTAAATTTAAAAAATATGGATAGATAGAAACCTCCATATAGTTGCTGCCAATTAAAGATTACGTGTGTCATAGAATAAGAAAACTGAAAATAACTTAGCCCTGGTACAACTGCCTCATTTACACATAAGAAAAAAGACTGGGAGAATTGAGATAAGTTATTTTGCAAAGGGCAGGCAACAAATTAGTGGCAGAACAGAAATAAATCTCAGATCCCCTGATTCCCACCCCAGGGTCATTCTACTGCAACAGACTGTTTCCTTACCTATTCTTGGCTATCTCACTATGCAGGGGTCCCAGGTTGCCAAACAAGTGGCTCTGAATAGATTGTCATGAATACATTTACCTCGTAACCCCAACTATGTTTTTAATTGACTAGAACTTAGTTCTAGATTATTATAAATACACTTTCTTTGGTCCATTCTTTTGAAATAATAATGAACTTTACTAAGTTACTTACCTTGTTATCTCACATATTTTATCATTTTCGTCTGTATTTATTTCTCCTCTAATCAGAGAACTTCCTCCAAGCATGAGTTCAAAGAGGATCTTCATGTAGTAAGCCTGAGGTCATGCATGCCTGAGAGTATCTTTATTACATCCTAATACATATAACTGTTTACATGAATATATCAAAAATATAACTTGTTTTATCTGGACAACTCCATATGTTGCATCCAGTGTTGTCACTGAGAAGTCTAATATCTGTATGATTCTTATTCTTTTTTAAGTGATATGAAACTTCCCAGCGGAAACTAGAATTTTCTGTTTGCTTTTATGTGCTTAATGTCTATAATGTTTTCAGGTGTTCTTTTTTTTGTTTGTTTTATCTTCTAACCTGTTTGGCACCCAATGAGTTCTCACAACCTGAAATTCAAGCAAATTTTTGTTTATATTTTTTCCAAATATTTCCTTTCTTATAATTATTTACTTTTTTCCTTTCTAGGAACACCTTTGATTAGTATGGTGTCACTTCCATTCTACCCTCCATATCATTTGTTTCCTTTTTTAATTTCTAATATTTTTATTACATCTTGATGCTTTTTGAGAGTTTCTGAACCTGATCTTACAGTGAACTAATTTTTTTGCCATATTGTTAGACAGCCATTTATTGAGCTCTTATTTCAATAGCCATTATTTTCCTGACCCAATTTTTCCACGTGATTCTGCTTTTTAAAATTCACTCAACAATTCTTCTATATCTTTTTGAAAATATAAATTAGTAATGAATACTTGACTTATTAAGGCCATGAATTTCATTGCAGTCTTTCTTAAAATTATTATTATTACGGCAAAAACACTTAACATGAGATGTACTCTCTTAACAAATCTTTAAGTGTACAATACAGTACTGTTGACCCTAGGTACAATGCTGATCAGCAGATCTGCAGAACTTACTCATCTTGCATAATTGAAACTTTATACCTGTTGATTAGTAACTTCCCATTTCCTACTCCCACCACAACCTGGCAATCACCATTCCACTCTCTGATTCTACATGCTTGGCTGTTTTAGATACCTCATATAAGTGAAATCATGCAGTATGTTTTCTTCTATGACTGGCTTATTTTGCTTAGCATAACATCTTTAAGGTTCATCCATGTGGCAAATTTCAGGATTTGAGGTTTTTTTTTTTTTTTTTTAATTTAAGGCTGGATAATTTTTTTTTAAGGCTGGACAATTTTAAAATGTATGTGTCTTTCCATACCTTTTCTGTAGTGTTTCCTTTGAGCTCATATGTCCCTGCTTGATAATATGAAATGGGAGACAGAGCCAAACTCTCACACCTGGTTATCCTGCCTCTCTTTATATGCTTAAAAAAGAAGAGGGCATGACCCAACCTGGAAGACCCTGGCTCCACAGCCTAACTCTGCCCAACTCTGTGCACAGCTCCTGCTCCCTGTCCCTGATGTGAGGTTCCTCTGTCAATTTTAATTTGCTAACTCGCAAATGGGAAGTTGGATGGAGTGATAAAATACCCAGTACCAACACCAATTTGCCGTCTAATGGTTCCTCACCACAGTGAGCACCAGCATGGCCCTGAGGTTGCTGTGGACCCTGGCTGCACTGGGATAGAACTGATGGGGATTTGGGTTTTGTTGTTGTTGTTGTTGTTTGAGACAAAGTGTCTCTCTGTCCTCCAGGCTGGAGTGCAGTGGCGTGATCTTGGCTCACTGCAACCTCCACCTCCCGGGTTCAAGCGATTCTCTTGCCTCAGCCTCCGCAGTAGCTGGGATTACAGAGGCATGTGCAACCACGCCCAGCTAATTTTTGTATTTTTAGTAGAGACAGGGTTTTGCCACATTGGCCAGCCTGATCTTGAACTCCTGACCTCAGGTGATCTGCCCACCTTGGCCTCCCATAGTGCTGGGATTACAGGCGTGAGCCACCAAGCCCAGCTGGGATTTTTGGTTTTAATGTTTGTTTTTGTTTGGGCTTTCTACAAAAATCCACTGGTGGAGGGACCAGCATATGTCCTTAAATATGGAGTGGAAATGGGAAGAGAACCTAGCTCTGTAACTCCTCCACTTTATCCCCAGATCCTCATGCCTCTCCTACCACAGCTACTGTTTTCTCACACATAAGGACTCGACCACTTTCTGTCTCCTCAGAGATATCCCAGTTTTTAAAGTCCATAGACTTTGTCACTTCTATGGCATTTCTGCAATTGAGTTTGGGAGAAAGAACTAGTAGTAAGCATTTTTATATCTCCTTCTTTTTTTTTTTTTTTTTTTTTAACTTTGCGAGAGTTCCTACAAAATGTATGCCAGTTCCTGAATATGAACTTGGTTCCAAATTTTTGAATATTTTTAATTGCATCTGATATGACTTTGTCTTTAAAAGCTTTTGCTTTTTACTATCATGTCTTTCCTGATGTTTGGCAAATTGCTATTTAACATTTTCTTTTATCTTATAATTTATTGTGTTTCAAAAGAGAAGTCTAAGTGTTGCAGAACTTTCTCCTTAGTTCAGCTAAAACTGGGCTCTTGTCACATGACCAGGAAAGATTACGCTCGCCGACAAACAGAAGGGTGAGGAAAACTGAATTTATTGGGCGAAAAGGAAAGGAAAAAACCCTCAGCAAATTAAAGTCCTCCCAGCAGGTTTCCCGCCTCACAGATTGAATCCCAGGTCACCACGCAGGAGCAGGCTCCTCCCCCCCTGAAAATGGCATGAACTTCTGGAGGCTCCACTCTGTCCTCCCAGTGCTCAGGTGGGTATTACTAAGAAAGAATCAGTCCGGAAAGGGCGCACTTCGTCTGGGACCAGCGGTCCGGTTTTTCAGTCTTCAAGCTGTTTTAGGCTTGAAGGCAGGGTTTCACCGGGGACGCTTGGCCGCCTCCTGCCTCTATCATAAGCAAATATGGATTTGGAGGAAGGCATGATGAGTCAGAAAAGCCTTCCCATTCTGGTATCTAGTTGAGATTTTCTGTTGGGCTAGGAAGAGAGGGTCTGAGAGAAACAAGATTTCTGTAGAACTTGTGGGTCCCTTGCAAAAAGAAGCTTGGTAAAGAAATGCTAAACTCCCAAACAGGACTGAGGAATATAAAAGGGGAACCCATATCCCTGGGAGACAGAGACTCTGGAGGTGAAAGTCTGGGTGCTGCATCAGCAAAGACTGGCCCACAGCTCCCTCACAGAGTATCCCTTGCCCTGGTGGGGTCTGAGAGCGGCTGAGAAATCCTGGGTAGCCAAGATTGCCATGGAAATTGCCAGGGCTCTAGGTGGTCCCACAGAGTGCCTGGTGGCTTGACATGGACTGAGAGCTACAGATTCACTTCTTTGGCACCTGAAGGGTCATGGTAGGAACGAGGAGATTCTAGGAACATCATAAAACGGCTTTCAGTTAGAAACGTGACAATTACAAAACATAATAGACTAATTACAGACAATGAAATATGAATGAAGATTACAAACAAATGTTGGTATCTATAGAAGACAAGCCTGGCTACAACATCACATTCTCATCCTCCAATTCTAGGGGACAGGGCATCCCAAATCAACTCAAACTAAGCACTATAGTTTCAGTGGCATGAAGGCTCACAATAGAAATTTTTTTTCTGTTCTAGAAACTCACATTTCTTCTATCTCATGACTTGTGGTCAGAAATTACCTTATATGGCTTGAGTATGTGGTCTGTATAATCACCCATGCAACTATACTAGAGCCTTCTTTATTATACCAAAATGAGAAGAACAAGTCTTGTTAAAAGATATAATTTAGTGCAGAATTTAAAACCACCACAGAGTGATGCCTGTCAGCTTGACAAAGCATTTAAACCCTTAGTGGATTTAATGGCAGGCAATGGCAAATCTCTTAAGGTTTGTAGCAATGGCTGTCAAGATGCACATGTTTTTGCATGTAAAAGTCATTTTGTTTCTACCTTAACTATTGTATAATAATTAATATTTTTGCCACTTCCTTTATTTGACATTTTGCATATACTTTGCATACATTAATTTATTTAACCTTTACAAAAACCTATGGGCTAAGGACCATTATCCCCACTAACAGCTCAGAAATCTAATGGCAACTGGCTCAAGGTAATAGATGTATTGATGACCAACCCAGGTACACGGGCTTCCAAAGCCTATTCTTAACCATTAAGCTGTTCTGTCAGCCCAGTAGGCCTTTTTTTTCCCCAGTGCAAACTGTCCCAACAAATGTAATTAAAAAGAAAAATATCTGGTCATTTAGGGACACCATCCATGAAAATGTATTTCTAATTCAGGAAGAGGAGGCGGGGGAGGGCATTCTCTACTAACCATGGTAAGCAATCTGTTCAGTCCCCAAAACATGAAGTTTGATTTTTCTTTTTATCTGGCTTCTATGTTCAAGGGAATATAAATGTCAGGAATTAAGCATTCCCTCTGGATGGTGGAGTAATAAATAGCTTTCATACCATTTTGCACAGATGCTGTGACTAAATTGAGATCAGGAAAGATATAGACAACTATAGCAACAAACTGATGATGAATCTATTTTTAAAAGCAACTGTTAAACTAGAAAGATTTTTAAAACAAAAAAAAAAACTCAGAAGGAAATAATTTGGGCACAATTCTAAGAAATTCAAAGGAGATTCAGAGCTAGAATGAATGAACAATCCACTCAGCCCAAAAAGGGCTGAGATAATCTTTTCACAGTTTTAAATATAATTCTGAATATTTTTGAGGCATGAAGCAAAGGAAAGTTTTATACCTTGGAAGGCTTAAAGTATTAATGGGAATAATGGTAAATATTTCTGAAATAATAAAAACTTTGTGCTCTAAATAAAATATAAAGGGGCGTATCATTTATCTGTCTTTTGGGAAACATATCTAAAACCAACATATAAATATTCATCATAAGTTGACATTATTTAATTGCTTTAGCAAATATTTTGAACCATTCCAGCTCAGTGATACCATTCTTGGATACTTTTCCTAAGGAATAATATAAAAATGTCAATAACAAGAAATATTCAATGAAGCATTATTTTGTAATAGCAACATATTAGAAATAAAACCAGAAAAGGGAACTAGTAATATAATATAAAGGAAACAATTATTTGTCGGACATAATCTGAGTACTGAATTTATGTTATTGTATGTAATAGTAATAATCTAGACATACTTTTCCTAATAAGAAAATAAGTGCAGAGCAGTTAGGTTACCAGTCAAAGATTAAATAGTTGGTTAATAAAGGAACAAAGTATAATCTAAACAACATCTAATCAAAAGATGGTTAATTATATAAACCAATTTAGTATTTTTTTCATAAAGGTATTAAAACTAACAGTTGGGAAGACCACAGAACAGAATCAATGATGCTTAAGATGTAACATTCAGTTGAATATATACATACATGTACATGCACACACACACGTGAATGTCTCTGTGCTATAATTAAATATGTGAAATTATATTTACAAATAGACAATGAATAGAACATGAAGACAGATGATATTTGTTAGGGTAGTGAAGTTATGAATGGCTTTCCTTAATTTTAAAATTCCCACTGTTCATTCACTATTCAAGAAACACTTAATGAGAGCGTACATCAATGAACAAAAAGTTCCTGTCCTTGTGGAGATTATTTTATAGTAAGGGAATATACTACATGAAATCAATTAATGATAAAGTCTCTTAAAAAAACAAAGCAGAGTGTGAGGATAAAAAGATATAGGGCGTGTATTTAGAAACCTTAATCAAAGAAGGTCTTCCTGACAAGATATTTGCATAGTAAAGTAAAATTGAGTAAACCACACAGATATATGGAAGAGCATCACAGCAGGAGAAATAGCATGTGCAAAGGCCCTGGGGCTGAAATGGGATGCCAGATAGACAATATAAAGAATGGGGCAAAGTTCATGCAGAAAGTAAAAACTGGGTAAGAAAAAGGGTTACAAAAGTATGCCTATAACCTAATAATTATGTTTAAAAGCACAGAAAAAGATAGTAAAATAAAAAGTATGATAGGTTGGTGATGAGTTATCTTAGTGTAATGTGGTTTTTAAGAGTAATCACTCCTAAACCAGATAGCCTGGATTGGATCTCAGTTTTGAAACCTCAGAGAATTTGCACAGCCTTTCTGTGCCTCATCTGTAAATCAAGGCTAATCATCATAGTATCTTTAGCATTGTTGAGAGGTATAGAAGGCAGAATAAGATTCCTATAACGTCCATATCTTAATCCTTGGAACCTGTATGTTACCTTACATAGCAAAGGGGGTTTAAGTTTGCAGATGGAATTAAGGTTGCTAATCTGCTGACCTTAAAATAGGATTAGTTAGCCAGGCCCAATATAATCAAAAGGATCCTTAAAAGTGGAAGAAGGAGAGAAAAAGGGTGAGTCAGAAAGAGATGTGATCACAGAAGCAGTGTCTGGCTTTGAGGATGGAGAGAGGAGACTTGAGCCAAGAAATGTGGGCGGCCCCTTGAAGGTGAACAAGGTAAGGAAACGTTCTTTTCTGGAGCCTCCAATAGGAAAAGAAAAATACAGTCATACTGACACTTTGATTTTAGCCCAGTGGGAACACATTGGGCTTCTGAACTACAGAATTGTAAGATAATAAGGATGTGTTGTTGTAATCCACTAAATTTGTGGTAATTTAGCAGAGTAGTAACAGAAAAGTAATACAAGAAGATTAAGTGGGTTTCTGTGAGCAAAATGTTTAGAATAATTCCTGGTGCATGGTGAGCATTCTATAAACTGTTATAATATTCAGATGGTGTTTTCTGCCATATTTTCCAATAAAAAATAAATATTTTTTGTTAAATTAAAAAATAAGAATGGAAAGACTACTTAAAACAGGAATACTTTATCATTAGTGTTACTCATACATGAAAGAAAAATTTTAATTGCAGAAGAACCAAATAAATTGAAATATAAAGATAATGAAACAGAAAAAAAAAACCTGTTCCCCATATTAAAAATACCTTTTGTTTTTAACATATGTTCTTCAGTTGCTAACAAAATACTGACAAAGTGGCTAGGACTGGAGTAGATTTAAAAAGGTTTTATTTTGGATGTGTGATTTATAGACTATGAGGAAAACCGTGAATCCACTTAGAATCCAGATGTAGGTCAGTAACCTAATGCATGGAGTCCAGTAAGTTCCTTTACAGACAAAAATCATAAAAGCTTGGAATTTCACTCCTAGTAAAAGTCTCTAGGAATTTCTGAATTTCGTTTTCATTTCAATAGGAAAGTGACAAATCAAATTGTAGCAAGTCAACCAAGAGTACCCCTCCCTTAATTCTTGGCTCCATCAGGTCTTCAGGGCACTCAAAAATTTCAGTTCCATCCAAACACTTAGCAAGCATCTCCCATATGTATGACCAGATCCTGTGTTAAGTAGCATTGAACTTTTTACAGTCAGTACATAATATGTAACATTTATGGTCAAAAAATAATCTCATTATTTTTAAAAATTGGAACATTTACTACTTATGCTCAATTTTTTGTGCAAAAATATTTATTGAATGTCCTTCCGAACATATTAAGATATGAAATACTTTCAAATAAACTACATGGTTTCTCAAATAATTTGTAGAAAGGGAACAAATTATTTTCCCCTTCTACAAATTCCCTTTGTAGCTTTTCTACTTTACGACTTTGGAATCACTTTTAGATATCTAATTACTTAGATGTTTGGCAAAAAAAGTCAATATTTATAATTCCATAAGAATTATGTAACAAGATGTTTGCCAAGATGTTAGATTTTAAAGGAGTACATTTGCTTTCTTAATTTGTTTTTATTAAAATAACGCATAAAAAAGCAAATGCCTACCGCTTTCTCAATTCTAGCTCCCCAGAATCAGCCACCTTCAATATTTCTGTCTGTTTCTTCTGGTGTTTACTTCCATATTTCTAAATAGTTTATTTATATTTTTCCTTTATGATTCTAAAAGTTAATTGAAATCTATTAATTTCTAATATGTAAGATGAGAATCTGACTCTCACAACCATGCCCCTCACCCTCTTACACACAAATAAATGTACAAACTCACCTTTTCCTAATCCTCTAAAATTACTATGTCAGCCTTTTTGGTTTAATCAATATTTACTGTTCACATTTTATCAATCTGTAGAAATAATGCAGAGTAAATCAACATAGTATATTGTAGCTTTATTTCCTTCCTTCTATAACATTTTACTCTCTAGAATTAATAATTTCTTAATTTAGTCAGATTGTTTGGTTTACCATGTAACTGTCACTCTTTCCCCAACTCTGACAGAGCTGAGTTTAGCACAATTAGTAACCCATCAGTTTTGCTTTTTACATTTTTTTTTTCCTTGCAGACATCCCTGCTGGAGTCCTCTTTCCTCATGCTCTGAACAGGACTGGTTTGCTCCGGAGGTCTGCCACACCACGTTTGTCCTAGACTTTTCTTCTGTCATCCTGGAAATTGACTTTATCTTGTTCCTATGTTAAAGTCTCTGTTTCCAAGACACTTTGACTTCTCCCTTGGAAGATGTCATAACTTTAGGGAAGCACAGTTTTCAGGAGCTTCTTGAGAAAGACTCTTGGGACCTAAAATTGTTAAGAACTTGCCAGTCCAAAAACATCTTCTTTCAAAACTCTCATGTTTGATTGTTAGTTTGGCTGGATATAAAATTCTGATCTGTAAATCCATTGCCTTATAGCTTCTTGTATTGTTTGCAGAATTCTAATCTTACTCTCATTTGCAATCATTTGTATGTAATGATCCCTCCCTTTATCCTTCTATCCCTCCACCCCTGGAGTTTTTTAGATTTTTCCTTGATCTCAGGTGTTTTAAAATTTTTATGGTGATATGCCTTGTTTTAGCTTTTGTTTTTATCTCCAATTTTCTGGTCAATCTTTCAGTCTTTTCTTTGAAGCTTAATTCCCATAGCTCTGGGAAATATTTTTAGAAAAGATCTTTAATAATATTTTCTTTATGTCTTCTGATTCCTCTTTTTGGAACTTCTGTTAACTTCTATTATCATATCTTTTGGCATTCTTCAACTTATCCTTTTATTTTCTTGCCTTTTCTCATCACTTTTGGGAGATAGATTTTGAAACACTTTCTCAACTTCATTTTCCAAGCTGTCCACTAAATTTTTAGTTTCTGTTATCACTTTTTAATATCCAAGATCTTTCTTTTTAAATCAGTCTATTCTTTTTAATGGGCATGTTTTCTTATTTTGTGTTTCTGAGCATATTTAAAAGCTTCATCACTTTTCTTTTTTTCTGTTTGTTCAGTGCATTGTTAGAGTCATTCCTCAAACTTTTGATGATTTGTGGAAACCTGACTGGAAATTAAGTAGCTCTTTGTGGGACTTATTAACTGGTAGGTTTCACTGCAAGATGATCACATATGGACATAGTTGTCTTTTGAGGTACCACAAAAGTAGCCTCCATGGCACTTCCTCCTCGTGCAAGTTATGCTTCCCAAATGAAAATCTTTCAGGCTTATTGCTTAGGATAAAGGAAATGGTTTTACAAGTTTCATTGTTAGTGTTCAGGAAAATGACTGGGGTTGGGCTGGAGGTCTCATTTCCAAAATGCATATTTACACTTAATATTCTCTATTTTCAGTAAAGGGAGTCCTCTAACTTACCTGCAGGTGTGTACAGCTTCTCCAGTTTGAGAACCCATGCGCTTCTATCTAGAGAGAATATGTTTACTAGCTTGTGTTTACTGTCTAGAGAATGTAGTTCATTCTCTCTAGAGTGAACCTGAAATCCTTGGCCAGAATGTGGGGGGACAGTGACCCTAGGGAAGAAGATCTGGAGGCCTAGTCACTAATATAAATAAATATTTTCAACCAATCCATCTTTTTAAGCCCCATCCTGAGCCTCCTACTTTTCCAGATATCCATGGTCCCAAATTCCTGTGCCTTCCTCAAGTTCTGCAGGATAAATGAGTTTGCTTTCATTGGCTTTCCAAACTACAGGCTTGGATCTCTGATCTTTTAGGCCACTTAAGTTAGTTACTTTTAGTTCCTCCAAATTTCTGCTTCCAAATTTTTTTTTTTTTTTAGAACCTCTTATTAGCAAACTTTATTAATTTGCACTTACTCTCACAAAGATTATAAGGTTGCAAAGGATTGTAGTAGTAAAAAGAGCACTTAAATTTAGTAATTGAATATTGGATTCCCTAGATGTGGTCTAAATTTTAATGATTAAATGTGCTGAGCACAAAGTTGACTTATTTATTTATTTATTTTTTTTTTAATCTTTTTAATTTTTATTTTTTATTTTTTATTTTTTTTCCCATTTATTTATTTTATTGCTTTTTAGGTTTTGGGGTACATGTGAAGAACATGCAAAATTGTTGCATAGGAACATACGTGGCAGTGTGATTTGCTGCCTTCCTCCCCATCACCTACATCTGGCATTTCTCCCCCTGCTATCCCCCCCCCCCTCCCCACCCCCCACCGTCCCTCCCCTATTTCCCCCCAACTGACCCCAGTGTGTAGTGCTCCCCTCCCTGTGTCCATGTGCTCTCATCGTTCAACACCCGCCTATGAGTGAGAACATGCGGTGTTTGATCTTCTGCTCCTCTGTCAGTTTGCTGAGAATGATGGTTTCCAGGTTCATCCACGTCCCCACAAAGGACCCAAACTCATCGTTTTTGATGGCTGCATAATATTCCATGGTGTATATGTGCCACATTTTCCCTATCCAGTCTATCGTCACTTCCAAATTTTAAAAAATTATTTGTCTGTTACAAGTTTATGCCTTTATGTCCTTGCTAATTTATGCCTTTTAAAATTTCTTTTATTGTCATTCTAGTGAGACATGGGGGAGGAAGCAAAAGAAAACATGTATGTTTATTCTATCATGTTTATCTGAAACAATCTCTTTTATTTTATAAAATAATTGAATAATTTTTGTTTTCCTATTTGGAGATTTTGTAAATATGAAGCATTTTCTTAAATAACTATATTGTGATTGCAAGTAGACGCATCCTTAGACTCCTTTATTTTTAATTTTCCATATGTAGTAGTTAAAAGCATAAAAACTAGAAATTAACAGACCTGAAATGGAATTTATGGTACAGCCACTTACTATTTGTGTTATCTTAGGCAAGTCATTTAACTTCTCTAGTTTTTTGCTTCATTTTCTATAAAATGGGACTAATAATGACACCTATCACATAGTAAAGATTAAATGAGATAATTCATGTAAACCTCCCAGAACATAGTAAGATGCCAGATGTTAATTTTAAATGTCATGTAACAACTTTCTGCTTTTACAGGGGAAAGATACAAGCTCTTTCTTCTTCTTCTTTTTTTTTTTTTTTTTTGTTCCAGGTATTGACAATATTACACATTACAGAAAGATTCAAATAGCTCCATATGGTGGATAGTTCAATCTGGAGGTCACTAAGCCTACAGTTAGGATGAATTTCCCAAGTTCAAATGCTTCAGCATTACTCTAGTGTCAAGATCTACTTCAATGATCTCCTGATCCAAGATTGAGACCTCAGGAGCATAATTACCTCTTCTTTCTCTCTTCTCCTCCTGCAATTTGATGGAAATACTTCTCACTGGGTCCCTGTGAATCTACTTTTTCAGATGCATGACTCAGCCTGCTATCTTGTTGCAGAGCTTCTTGCTGGGGATAATGACAGTCTTCACCCACATGCTTGTTTGTGGGGAAATCATTGCCCAGGTGCATGTAATGCTTTTCTGTGATGACCCAGGCCACCTTCTTCACTGTTTTGGTGCAAAGGCTGCCCATCTTGATGGGTCCTTGATAAAAGAGGCCAAACTCTTTATACTCAAAAATTTGCTTTGCTCATCTTACAGACTTTTACTTCTAAACATAGTTTCATCGAGTTGCATTCTTAAAACTATATTCATTTTTTATTAACCTTTAGTTCTGACAGCAAATTCACTTTACTAGCATATCAAGGCAATCAATGACATAATTTGGATTTTGCAGTGATTAAATAGAGGATGGGAAGAACATTAAGAGGGGAAAGAGTAAATTGGTTTTAACCTCAGGAGGTAGAATGCTCAGCAAGAGGCCTGGGATACATAGTTTTCAGGGTTCAGTTATGAATTCAATTATGTACCTCATAATTCTTCATCTAAATCATTAGCTTACAGTCTCAATTGTCATCAGACA
Organism: Sapajus apella; assembly: GCF_009761245.1. Lineage (NCBI taxonomy): Eukaryota > Metazoa > Chordata > Mammalia > Primates > Cebidae > Sapajus > Sapajus apella. The sequence continues at coordinate 23,913,878 of NW_022436956.1, read as the reverse complement.
CAGCAGGCATTTGGAACTTAGGTGCTTTGGAGAGAAGAGTAGACATGGTATTTCCATTTGGCCAGCATCAGAATCCCTTCCTTTACTTAAGGAATTCCCAAGGCATAAGACAGAACCCATTTCTTGCTGTAGAAGCCAAAATTGCCCGATACTATTATGCTTTACCCAGGCTGTCTTGCCACTAGGGCAAAGGTATATGCTGTAGGCTCTGCCAAATAGACACACAACCCAGTCTTTGAATTGAGCAGTAAAGATGAAAAACTGAACAAAACAAAATACCACAAACCATTATTGCTTGTGGCAACAGTAGTCAAGATGACTGAGTCTGTAAAGTTTCAGTGGCCACCATGCCAGTGCTGGCACCTAGCACCTGGTGTCCGGCAGTGTGGACAGGGCCAGCCGCAGCATTTCGTGCACTGTGGAAGGAGCAATGTTGTCCTAACAAAACTAGATGATGTGAGTAGCCAGGCCTGCACAGCTTCAAGCTAGTTCTCCATCGTTACTACTGACTCCATCAGCTTCACAGCATCCTCTCCCCACCGCCATTCCTGATTTATTATCTGTTACATTTGGATACTGATCACATGAAACTGCAAAATTACCAAGTGTCTAAAATTTTTACATAAAACATGAATTACCTCTAGTTCCAAGCTCATGAATTTATTAGTATCCCTCTCAATCAAAAACAAAAATAAATTCTTTTTAGGAAAGAAAGCAACTGCCATATCCCATTCTCAGAAAGCATCATTTAATTATTTTGGTTGTAAACATTTCCAAGATGAGAATTTATATTTTCCTCCCATAGTTTCTAATTATCAAAAAGCCCTTGTGTGTTTTATTGCAAGGGCTTGCTTTTGTGGCTGTTGGTTTGTTCCATCCAATATTCACCATCTTCAGCTTTGCTTCTAAAGACACATCCTGTGGTTCACTAAAAGCTTCTGCTTCTGAACATAATTCTGGAATGACAGGACAATCTTTAGACTTCCTTGGTCCTAATGCGACGGATATGACTAAGACTTCCTTTGTTGTCTGACTGCCTATGGCAAATCCAAACTTGATAGTCTTTGTAAACTTCACTGGAAAGTCTCCACTTCTTCTTCAGTTGGTTGCTTTTCAGGGCTATGACTGGAACATTTTTCTCCATTACTAGGGGAATTCACCCTTGTTTTTATAAATTTATTTGTGTCTTCTTCAGGTTTAGTGAAGTTGAAACAACTTAACCAACATGAGCTATTTTTACTAAGAAGACTGATGGGAACAATGGCTTCAGAAAGCATTGTTACAAGGAAGTTACCTCTGCAGTTCTTACCTCCTAATGAAACAATACTGTCCCACCATTAGAGTACACAACAGAAATTGAAATTGTGTGGTAAGAGAAGCACTGTGAATTAACTCTAGTCTCCTCAGCTCACTGTATTTTCTCTGGCTTCCCCTCTGACCATCCCATCACCATTTTCCTCACCACTTCCTCTTTATCAGCCTCACTAACCCTCTTGAATACAGTTCTTTGTGTGCATCAACCAGAGCTGGTCTCAGTGTAGCGCTATGAACACTACGTATTGATATGATGGAGACGATGAAAGAACTGGAACTATAGTACCAGCTTCTTACAACAAAAAAATTTACTTCCAAAAATGACTTGTTCAATATTTTTCACAGAACAAATACGTTTCCAAATTAATATGAAGCTTGGTTTACAGCTTCATAGGAAAAATCCTTCCTTCTTTTGGGATCTTCTAATGTGGTCTCCTCCTTAGATCTGTGAAAACACCACTTTTCTGAAAGGACTAGCTCTATCATAAGTGTACTTCGCTTTTTAACATCAATTTTTATTTCGTTATTCTAGATTTATGTGAACACAATACAGAGAACTATTTGAATGGACATTATAATGCAATACTAAGAAAAGTATTAACAAGATACAAGTAAAACATTTAATCCACTGCCTGACATACAGGTAGTACCCACTAAATTTTAGATTTCTTATCATGAACATACATGTAAAGTGCTACACAACTACCCTCAATGGTCATATTAACTTCTTAGGGGAAGAACTAAATCCTTATCATCATTTAAGACTCAGAATTGTTGCCTCTTTTATCAGAAAGCCTTCCTTGATCTTCTCAGGCTGGATTAGGAACACATACTTTGTATTTCTATAACCTTGTATGTAGGTCTTTCTTTGCACATAGTCAAAAAATATTATAGTTATGTATGGCTTCCCCATGAGACTATGAACATTGTAATAGCATACAGTGCCTAGTACAGAGGCAGCACTCAGCATTTTGATGGATGATTGAATGCACTCCAAAATAGAAAGAGAAGAGAGCTTACTGCATCCAGGGAGTTGCACATGGTTCTGCTAGCTGTGACATTAATTTCAGGAAGTGTAGATCGTGTTTACCATACATGGATGGTGACATAGGCCATGAAAAGGTTTTATTCTGAGGCCAGTGACTTCTTTTCCAAAAGGAAGGGATAATGATCACATTGGTGTTTTTGAAAAATCATTCCAGGTTGCAAAGAAGAGATGAAAGGAGACAGGAGTCCAGGGAGAGGCTGGAAAGTTGCCTTAGTATCTCATTTTCAAGAAAGAAACTGAAGCCAAGATGATAAAATCAACAATGGAAAGAGATTAATTACAGAGATATTGAATAGGCAAATTTGACAGAACTTGATGACCAATTAATATTGAGGAAAGAGGAATCAAGGATGTCTCTAAGTTTAAAGTTTGGGAAACTGGGTGAATATTGCAGAAAGAAAACAGGTAGCCTTAGGAGGGAACGTTGCTATTTTAGAGCTATTATGTTTGAGAGACCTCAGGGACACATGAGTAACCAAGTCCAGTAGTTAGTTATTTAGGCTTATATATCAAAAGACAGTGTTAGGAAATGGTTATCAAATTAAATTCTAAAATCTGTTCAAATAACATAGGGGCTGAAAGTTATAATACTCTATGTAGAATACCAGGAAATATCAAAATAAGCCTACCACTAATAAAGTGTTTAAAAATTACATAGATACTAGCTTATATGATATTAAACAAGTAGCATCAGACACAAACAATTTAAAAACACATATGTAAGAGAAAAATGTATTATTCTACCCATCAGCTTAATTATTTTCATGAAATCTGGGGAAGTTCAACATTGTTTGATCGTAACAACCACTGCACACTACATAATAAGTTCATAGAAGACCACTATACTAAAAGTACTGGAATGCTAATATTGACAAGCTCACTCTAATTTGTTTTTAAAACCTTCTTTCTAAAGTAAACAAATATTAAGAGTGCCTGTCTATGCTTCCAAATGGCTGAAGGTAACATTTTACCTTATATGCACCCAAAAACCGGCTTCACTAGTTTTGTTTATTTCAATGGTCTATATTTAGTAATTTTTAAAGCATCCAACCCAACTAACAGTTTTTTTGAACTCTGGCTTCAAGATTATTTCAAAAAGAAAGGATCATTTTCTTCCTCATAGCCACTCTTTTTGTGCCACTTATGAAAAGAACCTCCATTAAGACTATATGTGATCTGAAGGCAACATCACTATTTCAAGTATAGTAGTAGACATATACCCTTGCCAGTCATTGAAACTTGTCAAAAGACAGGCTTCAAAAAACCCATATATTTAGCATGTATACAAATTAACTGGGGTGCCTGAGCAGTTCCCTTCCTTGTCCTATATTTTATATAAACATACAGTTCTAGATGCATCATGATGCCTTGGAAGGCTCAGCAGTGAACATGCTAACCCACTGGCCTACAAAAGAACAGTCTCATCATTTGTTGAGATTTGCAAAGCAATGTGCTTGAAACCAAAGTAATCCTATCTGCCGTCCTAACTGACTGGGCCCAAGATCACAGGCCTATGCCAAAGGCAAGGGCAGCCCTGTTAAGGATGCTTCATGACAGATGGAAATCAACCTCCAAATCAGAGCAATATATGCCCTAAAATGTAAAAGGCTAAGTATTAAATGGAGCAAATTCAAATACAAGTAAGTTTCTGACTAAGTTGCTAAAAAACCTAACTTAGATCAAAGCATAAACATGGAGCAGATTCTTAGGGCAAAATCAATTTCATTTGAATAGCCCAAGACATGGAATACTCCTAACTCTACCTTCTGGTTCCAGCAACTAGTCTTTCTAATTGGAAGAGTTTGCTGTTCATATCTTGTGAAAGCAAACAAGAGGTGCCTGCTTTTACTTGTACCTAAACTTACCCCTCTGTGTTCTTTCACTCTTAGGACAACGTCATGCAGCTAGAAAACTCTGGCCTGGAACAACATGCGTCTTCTCAGGCAAGTCTGTGTTCTCATTTCTAAGGAGAGAATTGAACTGGATGGTCTTTATATGAGACTATTTGATGAGGCAACAGATTCAGATCTGCTTCCTGTCTGAAGAGTGCAGTGTGGTAGGTAGAATATTACGAACCCCCACAGACTGAAGGTGTCCACAGCCTAATCCCCCATATCTATGAATATTTTGTAACATATTGCAAAAGAGACTTGTCAAAGGCAATTACGAGTTAGGATCTTGAGATAGGGAGGTTATCCTGGACTATCTGGATGGGCCTGATATAATCTCAAGGGTCTTTATAAGAGGTAGACAGGACAGAGTCATAGGAGGTGATGAATCAGCAGACAGAGATTGGCATGGTGTGACCACAAGCCAATGAATGCTGGGCAGTCTCTAGAAGCTGGAAAAGTCTAAGAGTGGATTTTCCCCAGGAGCGTTTGGAAGGAAGACACCTTGATTTTAGTCCTGAAAGTTAGGCCTATTTCTGACTTCTGACCTCCAGAAATGTACAATAATAGATTTGTGCGGTGTTAAGTCACTAAATATGTGGTACTTTGTCACATCAACTATAACAAACTTACCCATGCAATAATCTGGGAAAAGGGTGGAAAAGATCTTTGTCTCTACAGAAAGTAAGGATCTATTTCAAAAAGATGATGCTTTAGAAAAGCAGTTGATATTTTTTGGGAGAAGCAAGAATGAGATGTTGTTCTACATAAACTGGCCTGGAGCAGAGAAGAAAAATTAGGCAATGCTTCATACTAGCTGATTTTTGTTAACAAGGGTGGTCTCTTCTTGCAGTGATACCAAATAATCTTTTAAACATCTATAAATGTACACTTTCCTTCATATTCAAAGATGATAATCAAGGATGGAAGTACTCTGCTTAAGTATCACCCCATACACATACAAATGCCATATCACCAAATGTATTATTATTCATTCTTTCTTGTATCCATTTATTCCACAAATATCTATTAAGCACCTCTATGTACACTATGCTAGGTACAGAGGAATAGAATGGTAAAATACTAATAATAATGATAACTTCGTGGTTCTTATAAACTAGTATGGAAGATGGTTATTAAAAGGATTAGGAAAAGGAAGGAAAAGGTTTTCTAGAGTTCTCTCTCTACAGACACACACACACACACACACACAGAGAGAGAGAGAGAGAGAGAATCAAGGATGCACAACTCAAAAATAACTAAAATTAATTTACATTTTGGTTTCATTATTTCCAGTCTTTGGTTTATGAATAAGTATATGTGTGTATATATTGTGTATAATACATATTTTTTCATACATAGCTTTATATATATAGTGGATATGCGTAAGGGCAGCTAATAGAATGAGGGATCAAAGAAGGCCTACTTAAAGGTTGCTCTTTATCCATTCTGAGGGTAACGCTTAAGCTGAATCCTGCAAGGTGAGTACAAGCTAGCAAAATAAAAGGGGGTAGAGGGAGAAATGAGTGTTCTAGATGGAGAGAATAGCATGAGCAAACGTCCCAAGACACAGGGAACATGGAGCCTTAAATGGAAATAAGAGGAAATAAGAGAACAGATTGTTGGAGTGCAGAGAGCTAAGGGTGAGAGGAATGCAAGGAAGAGGTAGGAAAATACTGGGTAGTGGAGGTCTCAAATAAGACAGGGTAACAATTAAGACTTAATTCCAGGTCAAGGAGAAACCACAAAAGGCTTCAGCTACAGAAGCATCATGATCAGGTTTATGTTGCTCAAACCTGACTGTGATTGACATGTAGAGGCTGGAAGGCCGGCATGTTCAGTACATGAAGGGTAAAAAGAGAAGGCGGATGGTGGTCATCAAATTCAGGGATGCAGGAGCTTGTTATCAAGTCCCAGCTCTCCTACTAAATAAAGATAATGGCTATCATTTATTGAAAAGTCACTGATTCCAGGCACTGCTGCAAGTATTTTACCTATAATAACTTATTTTCTCCTTCAGAAACTCTACAAGTCAGGAATCATTTCTCTATTTCTTAAAAAGGAAACTGAGGCACAGGAAGGTATGTACCTTGCTCCAAATCACTTGGGTAGTCAATTACAGAGCTGGGATTTTAACCCAGGCAGCCTGGTTTCAGACACTGTCCTCTAAACCACAGTAGCACACTGCCTTTCATGCTCTACTGCATACCCCAGAGGAGTCATAAAACACAGTGCTTCCCCTGCCAGGTGGAGAAAACAAGGAGGTTGAGCTGAATCAACACTTATTTCAGATTCTTCTGGTTCCAATACTATGACTTTGCCTGGAAAACTAAGATTCTGAAGAAATATTTTTAAACTTTTTTTAGAGACATGGTCTCACTCTGTTGCCTATCCTGAAGTGCAGTGACAAAATCATAGCTCACTGCAGCCTCGAACTCCTGGGCTTAATTGATCCTCCTGCTTCAGTCTTCTAAGTAGAAGGAACTACAGGTACACACCACCATGCCCAGCTGAGTTTGTTGTTGTTGTTGTTGTTGTTGTTGTTTCTTTCTACATTGCCCATATTTGCAGCCTGTTCTTTTCCCAGTGGGAATGTTTGGGGCCTGAGAGAAGTAGCCACAGCCCTAGACCATGGCTGGACTGAGAGCCCAGATCAGAGTCCCTAGAGACACAGTAGATATCTACACCTTATATCCTTTTCTTTCTGGTTTCAAGACCGGCTATATTACACCCTTCCCAACCTACCCCCATTCCCAAGACAATTGACTACATAGCACAGCCATCCTCCAAGACTCCAGTCTTCACCTCGATGAAACCAACATGTAAATTAATTATGGTTATTTCTGAGTTGTAGAACCATGGTAACTTTTGTAGTATCTCTCTCTCTCTCTCTTTATTTTATTTTTAGATTTTTACATAAGGAACATGTGTCAGTTACTTAATTGAAAAAAATATATTTTAAAAAAGGTATTCTTACCAGGCATCTAAATTTTTTGGCACTCTGCTCAATAGTTTCTGAAGATTCAATACAATATTTTTAATCTGGCTCCCCAAAATAACATTTAATTTACAAAAGAGTCAAACTGAAAATAGGCCAGGCGATATGTCTTATAAGTAAGAAATAAATAAAATTACGGAATCTTAGAATTGAAAAGATCTCCAGCACCATATAGTCCAGTGATTTTTAAACTGTGTGTCTATGAATCTTAGAGTTCTGTAGATAAATGCCTTGGAGTTAAGGTAGAGAGCAGGGGAGATTATATGTATGTGGATCTAGGTCCTCCACCTCTTCTGCAATCAAAAAATCCATTTTTTTCCATTATTTTGTGTATAAAAGAAGTGTTTCTTGCTCCAAGATGTAGCTGGAGTCCATTTACTTCTCTCCATCTCAATTGACATCACTCTAATTCAAACACCGTCATCTTTGGACTGGATTATCATTATAAACTTATTACCCAGTGTCTGCTTCCATACCTGCTTTCTCCAATTTCATCTCATATCATTCCCACTTTAGATTTCACTTAATGTATTCAAGACATCCTTGCTTTTTATTTGTCCTCTAAATATACCTACATTAGCCAAAATAGGATAGGGTATGCGAAGATAACAAGCAACCTGAAAGCGTCAGTGGTTTCATAAAATGATTATTTCTTACTAATATCAGGGTCTGATGTGTCCTCCGCCAAGAAGTGACTCAAGGATCCAGGATCTCTCCATTTTGAGACATAATCACCTTCAACACTCAGCATTCATGATTGGCATGAAAAAAGAAGATGGGGTGGGGGCTTCCCAGAACCTAGAAAAGAAACAAAGACCATTGGCCAGAACTCAGTCATAAGACCTCAACCTAACCACAAGAAAGGCTGGTATATATTGTCTTTCAGAATGCCCAGGAAAAGGAAATTGACACAATTGGTGAACAATTGATGAGTATATAGTGTGGCCTCTATCTTACCAACTCAGCTAACCAACTTACATTTACTGTCACTTCTTCATGGAACATTCTTCCCATAGCTTTTTCCCTAACTGAATCCTTCTCATCTTTCAAATTTAAGCTCAGTTTTAATCTCCTTTAACAGGTCTTCTCTAATCCCCTTAACCAAAGTAGTCCAATATGGGAGAGACTATTGGTTACCTCTCATTATTGTTTCTCCCTTGTAGCTTTGGCAAAGAGAACCTTTATGTGTAGCTGAACATGTTGTTGTGCAGCTAAAAACCTACACTTCTCATTCTTCTCTGAAGCCAGGTTTGGCCACGTGGAAAAGTTTTGGCCAATGAGATGCAAGTGTCAGGCGTAAAACTTCTCAAAAGTTTCCATGAGAAAATTGAGTGCCTCGGCTTTCCTTCACTCCTTTCCTCCCTTCTTCTGCCTGTGTGGATGGAGCCTGGATTGATCCCAGCAGCCATCTTGGACAAAGAAGCAACATTCCAAATAGGGCAGAAGATTCATTAGTGTGAACTTGTGTTTCTGATTATTTTGTGGTGCCACTACAGCTGACCTGGCCTTCTTATCTCAGGACTTCTTGCATGAAAGAGAGAAATTAATTTCTATCTTGTTTAAGATGCTGTTATTAACTGTAAACTACTGCTTCAATACAACCTCCCAATTATGCAGATAAGGAAACTGAGATCTTATGATTCTGTGGCCATAAAAATGGAAATCTTGGAATTGACTCTTCCACAATATAAATAGTCTGATTGGACCCACTCAGGGGATCCAGTTGCCCTTGTCCCTGGGGAGCCATGTGACCCAAACTCAGCCAACCACATGCTCCTGCCTTCAACCTTGAATCTTGAGCAGAAAAGCATAGACCACAAACAGCTGTCACTCCAGTCATCAGCAGGTCAGGGGCTTCACCATAACCCTCTGTCATGAGAATGTTTTGTGGCCTCCTCAGTTCAACCTCAATTCAGCCCATCCTCAGGGTGACTTGGCTCTTATCCTTTATCCTAGAAGGAAATGTCTGTTTCCAAATTCTGTGCTTTCTGTAAGGAGCAGTTTTCCTAAACTCTCCTAGCCTTGTGTCCCACCTTTTCTGTCACCATAGAGGTGAATTAACTGGTTTGTCTTACCCTTCTGATGCAGTGGGGCTAAAGTACTAACAGTCCTCAACATAAAGGCTATAGTCTCTTTCTTTCTTCTCCACCTACACTGGGAAAGAATGTCAACCCACGCATTCCCTCAGTTATTGTTCCAGGATGGAGTTTGGGGAGGAAGGGGTTAGCACACTAATTTTGACTCTTTCACTTATCTGCATCCAGCATTCTCACTTTTGTCAGTAAACTGACTCTTTATCCTATCTGTCAATTGGTTCAGAGGTTTATCAGCAAAGATGGAGCTAATTCCTAGGCTCCCTAAAAGACCCCAACAACCTGTATTAGGACACTTAACCTATAGGACAATCCAACTGGGAAAGCATTACCAATGTCCCTGTAAATAACTGTGCCCAGGCAACAGAACCAAGGCCTGAACTCTCATTTCCTAACTCAAGATTCTACTCTTTTTTCCTAAAAAAAAGATCATCCAGCTGGCTTTGTGACTTCCTCTGGTTACTATTCCAGAATTTTTTCTGTTTTACACAATTCACAGGGGTCAGTGATCATTTTGTCTTTTTCAAGACAGGAAATTCATGTTTCCCATACAGTCATATAGGCCTGACCCAGATAAAACCAAGTAGGCCGTCTCTGGATCTTACGTTCCCCTGAATTCACAGAGCCAGAAGCAAATGCTGACAAGGAAGTGTGCCTTAGCACAGGGTACAGTGGATTCCTGAGTCTTCCTTAATTAAAAGGGGATGTAGGGAATTTATTTTTATCAAGATCCTCAGATGATTCAAAAAACAAATTTTTTGAGATAAATGATTATATTACTGAGAATAACAGGAGATATTCTTAGGGTGTTCATAAATATTTAGAGAATGACAAAGAATTTAAGTGATACAGGATACAACATTTTCTTGCCACTAGAAAATAAAAGTTCACACTAAGGGAATATCTTGAAAGACATCTCAACTATTTCATTCCCATCCTTGCACAAAAATATGCAGATTAGGCCCTGAAATGAAGCTATAAAAAGGCAAATCATCAACTTTTTTCATACTTCATCCTGATTTTAAATGTTAAATTAAATTTGAGTAAGTTGAACTGTAAAGTATCCTTTCAAGATTGCCTTTCTGGATTCATAGACAGACTCCCAAAAGAACGCTAGTAGTTTGTATGCTCAGCCTCTACACTACCCTTATCAGTAAGGTCTTGTGTTCAGGGATTATCTGCAGGTTGCCATCTCTGTAAATCATCAAGTCATGTATTTCAGGACAGGAGCTGATTTTATAATCATCTATTTCAACCTATGCACTTGACCAGCAGATAAGCATAAACTAGAGCAGTAACTCACTCATTCACGGCCAACCAGCCAGTTAAGAGCACAGGCGGGACTTGTCTCCTGCCCCTGCAAGTTGCAGGTTTTTCATTACATCATATGATACTTAAGAGAGGAATTAGAAGATTTTTTTTTCTTTTTTGACACTTGTAGATTAGGGTGGAGATAGGCAGAAGAAAAAATCAGTTATTCTAATAGCTAGCCATACTGTTTGGATTTGCGTCCCTACCCAAATCTCATGTCAAATTGTAATCCCCAGCATTGGAGGAGGGCCTGGTGGGAAGTGATTGGATCATAAAGGCAGATTTCCCCCTTGCTGTTCTCATGATAGTGAGTGAGTTCTCATGAGATTTGGTTGTTTAAGTGTATATCACTTTCCCCTTTCACTCTCTCTTCCTCACACTCCAGCCATGTAAGATGTGCCTACCTCTCCTTCTGCCATGATTGAAAGTTTTCTGAGGCCTCCCAGCCATACTTCCTATACAGCCTGCAGAACCATGGACCAACTGAACCTCTTTTCTTTATAAATTACCCAGTCTCAGGTCGTTTACAACACTGTGAGAACACTCTAATACAGCTGGTAACAACATTCCTCTTGGTGGCTGCCTTTGAGAAAATACCTGCCATAAATAATACTGTAGACTGCCATAAATAATTCCATAAATACTACTGTATTGATGGACTGTTCAGGTTGCCATAAATAACAGTTTAGCCTATCATAAGTAATACCATAGACTGGGTGACTTAAACGACAGGTATTTGTATTTTCACTGTTCTGGAGGCTTGGAAGTCCAAGATGGGAGTGCTAGCAGGGTTGGCTTCTGGTGAGGGCTCTTTCTGGCTTGAAGGTAGCTGCTTTCCCACTGTGACCTCACACAGTAGAAAAAGAGCACACACAAATTTTCTGTTGTCTCTTTTTATAAGTGTGTTAATCCCATGATGAGAGCCCCACTCATGATCTTATCTAGTCCTAATTATTTCCCAAAGGCCGGATCTCCAAATACCATTACACTGAGGATCCGGGCTTCAGCATTTGAATTTACAGGGACGCAACTTAGTTCACTGTATTAAAGCAGGTAGGAGGAAGCTGAGACTCTAAGGATACTGGTGAGCTAAGACATCAAAATCAATCATTACACTGTTTTAGGTCAGGTGTGGCAGCATATTCCTGTAGACTCAGCTACTCAGGAGGCCGAGGTAGGAGGATCACTTGAGCCGGGAGCACTGAGGCTGCAGTGAGCCATGATCAGGCCACTGCACTCTAGCCTGGGCAGCAGAGTGAGACCCTATCTCAAAAAGTAAAAATAAATAAATATCATTGCATTGTTTTGCATGAGAAAGAACTATTCCACATAAGAAAAAAACAGTTATGTGGAGGTCCTGTGTGTGAAGGTTATAAGAAATAAAACAAAGAATGTGAGGAGCAAGGCCAGGAGAGCCACCATGCTGACTTGAGGCAGGGCACCTTGTGAGATTCAGTGATCAGGGGCAAATCCCTGGGTGAAATGCCTGAAGGACTTTGATGGGTGGACGCCTGGAATTCAATTCTAAGTCTGTTTCCATTTGCTCTACTGAAAACCCTTCCTCTACTCCTCAAAGTCCCAGTTGATTTTACCGCACACCCAATACACTCTGCAGAGTGGGTCTTTTTGTGGCAATCCAAGATGGAGCCTACTTTTCTATCTTAGCCTTCTGTGGACCATGGAAGGATATAGAGGCTGACAAAACAAGGCATTAACTGTGGAAAACCCAAAGATGACCAGGTGAAGGTAAACCTCTCACTGATCCAGACTTCCACAGAGGCATGAAGCCAGGAGCAGGAAAACCCCAGCTAATTTGGGTTAAACAGGCAGAAATAGTGCAGGTATTCACTCAATATGAGATTTATTTAAAGACTTTATCAAAGCCTACCTTTAGAAGATGCTTTGTGGAGAAAGAATGCCCTCATTGAATATTTTCAGGTTGCGTCAAAGGCTCTCAGCTCCCTGCTAAGCAGTTCCTCCTGTGGCAGCTGGTATCATCTGTCCTCTCTTCTCTCTTAGTCAGCAAGAAAAGCCAGGAGTTCCTTTCTTTTCTTTTCTTTTTTTAAGGCTAATACATACATGGAGTGTTTTCTTTCTTTGAGGGTGGGAGAAAGGGAAAACTTAAGTCATTTGTCTTTTCTTTCCCATAAGTGATCATATAGTATCAAATACTATTCAAGTATTTGCAAAATGGTTACACTTCAGAGGCACATGTTGTTCCCCCTCCCAACCCTTCTGAAAGAGGACTCCAAATGTAATAAAGTGGGCTCCAGAGAAATCCGTTTATTTATTCCAAATATTTCAGCTAATGAGAAAGCAAATTGGAACTCCCTTTCCTCAGGGGCTTTGCAGCCAAGCTCTCTATCAGGGACCTTGGCACAGGCACTCTGATCTGTTCCCTCTGCCTCCCGGGTCCTGTGGTGCTCACGCTCTCTCCGAGTTTATCATGATGAGAAGCCCCATCCCTCACATGGGGCTCACTCTTGCAGATGCCTGAAGTGTGCTCCCCCTGCCAGCCCCTCCAGTCCCACCTCCCTCGCTCCACTGCAGCCCTCCCTCTCTGCAGGACTCCCCCCTCATCTGTCATCCTTCTGTGTGGCTCCTGGCAAGAAGCTTCTTTTGATGGATTCCACAGACCCCTGACCTCACTTTGAAGTCTCCACAGCTTAATCAAACAGGCCCACCTCAAGACTCAGTGCTGCCCCTTTAACTAGCCTACAAAGTCTTTAGGCACCCCAAGGGACCTGATGGGCTCAGTTGCCTCCAGTGTAACAGAATAATAAGGAGCTCTGGGAGAAAAGAAGAGAAGTGAGTGTTATGTTCTTTTACAGGCAGCACTGAGAAAGCCAGGCTTCCTCTTGGAAGGAAATAGGACTGCTGCTGCTAGCCGCCACCCTCTAGCTCCAAAGATGGGAGAGCTCAGGCATGGGCTAGATCCCAGCTCGTCTGGCTGTGATTAACCTTGGGCAGGCCACTTTGGCAGAGTTCATGACTGTTACTCACCTTTTAAGGTCATTGTGAGGATTAATTGACTAAAGGACTTAGCGTATGTACCCTATAAATATGTACAATATGTGCCCATAAAAAAATTAAAGCATGCTTAGAAAAAATTTAAGCACTTGGCACAGTATATGACCAAAAACAAAGTATGATCTCAAAAAGTATTCACTGCTATTGTTACTTCCAGTGGTCAGTCTCAGTGAACTGTAAAGCATTTACTGGAGAGCCCACTTTTGCTGTTCCCACTGAGTTTGTAAGAGTCCAAGAGCAAGGAAAAATAAATGTTTTGCTGTTTAAGATGGTATTGCGTATTCATATCACATTAATTATCAATGTTCCGAATCCTAAGATTAGAGAATATTAATCATGGTGATAATTTAAATGGCTACTATCCATTGCTCATTTGCCATGGACTAGGTATTGGACTGAGCAATTTAAATATACAAATATCATTCTGATAAGTATTATACTTTACATTTTACATAAAAGGAAACTGAGACCGTGGAAATTTGCATGACTTATTTAAGGGTCAAATTACAGCCTCAACAGGAAATAGCATAGCCAATCTATACAAGATGATGAAGCACCCAGAAACTAACAACAGTGAAAAGCTGGTATCATCCCTAGGCTTAAAAGAGCTGGCTGAGGGGTAGAGGGGAGGAATTATGTTGTCACACTACAGGGAGAGCCAGAACCATAGATAAGAAGCCACCGACCATGACCTGCTACCATAGCAGGGAGGCAAGGAAGGAATGGGGGTAATGGTGCATTGGGGTTAAATACCCCATACGCCAACCACTCTCTTCTACCAATCTCTGATATCCTGCTGGTGTCTTCCACTGGCTGAACTCCATAGGAAGCCAGAGAACAAGAAAGCTGGAGTGATGTGGTCTGTAGTGATCAGCCTCTCTGAGCACAGGGAAAAACAGAGGCGGGAGAAGAATGGATGGTGGGCTGAGGGGTGCAAATGGAGAAAAACCAACAGAGTCACCAATGTCTAAGTGGGAAATCTAGGACCTCACTCAATTTGTTAGTCCAATACTAAGCACAGTCTCCAACACCAGAAGATAGTAGTACAGTGTGATTGAGTAAATGTGTCATCCCAAGGTGGAGTCCAGCTATAAAAGTAGTGAAGGAAAATTACTGAATACTATAAAAGAGAGTCTAAACCAAGAATAAAAATTTAAGGCTCTCAAACTGACTGACTGGATCTCCATCTTGGCCAAAGGGATCCCAAAGAAACCTGAAAAAGGAGCTCAGGCCATGACACAAACAGGGGGTTGGACATGCCTCATTATACCCTCCTCTCTTTGGAGTTTAGACACAACTGACCAGCACCAAAATTAAAACAGAGATCTTATGGCCATGCACGGTGGCTCATGCCTGTACTCCCAGCATTTTGGGAGGCCAAGGCAGGTGGATTGCTTGAGATCAGGAGTTTGAAACCAGCCTGGCCAACATGGAGAAACCGCACCTCTGCAAAAAAATACAAAAATTAGCTGGGTGTGGTGGTGAGTGCCTGTAATCCCGAGTGGGAGGCTGAGGCAGGAGGAATCGTTTGAACCCAGGAGGCAGAGGTTGCAGTGAGCTGAGATTGCACCACTGCACTCCAGCCTGCCAGAGTGAGACTCTGCCTAAATAAATAAATAAATAAACAAATAAATCAGAGATCTTAAGACTGACAAAACAATCCTTGTAGCAATAAGATGCCAAATTTCAACTTGACTCTGATATAGCACCACATGATGGATAACAGGCCCTGAAGGAAATCAAAGTATTTTACCCCAAAATGTATTCCTTTTACGTATTCTAAAATGGCCCTGAAGGGCTGTCTCTTGTTGGGGAAGTTTAATTCTGGATAGAATCTCCTTTCTTTACCAGCTCTTTTCCTGGAGAGTTTGACACCTTTTAGGATCACATGAGAGACATTCATCATCTAGTCTCTCTAGGTAGCAGTCTTCCTCTACATGACAAGAACATTGGCTTCTACGAGTTCCTTATCTAAACTCAATTTATGCTGAATTCAACTGTTCATTCAGAGCTTACTCTTTCAACCAATAGCCAATCAGGAAATCTTTGAATCTACCTATGACCTGAAAGCCCCTATTTTAAGATGTCCTGCCTTTCCAGGCCAAACCAATGTATACCTTCCATGTATTGATTTATGTCTTTGCCTACAACTTCTGTCTTTCTAAAATGTGTGAAACCAAGCTGTAACCCAATCATCTTGGGCACATGTTCTCAGGACCTCCTAAGACCATGTCACAAGCCATGGTCCTTAACCTTGGCAAAATGAACCTCTAAGTTGATTGAGATTTGTCTCAGATACTTTCTGGTTTATAAGAGCAATAGAAAGGAAATAAATCCAAATTGAATTCAGGGTCCACCGCTTAAACACTTTGTGACACTGGGAAAGCTACTCAGCCTTCCCAAGCCATGGCTTCCTCATCTGTGAAGCTAGAAGAATTGTCCTAGAGCATATGTACATTGTCAGAATTAAGTGACATAAAGGATAAAAAGTGGAGAGGCACTGTCACATTGGTTACAAGAGCTGACTTAGGAGCCAAACTGCCCAGTTCAAATCCGAGCTCCCCCACTTCCTACCTGTATTATCTGAGACATAGTAGTAAACCCCATGGTGCCCCAGTTTCTCTGCTGTGAAATAAGATGATAATAAGAATCATACAGGGTTATCGTGATGACCAGATGATTTTCTGTAAAACACTTAATAAAGTTACTTGTCAACCAGAGCTCAGTAAATTTTGGCTGTTTTTACTAAAATGCTTCACACACTTCCTGTTTCACCATGAATAATAACCTAGCGTTCACCTTCTGGGCGGAGTAAGAGTGAGAATAAAGTGTGTGCTCTTATGTCTTTTGTTTCTCTTCTTTCCAGAACACTTGGACCCTATGTCAAAACCCAGAGTCAAAGGTTTATCCTTTCTTTGTTTCCAGAAGAAAGCAAATGACACTCAGTATCTCATTCATGTAGTAAGCTTTCTGACTTTTAATGCCTGACTTTTAATTTAATGCCTGAATGTAGACAGGCATTGCATTGCATGCCATACAGCTTTAGTTATATTGTTGCCTCTCATCCTTCTCTTTTGCCCCCTTTGCATGGTGCCTGTCCCCTAGTTCTCAGCTCACTGTGAAACTGCTGGACCCCACTGTGCTCTGCACCTGAGAACTGCAGGCAAGTCTGTCACTAGCTGCTGCTTTTGGGGAAAGCAGCCCTACCAAACTACCTGCCTCAGCCCACACCACAACCCCACTCACCCACACAGTAGAATTCTGGTAAATTAAATATTCTGCGTCTGTCTGCACGGCACTCAATAGATTCAGCAAACACCTACCATGTGCTAGAAACTCTTTAAGGCCCTGGAGATACAACAATGAAAAAGTAGGCAATGATGCCTACCCTTGAAGAGCTTACATCCTAGTGGGAAGGCTATGGAAAAAAAGTGAAGCAGAAAAGGGGGATAAAGTGTTATAGCATGAGCAGGGATTGCAACTTTAAATACGTGGTCTGAGAAGACCTCATCAATAAGGTGAAATAACATGAAATGTTTCACAGATTGGCATGTCATAATAAATATCAGTTCTTAATATTATTATTGGTCCAACAAAATGTAAGTTTCCAACAAGCTATGTACTCAATTGCTTTCTCTCTGCTGATGCCAGGGACATGTAACCAGGAAAGGTTTGAAAGTCACTGCCTGGATATTGGGGGTTTATTGCAAGGACACAAGATAATATAGAGTAACCTGGAGCACCATAGACTTCTCTGTTCAGCTGCCCTCAGACCCAGCACTTTGAAAGCTGAGATATACGGCAGCTGTCACAGAAAACTGGAGCACCTTTGGGAATCAGGACTCAGGTAATTTATTTTTTTCTGAGTGTACTTAGGAAGTAAGTATTAGCTGAATTGGATTGCTAACATCCAGTATGGACACCCCTGTTGGGGAGAGCTTTGAAATAAGTCATCTCAGAGGCAGCAGCTTTCCTCGTTGTCATCTATAGTTTAATGACCTCGGTTTGATGCAGAATAGGTCAGAATAGACAAGATTACACTGAGGTAGTAAATTAATTGAATGGAATCCCTTTTATTTAACGAAATAAAAGGTTTGTTTCTTACTTATGCAACCTCCACTGTGAGTCTCACTGACCCTTTAGGATAGGTATTGCCCACAAGGTGATGCAAGGATTCAGGCTGCTTTAATCCTGTGGCTCCATCAATTCTATACAAGGTTCTCTCCTCAATGGCAGAGAAATAGGGTGCAGTAAGATTTCATACCTGCTTCTCTGTGTTTCAGCCTGGACATGGTGAGCATGGCCTTCTGCTCATACAGATTCATTGGCCAGGTCAGGTGACTTGGCCTCACCTTCTGAAGGTAAGGCCAAGTGAGTAGTTGCCTACCAGGAAAAAAAGAGACCTGGATGCTGGGAAATATGAGTAACGTCTGCCACAATCACTTGTGCCTACTCTGGGCAAATGGGCACAACAGTAGGAATGGTTCTACTCCATGCACATAGTTTCAGCCTTGCGGTTTTGTACAGAAACAATGGCTTAGAGCTAATTACTGTAGAAGGTGTATATTAGAGCTCGCTGGACAACTTCCCAGTACACACCGCAAGTAAAACATGACTCTGAGCTTCCTAAAAGTTCTTGTCAAACTCAATAAGAGTGTTATTTCTTAAAGAGACAGTCCACAAAAATTATTATGAAGACCACATAGCTGCAGCTTGTCAAACTCATACCAAGTGAATATATAACCTTGTCCCAAGAGCAAGGAATTATTTAATTAGCTTCCTTTAGTGGTTGTATTGATCAAATGACTCAGTTATACAAAATACTCATGACCCCTGCTCACCTATATCTGATACTTATTGGGTTCCCACAATTTGCCAAGTGTTAGAGAAGGCCTTCTATAAAAGTCTAAGTTTTCTCTATCATGTTTATTTTCCACATTATGAGAGTATCCTTGCCTCCAACTGGTACTGGGCAGTCATAGCATTAAAGATTGTGCTATGGGTTAGTTTTGGGGAGTTGAAGGGAGTGGGGGATAGTTATGCTAACTCAATCATGTGTAGTGATAAGTACCTGCCCATCATATCGCCTGAAGTGGTGCTATTACTGCTCAGAGCATCTGCTTTCTCTAAATTCCTCTTATGCACAGGGTCCCATTATACAGACTAGCCCTACACATTAATGACATCCACATTTAACACTGTCTTCCTCAGCTTTACTTCTTTATCTTCT
The DNA here is from genome assembly GCF_009761245.1 of Sapajus apella. Lineage (NCBI taxonomy): Eukaryota > Metazoa > Chordata > Mammalia > Primates > Cebidae > Sapajus > Sapajus apella. The sequence continues at coordinate 23,894,965 of NW_022436956.1, read as the reverse complement.
CTTAGTAGCTGCTCACTAATTACTTAACATTTTCTGATATGTTAACATCCACAGAAAGGATTCTTCTTGGGCACTTAAGGCATTCACAAAGGAACTTCTGGGGGGATATAATCCTAGGGTGACCAACTATTTCAATTTTCCCAGGACTGTCCTGGTATTAGAACTGAAAATCCTGCACCCTAGGAAACCTCTCAGTCTAGGGCACACTGGGACAGTTGGTCACCCTACATAAACCCAATGAAATTATGTGGATATTTTGCTGTGTGTACAAATGTACATTTTCCTAGAGAGAGAGTCCAGTAGCTTTATTTACATCCTCAAATGGCTCATAAAAAGTGAATAAAGCCACTGATTTCCAATACTCTGGAAGAGCAGAGGATTACAAACTTCTAATACTCCTTCTCACTCCTACAACTCCACAAACAGCAGCATGATTCTATCTCTGTTAGCATTAGGATTAATCTGCAAATAATATGGACAGTACAGAGGACTGTGCAAATACATATTTTACTTCCATTACCTGTACTCATTTATTCCACAAACACATGTTGATACTGACCTATACCCAGGCAATAGAGAGGGAGCAAGGTAGTTCAGCCTCTACTTCCCCCAGCTTACAATCTCAATGGGGAACATGAACAGTAAGTAGTTTCAGACTACAATGGTTGCCATGAAAAATAGAAAGGGCAATGTGACATGTAGAGATTGGAAGAGGCATACTTTAAGGAAGGTGGTTAAGAAAACCCTCTCTAAGGTAGGAACATTTGTGCTGAGGCCCAGTGAGTCATGCAAAGGTGTGAAGAAGGTTGCTCAGGCAGAGGTGGTACAAATGCAAAGGCCTTGAGGGAGGAATGAGCTAGAGAAAGAAGGCTGGTGTGGTGGGAGCATAGAGAGAACCAAGTACAATGGTATCAGATGTAGTAGAAGAGATAGAGGCCATGCAAAAAAGTCTGAAAGCAGTTGGAAGTTTTTGAGCAGGATAGTGACATGATCTGACTTGCACCATTTTCACTACATTCCTGGTTGCTGTGAGGAAAAGGGATTGCAGAGAACGAGACTAAAAGCCAGAGGACCCTTTCTTCCAGGACAGGAAAGAGTGCCTTGAACTCAGGTGTAGGCAGTAGAACTATAGAGACTCAGTCTGGTTGGAGACATATTCTGGAGGTAGAGACAACAGGACTGGATACTGGGAATGAAGGAGAGAGGACAATCAAGAGTGACTGTAATTTATTGCTTAAATTGCTGTCTCCCCTCGAGGCTTTGAGGGCCTTCCTGACCAGAAGGGTACCTTGCCATTTTTTTATCTTCACCAACTACCACAGGGCTTGGCATATGGTTCTTCTTAATAAATATTTGTTGGGTAATGAATGGATAACTGAATATAAGACAAATGGAATTTGGTCCGTCTGTTCCTGAACAAAGAAGAGAAAGGAGAAATGGGGTGAAGAAGAACTCATAATGTTTGTAGTTACAGCAGTAGCCACTGTTCTGGCCAGATTATAAAAACCTAATTCCCGAGATCTGGTCTCAGAAAGATGGGAGATAGAATGAATCCCATGCAGACATAAGAAAGAAAGATGAGTTGGGAGGAGCATGTGCTTACCAGGAAGTACCAATGCCACTCCACCCTGGCCTACGTATGAGGTTCCTATGCCGACCTATTTAATGTTTCTGAAGTGCTCAAATGTGAATCCTTACATTGCACTCCCCACCTTGTTTCCTGTTTTCCCTTCAAAGGATATTTATAGATACTATGGATTATCTCCTGACAATAATTGCCAGGAGTTATATAATTGCCCTTCTTTAATACTCTTATTCAGATCTGGAAACATTTCCCTGTTTCGGTCTGCAGACTTTGGCCAGAAGAATTTTTTTCCTACATTGACTCATCTAATTCCTACTTGTTTTACAACATGACAGCCTAAATTTGAACTAGGAAATTTTACATATAATCTTCAGGGAAGCTTCTTCATTAGCATTTTTAAGCAAGCACTGAAGCATTTTCTCTTATCTCAACAGATGGTGGTGTTATTTTATAGGCATGGAAATCAGTGCTTCATTTCTCAACAACAGTAAGGTCCTCAGCACTGAAATGTTTCAATACTTTGTTGTGGGCTTTAAGCACAAGTCCACAAATGCATTTAATACTTAAATCATGCCCAATGCCTTGCACATAGGTGGAGCTCAGTAAAATGGCTATTGAATAACTGAATAAATGGATGAATCAACAACCAAAGCATATATATATATATATATTTTTTTTTTCTTTTTTTAATTGGATTTTAGGTTCTGGGGTACATGTAAAGAACATGCAGGATTGTTGCATAGGTACATACATGGCAATGTGGTTTGCTGCCTCCATCCCCATCACCTATATCTGGCATTTCTCCCCATGTTGTCCCTCCTCATCTCCCTACCCCCCACTGTACTTCCCATAGTCCCCCCGACAGTGTATGATGCTCCCCTCCCTGTGTCCGTGTGTTCTCATTGTTCAACACCCACCTATGAGTGAGAACATGCAGTGTTTCATTTTCTGTTCTTGTGTCAGTTTGCTGAGAATAATGGTTTCCAGGTTCATCCATGTCCCTACAAAGGACACAAAGTCATCGTTTTTCATGGTTGCATAGTATTCTGTGGTGTATATGTGCCACATTTTCCCAGTCCAGTCTATCATCGATGAGCATTTGGGTTGGTTCCAAGTCTTCGCCAAAGCATATTTTTATGCAGCCTATAATTCATTACATCATTTCAACAGACATGTCTGCCAGGCCTGCAGCATCTTTTGAATTGGCTACAGATGAAAACATTGAAACTGGACCTCTTTTAGTAGCCAAATAGCCTCCATGCCTGTTTGTTTATGTATCACAGATGCCCATAGAACAGATAGCACAGAAATTATCTAAATTCATCTAGCATCCACAAAATGGATGGTCAAGGCAGCACACCATGGGCGTGGCAACCAACAGGTAAGTATTTGATGACTCAGTTATTGCCTCTCCACAGAAGTTTCCTGAATAGAAAATAAAACTTGTGGGCAACTTTCACAAAATTTGTTTTTATAGCATTATAAAATACATGTTCATGTAACAAATAATAAAATATATATAAAATAAAAAATTTTAAACCCACTCCTCAACTCCTTTCCTTCCCCCACGTCCTCATACCCAATTCAAATGGCTACAGAGATTACCATTATCAAGAGATAGATCTTATCCTTTTACACATTTTCTATGCACACATGTTCGTTTCCTTTTATATAGCTAGCTATACTACACATTTTCTGCAACTTGCCATATTTAGTTAACAGAAAATTGTAGACATGATTCCATGTCAGTATAGAGAGATGTGCTTTTTCTCTTTAATGACTTTCACATATGGCATTGTAAGTTGCTTCTAGTTTTTTTTGCTATGAATTAACAGCACTTTGTGACCATTTTTATACATGTATCTTTGTACAATAATTTGTAGAATAAATTTCTAGAAGTAGAATTGCTGAGATAAAGGGTGGACACATTTAAAATTGTGATTGATATTGCCAATTGACCTTAAAAAATGGTTGTACCAATTTATATTCTCAGAAATTCTTTTAATTGGTAAATTTTCCTGAAAATAAAGGTGGAAAAGATGGAGACTGGAAACCAGGAAACTTGACTTGGGAGGTACAGCAAAAAAGCCATAAAAACAATGGTGAAGTCACTTCACCATCTTGCCTCTGGCTAGACCTGCTGAGTTTGATGCACAGTACCAGAGAACTGAGAGAACAATCTGCTGATTAATAAACACTTCTCAGCAAGTCAGGTCTTGCAAAGTCAGTTTCTCAGTAATAGATACTTAAAAAAAATAGAAAGCTTGAAGAGAGAATATTTTCTAGTCTACCTATCTGGTTTTGTTCAAGGATCTCTGTACTTCACTCCAGGAGATGAGAGGGCTTTTGGACAAGGCTTTCTTTCAAAAACAACAAGTACAAAATGTTTGAGTGGTGGTAATTTAATTTTAACACCCCTCAGAATTCCCAGAAGAAACAAGATCCAGCACAATAGATGATTGAGTCATTCTGACAAAATGGAGTTTAGGGGACTGATGTCGGTAAATTGGCTCTTTCTGGCCTTCCGGAGCTATATTAATAAAAATCTCATGAAGCCTCTAAACCCTATGCTTGTCAAGCTCTGAAGAAATCCATTGCCATTGTCCTGCTTGAATTTTCCAAGAATGGAACAAAAAGATATCTGATCCCAAGATAAAATCCCACAAGTACCATCACCTTCTGCCAAGAAACTTTCTTCTTAAAAAGTAGGAATGAAAATTAAGTTTGTAAAGGAAAAACAAATGCAAGAAGCAGGAAAGCTTGTTGCTGGTATTTTCTTAAAAGGATCACCTTCAATGTTAGAAAAACTAGCAACTCCATTTGCAAACCCTCCCCCTTTTCTGAAGTCATTGTCTGCCAGATTTTTTCCTCTTTTGAGAAAAGAGTTTTAGTAATTCATTTCCATGACCCCTATGCTGTTCATATCAGCCTGATGAGTTGCCTGTCAATCACACAAATGAGAAATGTCTAGGACGTACAGATCAATTCTCATTATTCACAGTAGTTATGATCTATAAAGTTGCTGCAAACACTGAATTCAAGAATACTAAACCCTGAGTTCTAATTTGATTGCACTGTGGTCTGAGAGACTGTTATGATTTCTGTTCTTTTGCATTTGCTAAGGAGTGATTTATTTCCAATTATGTGGTCAATTTTAGGTGTGATGTGGTGCTGGGAAGAATGTATATTCTGTTGATTTGAGCGGAAAGTTCTGTAGATGCCTATTAGGTTTGCTTGGTCCAGATCTGAGTTCAAGTCCTGGATATCCTTGTGAATTTTCTATCTCATTGATCTGTCTAATACTGACAGTGGAGTGTTAAAATATCCCCCTATTGTTGTGGGGGAGTCTAAGTCTATTTGTAGGTTGTTAAGAACTTGCTTTATGTATCTGGGTGCTCCTGTATTGGGTGTGTTTATATTTAGGATCGTTAGCTCTTCTTGTTGCATTGATCCTTTTACCATTATGTAATACCCTTCTTTGTCTCTTTTGATCTTTGTTGGTTTAAAGGCTATTTTATCAGAGATTAGGATTGCAATTCCTGGTTGTTGTTGTTGTTTTTTTTTCTCTCCATTTGCTTGGTAAATCTTTCTTATCCCTTTATTTTGAGCCTATGTGTGTCCTTGCACATGAGATGGGTTTCCTGGATACAGCACACTGATGGGTTTTGATTTTTTTTATCCAATTTGCCAGCTGGTGTTTTTTGATTGGAGCATTTAGCCTATTTACATTTAAGGTTAATATTGTTATGTGTGAATTTGAACCTGCCATTTTGATGCTAGTTGGTTGTATTGCAGCATCTTAGTTGACGCAGTTTCCTCATTGTGTCAATGCTCTTTAACATTTGGTACATTTTTGGAGTGACTGTTACTGGTTATTCCTTTCTATGTTTAGTGCTTCTTTCAGGAACTCTTGTAAGGCAGGCCTGGTGATGATGAAATCTGTCAGCGATTATTTGTTTGTAAAGGATTTTATTTCTCCTTCGCTTATGAAGCTTAGTTTAGCTAGATATGAAATTGTAGGTTGAAAGTTCTTTTCTTTAAGGATGTTGAATATTGGCCCCCACTTTATTCTGGTGTGTAGAGTTTCTGCTGAGAGATCCACTGTGAGTCTGATGGGCTTCCCTTTATGGATAACCCGACCTTTCTCTCTGGCTACCCTTAGCATTTTTTCCTTCCTTTCAACCCTGATGAATCCAATGATTATGTGCCTTTGGGTTGCTCTTCTTGAGGAATATCTTTGTGATGTTCTTTGTATTTCCTGGACTTGAATATTGGCCTGCCTTGCTAGATTGCAGAAGTTCTCCTGGATGACTCCTGAATATTGATTGGATAAACAATGAAATGAAGGGAGAAACAAAGATGTTGCTCAAAACCAATGATAATGAAGACACAATGTACCAGAATCTCTGGGGCACATTTATAGCAGTCTCTAGAGGAAAATTTATGGCAATAAATGCCCACATAAAAAGCAATGAAAGATCTAAAATCTACATCCTATCATCAAAATTGAAAGAGCTAGCGGGGCAAAAAAAAAAAAAAAAAAATCTCAAAAGCTAGCAGAAGACAAGAAACAACTAAGATCAGAGCAGAACCAAAGGAGATAGAGACACAAAAAACCCTTTAAAAAATCAATAAATCCAGGAGCTGGTTTCTTGAAAAGATCGACAAAACAGACAGAATGCTAGCCAGATTAATAAAAAAGAAAAGAGAGAAGAATCAAATAGATTCAATAAAAAACAATAAAGGGGATACCACCACTGATTCCACAGAAATGCAAACCACCATCAGAGATTACTACAAATAACTCTATGCACATAAACGAGTATCCTGGAAGGAATGAATAAATTTCTGGACACTTGCACCCTCCCAAGCCTAAACCAGGAAGAAGTCAAAATCCTGAATAGACCAATAACAAGGGCTGAAGTTGAGGCAGCAATTAAGAGCCTACCAACCAAAAAAAGCCCAGGTCCAGATGGGTTCACAGGTGAAATCTACCAGACATACAAAGAGGAGCTGGTACCACTCCTTCTAAAACTATTCCAAACAATCCAAAAAGAGGGAATCCTTCCAAAATCATTTTATGAGACCAACATTATCCTGATACCAAAACCCAGCAGAGACTCAGCAAGAAAAGAAAACTTTGGGCCAGTATCCATGATGAACATAGATGCAAAAATCTTCAATAAAATACTGGCAAACCGACTGCAACAGCACATCAAAAAGCTTATCCATCACGATCAAATAGGCTTCATCCCAGGGATGCAACGCTGATCCAACATATGCAAGTCTATAAACATAATCCACCACATAAACAGAACCAAAGACAAAAACCACATGATTATCTCAATAGTAGATGCAGAGAAGGCCTTCGACAAAATTCAACAGCCCTTTCTGCTAAAAACTCTCAAAAAACTAGGTATCGATGGAACGTATCTTAAAATAAAAGCTATTTACAACAAACCCACAGCCAATATCATACTGAATGGGCAAAAACTGGAAGCATTCCCTTTGAAATCTGGCACTAGACAAGGATGCCCTCTCTCACCACTCCTATTCAATATAGTGTTGGAAGTTCTAGCCACAGAAATCAAGCAAGAAAAAGATATATGAAAGGAGGAAGTCAAATTGTCTCTATTTGTAGACTACATGATTGTATATTTAGAAGACCACTTTGTCTTAGCCCAAAATCTCCTGAAACTGATAAGCAATATCAGCAAAGTCTCAGGATACAAAATCAATATGCAGAAATCACAAGCATTCCTATACACCAATAACAGACTTAAAGAGAGCCAAATCAAGAATGAGCTGCCATTCGCAATTGCTACAAAGAGAATAAAATACCTAGGAATACAACTAACAAAGGATGTAAAAGACCTCTTCAAGGAGAACTACAAAGCACTGCTCAATGAAATAAGAGAGGACACAAACAGATGGAAAAACATTGCATGCTCATGGTTAGCAAGAATCAATATTGCAAAAATGGCCATACTGCCCAAAGTAATTTACAGATTCAATGCTATCCCCATGAAGCTACCTATGACCCTCTTCACAGAACTGGAAAAAAACACATTAAACTTCATATGGAACAAAAAGAGAGCCCGCATAGCCAAGACAATTTTAAGCAAAAAGAACAAAGCTGGAGGCATCATGCTACCTGACTTCAAACTATACTACAAGGCTACAGTAATCAAAACAGCATGCTACTGGTACCAAAACAGAGATATAGACCAATGGAACAGAACAGAGGCCTTGGAGGCAACACCACACATCTACAACAATCTGATCTTTGGCAAACCTGACAAAAACAAGCAATGGGGAAAAGATTCCTTGTTTAATAAATGGTGTCAAGAAAACTGGCTAGCATATGAAGAAAGCAGAAACTGGACCCCTTACACTAAAATTAACTCCAGATGGATTAAAGACTTAAACATAAGACCTAACACCATAAAAACCCTAGCAGAAAACCTAGGCAAAACCATCCAGGACGTAGGCATAGGCAAGGACTTCATGACTAAAACAACGAAGCATTGGCAATAAAAACCAAAATAGACAAATGGGACCTACTTAAACTCCAGATCTTCTGTACAGCAAAAGAAACAATCATTAGAGTGAACCAGCAACCAACAGAATGGGAAAGAGTTTTTGCAGTCTACCCATCTGACAAAGGGCTAATATCCAGAATCTACAAAAAACTAAAACAGATTTACAAGAAAAAACAAACAAACCCATTCAAAATTTGGGGAAGGATATGTACAGACACTTTTCAAAAGAAGACATTTATGAGGCCAACAAACATATGAAAAACTGCTCATCATCACTGGTCATTAGAGAAATGCAAATCAAAACCACATTGAGATACCATCTCATGCCAGTTAGAATGGCGATCATTAAAAAATCAGGAGACAACAGATGCTGGAGAGGATGTGGAGAAATAGGAACACTTTTACACTGTCGGTGGGAGTGTAAATTAGTTCAACCATTGTAGAAAACAGTGTAGAATTCCTCAAGGACCTAGAAATAGAAATTCCATTTGACATAGCAATCCCATTATTGGGTATATATCCAAAGGATTATAAATCATTCTATTATAAAGACACAGGCACATGTATGTTCATTGTGGCACTGTTTCCAATAGCAAAGACCTAGAACCAACCCAAATGCCCATCGATGATAGACTGGACAAGGAAAATGTGGCACATATACACCATGGAATACTATGCAGCCAGAAAAAACGATGAGTTTGTGTCCTTTGAAGGGACATGGATGAATCTGGAAACCATCATTCTCAGCAAACTGTCACAAGAACAGAAAATCAAACATTGTGTGTTCTCACTCATAGGTGGGTGTTGAACAGGGAGAATACATGGACACAGGGAGGCGAGCATCACACACTGGGGTCTGTTAGAGGGGAGTAGGGGAGGGATAGCAGGGGGTAGGGAGGTTGGGGAGGGATAACATGGGGAGAAATGCCAGATATAGGTGACTGGGGGATGAAGGCAGCAAACCACATTGCTGTGTAGGTACTTATGCAGTAATCCTACATGTTCTGCACATGTACCGCAGAACCTCAAAGCCTGTGGTCACATTTTCATCAACAAAGCAACTCATAACCTTATTTTATATATGTTTCTGTTTAAAGACATCTAGTTTAATATAGATTGTTGATTCACTAGTATTGAACTCAGCCAACAGCACTGTGACTCATGCCTGAGGGAAGTTTAACATATATTATTTTCTTCCCAAGGCACATCACAGCCTCCTTGCCCTTAGAACACTAGACAGCACTTCAGCACCACACTTGGGGCCACTTCAAATAGCAAAATCACCAACACAAAGCACCAAAATGCAAAAAAACATGGCACTAAATACACCACACTTGTTTATAGTATGAGAGCACAAAAGGAAAAGATAAGAGCACAGACTTGTCTCTGCTGGGAATATGTGTTGGGTGGCTCAATTTTTTTGCCACTCTGCATGCTTGTGAATGACCATAAAAGCACCACGTGTATTGACTTGAGGGTTACAAGTAAATTTTAGCAAGTAGGTGGATTCCCAAATATATACAGAATCTTCAAATATTGAGGATTCACTGTATTTCTACTTGGGCCTGGTGAGATCTCCCCATGAGGTAATCCACCTCTCCCTGGCTCTTCTCACCTCCTCTGGGTGTGGCCCAGTTTGGCCTGGACAGCTCCAAGAAGTGGGACACGAGGGGAGCCTCTTTGTGAAAGGAGCCTCTTTGCTGGCTGAGGCACTAAGGAGAGGCAGTGTGGAATAAGCTATTAAATAACTCTCCCCTTCCTCAGGCCATTTATCAATACTGGATGAGAAACAGGCTCACAAATAATGATGATGTGAAACCCAGTGTGGTAAGTGGCATTAAAGACCAAATAGATGAAAGAGATGATATAAAGTAAGAAAGCGTGAAGTACTTCCTACAGTTTTCCTTAGTATTCTTTATTATTTTTTTAAATTCTCAGCTCTTATTTTAGATACAGGGGATACATGTGTAAGATTGCTACATGGGTATATTAGACTCAGGTAGTGAGCATAGTACCCAATAGGTAGTTTCCACCCATCCCCTCTTCCTTCACTCCACACTCTAGGAGTCTGCAATGTCTATTGTTCCCATGTTTATGTCCATGTGTGCTCAGTGTTTAGCTCCCACTTATAAGTTAGTACATACAGTACTTGGTTTTCTGTTCCTGTGTTAACTTGCTTAGGATTATGGCCTCCAGCTCCACCCATATTGCTACAAAGGACATTATTTCATTCTTTTAATGGCTGCACGATATTCCATGTTGTATACATACCACATTTCTTTATCCAATCCACCATTAATGGGCCCCTAGGTTGATTTAATGTGTTCACTATTGTGAGTCTAATTTATTCTTAATTAAATTTCTTATAGCACAACTATAACAATCTTTTCAGAGGAGACACTGGGAATAAAATTGTCAGATTCAGCAAATAAAAATATAGAACTTCTAATTAAATGTGAATTTTGGATAAACAACAAATGATACTTTAGTATACTTCATGGTTATACTAAATACTTTGTACATATAGATTGGGATCAGCATCCACTGCCATGAACAGCCGGGCAGGTGAAGAGATTGGGAGGTGGGAAATGCCTGGAAGCTAAGGGCAAGGACAAGGTCAGGAGGAAGAAAGGTTTTTCTTCCTAGCTACATGAATTCCTAACTAAAAGTTACCTAGATTTTGCTGAACTACTGGGTTTTCTTCATCTTTTTTTTTTTTTGTATTTTCTTGAATTTTATTATGGTAATAACACATAACATGAGATCTGCCCTCAACTTCTTAAATGTACAATATGGTATTGTTGACTATATTGTACCACAGATCTCTAGAGATTATTTGTCTGGATTAAATGAAACCTTATGCCTATTGATTAGTCACTCCCTAGTTCCTCCTCCCTCAGCCCCGGGCAACTACTGTTCCACTCTTTGATTTTATGAATTTGGCATTTTTAGGTACTTCATATAAATGGAATCATACAGTATTTGTCTTCCTGTGACTGACTTATTTCACTTAGCATAATGTTTTCAAGGTTCATCCATGTCCTCACATACTGCAGAATTTCATTCTTTTAAAAGGCCAAATATGTATGTATGTACCACATTTTCTCTATCCATTCATTTGCCTCTGGATGGACATTCAGGCTGTTTCCACAGCCTGAATATTGTGAATAATGCTACAAGGATTGTGGGTGTGCAGACATCTTTTTGAGATCCTGATTTCAACTACTTTGGATAAATAGCCAGAAATGAAATTGCTGTTCATCTTTTACAGGGGGACAGTTACTTCTTCCTCACTAGGCCATTGGAGTGAACAAGTAAGTCGATGTCTGTAAATCCCCTGCATTGTGCCCCAACATGAGAGACATTGTCATCAGTGCAATGAGTGGGTGGGAGCCCAAGGCAAGAGGAAGAGCCAGCGCCTCTGTGGCTATCAGAAGCTAGGGATGTTTTGGGTTGGTTTGGTTTTGCTTTGTTACTTTTTTTTCTTCAAGGCTGCTATGGTGTGGGAAATGCCATCATACATAGGTATCAAAAATTGCCATAAGATAAAATAGTTTGCTTTACAATTGTTCTAATTTCCTTAAGGCTGGATCTCACTATGAGAAGTAAAAATGTAAATTATGTATCTGCTAGTATGTCTCATCTAACATCCAGATATTTGGAAATATCTGGATATCTAGATGCTAATGTTTCAATTTTTAAAATGGATGCTTGTTGACTTATTAATATATGACCATGTTATTTTATATCAGTATTAGTATTTCTAAAGATCTCCACAAATTTGATGTACTTCTTTTTTATTCCTTATTAAAAACCAAGCAACAATGGGGTTAAGTTAAAAAGAACTAATTAAGAATCAAGGCAGGTCACTCTGTAACTTCTCTGAAATGAAAGCATTGCTTTCTGTGGATCTTCTAATTTTTTTTATACTTGAGAACTCAGGGGTGGTAGCAACATCCTTAAGCAATAACAGTGGAAGTCATTAATCCATTTATTAAACAAATATTTATATATTGTGTGAGTGACTGCAATGGGTCACTCACTGGTTGATGCAGTGGAGAAATAGCAATGAACAAAAGAGACAAAAGTCCCTAGTCCTTTAGAGCTTACATTCAAGGAGAATGTAAGATAGACAGATAGATAAATAGATAGACAGATAGATAGACAGATAGCAGATAGATAAATAGATGAAACAATTGATCTTGGTTCATTGCCTTCAATATACAACACATCCTCTGACAGAAAGGCAGCTTAGAGCCCAAGAAAGAAACGGGATAGACTAAAAATATGGACACTATGCCTTCCCACATGGGTGTCCTCCACCAGAATGGGACAGACTACATATCGTGCTTAGCAATAGGCAGCTGTTGAGGAAGATGGTCAAGATTGGGGTGAACCAATGTGGGCTAACAGAGGAACACAGGCAGAAGCAAAGGCAGGCTTAGGAGGTCAGGCTGTAGGTATAAGCCTCTCCGCCTTGGTAGTGTTCAGAGCCACTGTCCAACCTCTGCACGGCCTGGGCAAAGGAGAGCGAAGATTCTGTCTTAGATGGCCTAGGGTAGAGAAACGGTCACCAAGGTCTGAAGGTGAACACAAGGGATGAGGCAGAGGCTCAGGTTCTGCAGTGGACTATCAGATTGGCAGCCTGACCATGGGGATCGGGAATTTATTTATTCTGTCAGTATTTATTGGGTACTGTGTTAGTTCATTTTCATGCTGCTGATAAGACATACCCGAGACTGGACAATTTACAAAGGAGAGAGGTTTAATGGATTCACAGTCCCATGTGGCTAGAAAGCCTCACAATCATGTTGGAAGGTGAAGGGCATATCTCACATGGCAGCAGATAAGAGAACTTGTGTAGGGAAACTCTCCATTATGAAGCCATCAGATCCCGTGAGACTTATTCCCTATCATGAGAATAGCACAGGGAAGACCCACCCCCATGATTCCATTACCTCCCACTGAGTTCCTCCCAGCACATGTGGGAATTATGGGAGCTACAGTTTGAGATGAGATTTGGATGGGGTACAGCCAAACCATATCAGGAACCAACTATGTGCCAGGTACTGTTCTAAGTACTGGGGATACAGCAGTGAATAAGACAGACAAAACTCCCTACCTACCCAAAATTTCCCTTTGGAGGTAGACAACAGTCCATAAATAAATAAAACAAAGTAGGAGCTCTGGAAAGCTGTCAGCGAGTTTAAACAGAGTGGTCAGGGTAGGCCTTGTGAGTGGGAAGAGAACATTCGAGTTATGCTCCGTAAAGAGGTGAGGAAGGGAGATAGGTAGCTAATGGGTGGAGGGGGGATAATTACAGACAGAGGAACCAGCAAGTGAAAAGGCCCCAAGTACACCCAAGGCACAGGGAGGAGGTCAGTGTGGCTGGAGCAGAGTCAGCTCTGGAGCAGAGGTAGAGTAGTAATTGCCAAGGCCGGAGAGTCAGTGGGTGAATGGGTATACAAGGGAGAGGGGAGAGGAGAAGATGCATAAGTCATGAGTGAACTTTTGTTTTACTCTCCATGAGACTGGAAGCCCACTGGAGGGTTCTGAGCAGAGATGTGCCATGGATGGACTTAGATTTAGACAAGCTCATTCTGGATGCTATGCAGAAAGTGACTATAGCGAAGCCAGGGCAGTTTCTAAACTCAAGACCTTAGTGAGGCAGTAATGTAAAAAATGCCATTGACAGGAAGCTGAGTCAGCCTAGCTACTTCCCCTGGTTTCTTACATTCCTTTGTCTAACAAGATTAATGACAGAGCCAGGGGCAGAGCAGTGGCTGCTGCAGCTGGGGACAAAGTGACCCCAGCTGTGAGAGAAGCAGGCCAAGAAGACACGAGTCACAGAGATTGGTGGCTCAGCTCTCAACCCCAGTTCCACATCATCACTTCAAGAATCTTTAAAAAATATGATGCAAGACCATCCCCATAGAGATCCCTATGTAATGGTTTTTGGGTGGGATATTTTTATTAAGCCCCAGGTGAATGTAATGTGCGTCCAGGGCTCAGAACCACTAAGGGGAGCCATTAAAACCTGACACCACAAAAGAGCAGGTGGTCACACATCCATTCATCACACATTTCTTAAATAATTATTATGCCGAGCTGGGAGCTGTACAGCCTAGCACATAGAAAGTGCTCAGCAGGTGTTGACAGTTTACTGGTATTAACAGTGAAGAAGGTAGAAGGCCCTTGCCCTAGGGAGTGATATGGTCATATCTACACTTCGGAAATTTCAGCTGGCAGTAAGAGGCAAAATAACCGTGTTTAGGAAGAGAACCTCGCGAAAGGGAGAATGGTTACAGTAGGGCTCTCAAACTTCAGCATGTGCCAGAATCACCCAGCATGCTTGTTAAACCAGACATTGCTGGCCTCTGCCACCAGAATCTCTAATTCAGGCCATCTGGAGAGGTACATTTAAATTGACGTTTCTAACATGTTCCCAGGTGATGCAATGCTGCTGGTCTGAACATTGCATTTTAAAACAACGCTGAGTTAGCATTGACTATTGCAAATGGTCAGGGGAGAGGTCACAGAGAGAAGGGGAAAAAACAGATGCTGTGCTGGTGAATTCAGTAAAAATACTTCAAGGGTTGGTTGAGGAGAGGGTTGCAGGGAGGGAAAAGGGAGGAAGAAGTGTATGATGATGCTGAAGTCAAATGTGAGTTGCCCAAGATAATGAGCAGCTCCCTTTTTAAGGTTTTTATTTTAGCTCCTCTGTTAAAAGCAAAAGAGCGTCTTTGTTTTCTCTATGCAAGATTTTGACTTTTTCCCTTCTAAATAGTACAATAAATTCCACTGTCTTATTTGTTTCATCAAACAAAAGAATGCCTGCCAATATCTGTGAGGCTAATATTACAGCTCAATTCCAGAACATCTTGTAGCGGTTATTTCTAACATGTTCTGGAATCTGTACTTAGGGTACTCAGTGCCTTAACCAACCCACATTTGAAATTGAATTGCTAGTGCACAAGTTTATCAAGGTTATTGTGCCTGCAGAAGAATTTACAGCAGATACAGTCCAGGGGGTCCATCCTGTGATATTTCATTTATTTCAGTAATTTATAGAATCAAAGCTTGATGATAGAGCAATACATGTTATGGAGAGTGTTTTTTCTATTTTTTACTGACTTTGCTGATAAAGGAAACAACACAAATAGTTTAAAATATGTTCCTCATGAAAGGATATGAGAAAGACCCATGCCTACAATTTAATAAAGTTGATATACTGTTCAGGGACGTGTAGTAAGCTTAATAGTCTATGATTTGGAGAAATGACAGAAATGTCCTTCCTATCATCTTGCTAGAGTATAAAGCACTGTCTTCAGCCCCTCTGCATCATGCCACCTGTTTAGAAAATGCAGAGTCCTGGGTCTGAGCTCAGACCTGAATATCTTGCTTGGAGTCTCAGAATCTGCATTTAAATTAAGGACCACAGGCTTAAGAGCCACTGAGATGGAATATATTTTGGGTCTAAACAGCAGCCAATCTATGAAAGAAGTTATAGCAAAGAAGTTTCACACAAGTTGGGATTTTCACATGAATTTATTTCTATGCAATTAATATATAGATAAATCAAATTTCCAAGCAGAAAAAAAGAAGCTCACCCAGTCCAGCACCAGCAGCTCACTGATGGTGTATTAGAGTAAGCTCCAAGTGGAATTCAGGTCTTCTTTTTCTTAATCCACCACAATTTCTCCATACTATAATAATCGTATTTATTTTGGTATTTGTTTTTGTGGCTATCACCATGCCAAAGCTTTTGTGAGCATCATACTATTTACCTTGCCTACCAGCCACAAATGATACATTTTTTTTTTGCTAAATATTTAGGTGACGCCAATCTGAACAGGGATACTGAAACCTTCATGATTCATTTTTCCTTATATGCTATTGGGCCACCTAAACATAATTTACTGACTTGTGTTCTATCTCTTCCTGATGATGAAAGATTCCAGTAACGTTTTTCCTTTTTTTTGAAACGCAATTTCCCTCTGTTGTTCAGGCTGGAGTGCAGTGATGCAATCTCAGCTCACTGGAACCTCCGCCTCCCAGGTTCAAGTGATTCTCCTGCCTCAGGCTTCCGAGTAGCTGGGATTATAGGCACGCACCATTAGGCCTGGATAATTTTTGTATTTTTAGTACAGACTGGGTTTCACCATGTTAGGCAGGCTGGTCTTGAACTCCTGATCCACCTACCTCAGCCTCCCAAAGTGCTAGGATTATAGGTGTGAGTCACTGGGCCCACCCACATTTTTACTTTTTTAATCAGCTTCATTGATACACAACTGACATACAATAAATACACATACAATATATACACATATGAAATTTGATGACTGGCAACATATGTATACATCAGTGAAACCATCATTGCAAGCAAGATAAAGAACATATTTATCCCTCCCAAAGATTCCTTGGTTCCCTTTCTAATTCCTCCCTTACTTCTTTGTCACTAGAAACCATTAAACCATTTTCTGTCACAATAGCTATGTTTATGTTTTCTAGATTTTAAATAGATGGAACATTAGAGTATGTACTCTTTTTCCTCTGGTTCTTTCATTTCGCATGCTTAGAGATTCATTCATATTGTTGTGTGTATCACTAGTTTTTCCTTTTAATTTCTGAGTAGTAGCCCGTTGCACAAATGTACCATAATTTGTTTATTCATTCACCTATTGATGAACATTAGGATTGCTTCCAGTTTCTGGCTATTACCAATAAAACTGCTATTAGCATTTGCAAGCAAGCTTTGTGTGTACATATTTTCGATTATCTTAGGTAAGTGCCTCAAAGTAGAATGGCTGGATCATATGGTAAGTTTTACTTTTTAAGAAACTGATGGACAGTTTTCTTCAAAGTGGTTTAATCATTGTATATTTCTGCCAGTATGAACCACAGTGCCTCCACTTCTTCACCGACACTTAATATAGTCAGTCTTTATCATTTTAGCCATTCTAATATGTGTTACTGGTGTCTCATTGTGGTTTCAATATGCATTTTCTAATAACCAGAGCTTAAGAGTGGCAAAATGTTATTCTGGTTTCCAAAGGAGAGGAAAGAATAGGATATAAATATAGAAGCCAGAGGTCGGGCGCAGTGGCTCACGCCTGTAATCCCAGCACTTTGGGAGGCCGAGGCGGGTAGATCATGAGGTCAAGAGATTGAGACCATCCTGGTCAACATGGTGAAACCCCGTCTCTACTAAAAATACAAAAAATTAGCTGGGCATGGTGGTGCGTGCCTGTAATCCCAGCTACTCAGGAGGCTGAGGCAGGAGAATTGCCTGGACCCAGGAGGCGGAGGTTGCGGTGAGCCGAGATCGTGCCATTGCACTCCAGCCTGGGTAACAAGAGCGAAACTCCGACTCAAAAAAAAATAAAAATTAAAAATAAATAAATAAATAAATATAGAAGCCAGTAAAGACAATATCAGTTCCTGTCAAAATTCCATAACAATTAATCAACCAAGTAGTTAATCAATATTTAGAAAAGACTGGCACTATCACTAGCTGCCAACCTGGGTTTAAAGTCAGTAACACATCCAGAGCAAAGACTATTAATATTTTGATAAGGTATTATTTGATCAGTAGATAAGAGGGATGATATAGGATATAATCACAAAATACAGTCATCAAAACATCACAGTTGCTTTTCATTATGAGAAATGTTTATGTGCGCCTAGGTTTTTACAACATGAACACCTCTGTGTCTTTCTGTTTGCCAGCCTTGTGTGTCTCCATACTCTTACTCTGTTTCATTTGTTGTTGGATTAAATCCAAGTCTCTCAACAACCTCATGTTTGATGATACTAATTTCTGTTTCAGTGTGTACTTTTCCATTTACAATGGCTCTCTTCCAGTCTTCTACATAGTTTTCCATTAAATCTAGTTGTCAACTCAGTATATTTTATGAAAAATAATTTGTACATTGCTTGCCCATAAATTTTTATAACTTTCTAGCTGGATGGCTTAAACATAATAACCTATTGTATATGCTTGTTTATTACCTATCTTTTGAATATTCAGTTCAGTGACAATCTTATTATCCCAGTCAAAAGGTCTATATCTGCAAATATATTATTATTTTCTATATCCCTTTCATATATGAGTATTAAATTTGGTTCAATTTTAGCTTTATTTTCAGTTTTACTTGTGCCTCCTAATCCTAAAGCAGTCCTGAATTTAAGCAGGTCTTAATTTACACAAAGTGTCTTATTATTAAATAAAAATAATATTGAAGAGTCTCCCAAACCCGCTTTAGTTGTCAGCAGGAAGCAAATTAGAGGGCATTTTCCTAAATGGAGAAGGGAAAAAATCATCTCCTTATAAATAAGGAGTAGTAATGGGGTTTTTCCCCAGAATACTCCCAAGATGCTTCCAGAAATCAAGCGCACTGTGCCTTGCTGTATATGCCTAATGACTTATCAAGGAGAAAATAGAATTTTAGCCAGGTCAAAATGAGTAAAATTTTATTTTATTGGTCAAAAAGGAAAATTAGAAAGACTGTTCACTGTCCTCTCTTTCTCAAATCAGGAAATTATCAACAAAATTGTCCAGCACAATGGAAAGGGCTAGCAAAGAAACTGGAGGTCACAGTATCTGTGATTACTGAAAGAAGAATCTCTAGGAGGAGAAAATAAAGCTGTTATGTAGATATGGAAACAAGACCAGATTGGAGACTAAATATGTAGCTATAAATATTTAAAAATTTATGTTTTTTGTGTTTTATGAGGATTATTCCTTTTAGATTATTAATATGTTAAAAGCTCTAAATATATTTAAGAAGTGAATTTGCAGTACTGAAAAACAAGATCACATCCAAATAAGACTGCAATTATGTCAATTGCCCATTCCTTGCCTAGAAGACAGCAAGTTTTCTGGATATTGTTTTATTGCTAATGCCCTGTAACTTGAATTAGTACAGTTTACAGCAGCGTTCCTCAAACACACAGTTCTAGTATCATAATCAGCTAAGGAGCTTGTTAAATGTAGATACTTATGCTCACTGCAAATCCTCTGACCCTCTTAAGGGAAAGTCTAGTAATCTGCATTTTTATCAAGGATACAAGTAATTCACATCCTCACTTAAGTTTGAAAACCACTGCTTTAAACCTTTGAAAAGGATGTGCTATATGTACAGACTGGTTCTAACATTACTGATACAAGAGTAAGTTGACTATTTTTTATTTCGAAATCAAGTCATAGCTTTCAATTCATGCTAATCTATTATCTTAAACCTACTTACAGATTGGAAATTTCCTAAAGACCATTGGACATTTTATTAAGCTGAACTTCTGGTATTCCACATTCAATTTCTTACATATGAATGTGTACATCATGATCTGCAAATTGTTGATGGGACTATGGGACTAATTCATCTTAAATCTACCCTAAAAACTTTCTTCACTATACGAAGTGTAGTGCCTGGTATATAGCAAGCACTCAGAAAATATTTACTAAATGAGGAAGTGAATGAATGAATAAATATTGCTCATCTTGTCTTTTCTACCCCTTCCTGACCTCAAAATCTTCTGTGTATCTTCTAACAGTAACTAATATTATCATCCACTCACATTTCCATGTCATCTTCTCATTTACATATGATTGGTCACTAAATCCACTCATGTGTGTTTGTGTAGAATTTTCTCACTCCCTCATAACTCATATTGGGTTATATGACATAGTGATAGAAGGAATAATTAATCAAAAGATGTAAAGATAACCAGCATATATGTACCTAAGAATATATACAATAAGCATATAAAACCTCATCCTTAGAGTGAAAATAAATCATTACAACTCAATTTTAACACAATCTTTTTAGGAACATTTTAATCAAGTAAAAAGGAGCAAAGTTTATAGGACATTTCAATAACATGATTAATCATTAAAAACCGATAGACATAGAGAAACTTACGTCCAACGGAGAATCCACATTGATTTTGAGGAAACATGAAATAGTCACAAAAGTCTTTTTTTTTTTTTTTTTGATGTACAAACACGGCTGTATAGGGGGAAGGGAGGAGGGACGGGTCAGTCTTCTTTCAGGCTCCCGAACACGGCAGCTGGCACGCTCTGCTGCTCTAGCCGGACCTCGTTGGGCTCCAGGTCCATCTCGTCCTCGTCCTCATCCTCACCCAGCTGGATCTCCTCGGGGTTGACCTGCTGTGCCAGCTCTGCCAGCTCCTCCCTGGAGGCGTCGCTCCTCACGCACAGGATCTTGCTCTGGGCACGCAGGGGCTGGTCTCGCTCCGCCTCGGCGGCCAGCTGTTCGGTGCGCTGTTCCAACAGCTTCATGTCATCCATGCCGCTCTGCCCAGGGGCCAGGTCGGACACGGTGCCCGTGGCGCTGCCTGAGACCTTGAGCATCTGCGAGGCCATGAAGTTGACCTGCGTGTTGTATGTGGCCTGCACGCTCCGCCGGATGCGCAGCATCTCCTTGATGGTGTCCTCGTTGCCGTGCCGGACCTCAAAGTCCTTCCACGTCTGCCAGAACGCCCCGGTCGTCCGGGGGTCGCAGATCTGGGAGCAGAAGCTGTAGATGGCCCGGGCGCGGTCTATCTCCCCCAGCTTGCACTCCATGTCTGCGAACCGCAGGCACATCTCACGTGCATGCTCGTCTGACAGCACCTCGATGGCCTTCTGGTAGATGCCGCGGGTGTGGGTGACCCCGTAGATCTCGGCCGCCCGCTTGATGTAGATAAATTTCAAATAATTAAATTTCAAATAATTAACCTCATAAAGACTATGTTCATCATATAAGAAAATTAGAATCTAACACAGAGAATTTATTTAGTCTCATATGCCTGGAAACTAAATAACACACTATTAGGTGACCCTTGGGTTAAAAAGAATACTGTAAGGAAAATTTAAAAATACTCAGAACTGAGAGACAAGGAAATAATACATCCCACAGTTTTTGGAACACAGCTAAACAAGTATTTAGAGCGAAATTTCTAGTTTGGAACACATTTACCAGCAAACAAGAAAGATCGAAAACAAATGCTAAGTATTTAACCCTGGGAAAGGAACAACAAACACACACCCAAAAGAAAAAGACAAGGAAACAGTAATGATAATACAGAGACACCAGTTAAAAAAGAAAACTAGAGAAGATGAACTGTGCCTGAAACTGGTTATATGAAAAACGTACAACGAACAGACCGTTGTAAGACATGGGAGCAGAGAGAGGGAGAACACCCAAGAACAAAGGTAAATAAATATAAAATGAAAAGTAAGACTTATGAATAATACATATATAATAAGTTATAGTTTTCATTTGTACTATATGCAGCATATATTACATTTATATTTCTATTATATATTGTATTTGTTTGAAATATATGTAGTATCATATAAGATACCATGTATTTTTATATTTATGTATAATAAATATAACACATAAATATTGCATATATAGTATGTAACATTTAATATTTTGTATAGTGATGTATATATATTTTATATACTAATTCATTTATTTATATAATTTATATTGTCTAAGTACACAAAATTGTTTCTTTATGAAAAAAGAAGTAATGGCTACAACAGAAGTTAAGAGAATAACAATTAGACAGTAACAAATTTGATGACATAGATAAAAAGGAAGATATAAAATGCCAAAATTAATTCGGGAATAGATTAAAAACTTGCATAAAAAATGGAAACTTAAAAAGTAAAATTATAATGAAATCCTCCTTGCAACAAAATGCTCAAGCCCATATTATTTCATAAAGTTTTATCATGTATTCAAAGAACATATCCTTATTTTAAAAGTCATTATAAATTATTGAAAAACAGGAATGCTTTTCGACTCATTTTATGAGATAGGTATAACCTTCATTCCCAAAGCAAGTAAGAGCAAGTCAGAGAAAAAAATTTAAAGGACTATTTCAGGAACATTGGTACAAAACTCTAAATAAAAATATTTGCTAAGCAAAACCCAAGAATGTATCATAAGTAATACAGTATGATTAAATAAAGTTTATTCCAGAAAAACAAGTTTGGTTCAACATTAGAAATATATCAATGTAATTTGCTGTATTCATGAACTAAAGGAGAAAAAAACATATGACTGTCTCAATTGACGCATACAAATTTGTCAAAATTTAATAATTAATTTTTTAAAACTTCTCAAAAAACCAAGTGTAAAAGGGAATTTCCTTAACTTCATAAAAATGTAGTACCAAAAACCTAAAGCAAACATCATACTAAGCAGATAAATTTTAATACTTTCTACTAAGATAAAAAATAAGATGCTACTACTACCATTTATGTTTTATGAAGTCTTTGTTAGAGCTATAAGACAATAAAAACAGGTAACATATGGAAAGATTGTAAGGAAACACTTTACCTCTCATTACAGCCAAATGAATAGTCATCTAACCAGAAAAGCCAACAGAATCAACAGGTAAGCCAACAGAAGTAATTTAGGAGGTGATCTTTGTTGCCAGAGAGAGCAGCTTACAAAAGTCAATAGCATTTCTTCTACACCGGTAATAGTCAATTAGAAAACATTATACTATTGCAAGTACAACAAAACCTATACAATATTTAGAATTTTGCCTAACAATACACAGGATATAGATAGAAAAAACTTTAAAAATTGATTACTAAAAATTGCTATGTTAATGGAGGAATGATGTCTTCTAGTAAAAATGTCAATTATCCCCAGACTAATTTCTAAATCTAATGCAATTTCAATCTAAATTACAATTAAATTTCTTGGGCAACTTGACTTACTAAAACTTATAGGGAGGGTTGCATAAAAGGCTATGTCAACTTTGAAAAGGAAGGGTAAAGAAGAAAGCCTCAGCTTGACAGATAGTGGGTTGTACTGCAAAGCCAGCATAAAAAAAAGCAATATAGTGGAAGCACAAGGAGAAATAAATAGATCAGTGAGATCCATGGAGCATTGTTAGGTAGTAACAGTGGCCACACAAATCTATTGGAAAAAGACATATGGTTCAGTGTTAACAGGATAACTTGCCGATGATGTGAAAAAAAATAAAACTGTATCCCTACCTTGTACAATACACGGAACGACACTCTATATATGGAGGGATAAAACTGTAAAACAAAAGATGAAAGCATAGGGGAATACTTCTGTGAGCTAATAGTACAGAAAGTCTTATAAACAAGGCTCCAAAATTAGAATCCACCAAGCAAAATAAAAAGTTGATGGAGTTGACTACAATAAAATTAACTGTTAATATGTTGAGCCTTAAGTAAATCAAAAGCATTTGAAAACTTCACTTATAAAATGCATATCCATAATAACAAATGATAAGATGTAACCTCCATGGGGTCAAGTACCACGCATACGTTGCTCTTCTGCATAGCTTGGGGACCTTTCATAGTGCCTGGCACATAGGAGGTGCTTAATAGATATTTAATGAATAAATGAGTAAGTTTCATTGTATTTCCTACGCTCCATGGTAAGACAAGGAAATATGTGATCTGTCTTAGAACTGTTTGTATCAAAATATCTTAAAACTTTTCAGAAGTTTTAACAGAAGTTAGTAAAGAGATTCAGTTATTTAGAAAACATAGTTAACTCATTTCCTAATTGTAGCTAACTAAGCAACTACTTCTTTATTATTTTCACTTAATTTTTGTGGTACTTGGATCAGTGTTTAGCAATCAGCTTGACTCATGAGATTTATATTCTTATTTAAAGTGAATTAAATAAAATTTGCAAATGTAGTTTTATTTGCTTATTATTGATTTATTTGCTGTTACTATTATTATTGTTTAGAGAGAGAGATCCCACTGTGTTGGCCAGGCTGGTCTTGAACTCCTGGCCTCAAATGATCCTGTCACCTTAGCCTCCTGAGTAGCTGGGCTTCATGAGCCACAGAACCCGGCAAATATAGTTTTATAAGATATATTGAAGTGTATGTTTCTCTAAAGTATAATTACATTATAATCTGAATTCCTAATTTCTATTAATTTGACAGGCCAGGTTAAAAGGTAGAAGTGAGGAGAGTATTTCATGACTGGTTTATAATGTGACCTCATTTCCTACTATTTCACCCTCATTCTTGACAAGAAGAAAAACATCCTTAAAATTAAATTTAAAAATCAACTATTGGACTCAGAATGAATTCAGAGTATTTCTGATTTATTAGTTGTGATAGTTTTCTGCTGCCATGGGGAATGGTATCAAGCCCTTGGCAAATTGTGCTTTCATTGGTATTGTGGGAACCAGGCATCTTTCTGTGAGTCCAGAGAAAGGCAAGAGCAACAACTTAAGGCTTCAAAGGCCAAAAAAGTTAGGCTTCAAAGGCCAAAAAAGGTTCCAGCCACTAAAGTAAATTTTCATTTATCCAAAGAGAAAGAAATGGGCTTTCATTAATACTCTTGAATTTTGCTACAGTTATATAAAGCCTCAAAATGAGACTAATTCAAACTCATTAAGTCACCCCCTAATTGTAAACCTTCTTGGCTGTTTAGTTTTCATCCTCCTGACTGTTCTGTTTACCTAGAGAGCTTGGGATCATGCCTGTAGGGTGATTTATCACAACCAATGCTCACTGATTTCAGGTTCCAAACACAGTGGCTTTGGTCATGAGCCAAGGTAAAGCTTGTGTGGGATTTGTATTCCCATGGGATAAAACACTTTTCTAGACATCACGGCTCTAAACAAGTTGCCCTGACTTTGCTAATTCCAAGATGGCACTGCTTCTGATCTTGTCTTTTAAAACTCCAGCTTGGAGCTGTACGGGGTACCACTGAGCCTCTTGCCGCAATTCATTTTCTGAAAACCATGGCCTAATACCCTCCTATAGTCAAAATGGCTAACTCATTGTGGAACATACTAATAAAGACTTTTTTTGTCTCAATGGTAGAAATACAGCTTAAACTAGTTTGAGAAAGATTGAGGTTATTGTCTTATAGAATGCAGGAAACAGTGGGACAAAGAAAGGCCTTTGTAAAGTGAGATACAGCTGTTTCAGGGACTGCTGGAACCAGCAACCCACATGGTATAGAACCCATCCTTTCTCTCTGCACCTTACCTGTTTCTTTTAGAGTTTTTTTTTTTTAAAGGTTAAGTTTTATTCCTGAGCGCTAAAGACAGCTTTATTTCCCATCATGGGAATCATGGGTACCAAAATCCCCAACATTATTTCTAATAACTTCTAACACAGAACAAGGAGTTATATTCTCAGTTCTAGTCAAAACCTGAGAAAATGATGCTGATTCGGTTTGGGTAAGATGTTCACCCACAGGGTAAAGTCGTCTAAAACCAAGGCAGCTCTTACAACAGCCACAGAGATGAGAGACATGCTAAGAAAGGGATGCTAAGCAGAAACTACCGTGTCATTCACAGAGCACTGGTAGTAAATATGTTGGAATAAAAATCAAGTTAATCTTGCTTTCTATAAACCTTATTGCCTCTCCTTCCGGAATACAACATAAAATATTTTTAGTTCAACTCCAGAAAAACCCAATAGATGTAGAAAAGCTGTAGACAAAGGAACAAATTAAGACAAAAAGCATTACTGGAGACAGCCTCTTCATAATGGCAAAAGGTTTTCTTTAACAGGAATACATAAGTCTTCTAAATTTATATACACCTAACTTTCTTAGAGATTTAATGATATTTTAATATTTTTAAAATAAATAATAGATGCCAAAAGAGAGTTGGGAGTTTTTTAGAATATAACTTTAAATATTATATTTAACATCAATACTTTCAACATGATTAAAATCATTGTGTGTGTGTGCAGGTGTGTGTGTGTGTGTGTGTGTGTTTGTGCGTAAGAGAGAGGGAGAGAGAAAATATTTTAAACTGTAAAATAGAGGATCTTAGTAAATGTAAGGCCCAGGCTGAATAACCCTCTCCCCTAAGCCCATACCTAGCTCCGTCCTTATCTAGACCAAGACCCACAGGAAGCCCCAGGACATGGGTGCTCTAGCTTTAATTTAAATATTATATACCTAACGTATTGATCTTGGAACTTAAGCTCACTGGGATAATATCTTACTCAGATTAAGGTCTGTATTGCTTTCTTAAAATGTTCAATCCTTTGTCTAGGATCAGATAATTACGACAAACCTACAAGTGGAATGATTGCTAAATGGGAAACTTCTAATCAGAAATTCCTACTTAAATATGTAAGTGGAACCTATATCGAAACTTTCCTGGGACTGCTAATTTTGAATACTCATAATAGTAAAAGGGATAGAATTAGCAGACACTAAAGGTAAATATTAGCAGAGGCCAGAGAACCAGCTTTAATGACCAAAATGCCTTCTTCTATAAAATCACTGAGGGAGAAATCAGCTTAGAGAAGTTCAGTGGTTTGTCCACATTCCCACAGCTATTTAGTAGTCGAGGCAACATCCACTCCTGTTATCTGGTTCTCAGACCCACACGTTTTCTGTTACACCTACACCGGGT
The DNA here is from genome assembly GCF_009761245.1 of Sapajus apella. Taxonomy (NCBI): domain Eukaryota; kingdom Metazoa; phylum Chordata; class Mammalia; order Primates; family Cebidae; genus Sapajus; species Sapajus apella. The sequence continues at coordinate 23,868,428 of NW_022436956.1, read as the reverse complement.
TACTGTATTCAAATATGTTTGTTAAATTTACTTACTCATTTCATTCTTCTTTTCATGCAATTTTACAGTTAATAAATAAGTCTTTGCTAATCACAAAGGCACTGTGCTAGGTCTGGAGGTACAGAGGGGAACAAAGCAAGGCCACTGAACTCATGAAGCATACAGTATAAGAAGAAGACATAATGCAATGTTAAAAAGTTGATATAGGTCCAGCCTGGGCAACATAGTGAGACCTCATCTCTACAAAAAATATAAATTATTAGCAGGGCATAGAGATGCATGTCTGTAGTCCCGGCTACTTAGGAGACTGAGGTGGGAGGATCGCTTGACCTGGGAGGTTGAGGTTGCAGTGGGCCATGACTGTGCCACTGTTCTGTGGCCTAGGCAATAGAGTGAGACCTGTCTCAAAAACATGTTAATATATTTGTGCCTAGAAGAAATAGAGGGATTTGGACACTACACAACTGTAAGAAAAATGTTTTAAGCAATAGAAACTAAACAAATGCAAGTGTTTGAGACAAGAGTAAAGAGACCAAGGCTGGCCTGGTTTCTACATATATTATTATTATTATACTCCTGTAACTTTGTAAATTATTTCATCCTGCTTAATTTAGTAAACAGATGGTAGGTAAGTAGGTAGATAGACAGACAGATAGATAGATGACTGACAGATGGTGATAGGTAAATAGATGATAAAACATGCAGAAAGAGAGGCAGGGAAGGAAAGAAATCCACCCATAATGCAAAGGAAAAGAAGCAAGAACACTTTGGACCATATTCCTTCTAGCATGCCCAAATTTTCTTTAGTAGCATTACCAGAAATTTTTGCTGCTATGGCTTACTCTTTGATGGTCTAAGACCAGGTCATTTGTTGTTAAGACTAAGCCACTCCTGTGTAACTTCTCTGGGAACCTGGTTTATGTTTCTGCCTTTACATTATTTCTCATCAAATGCAATTCTAAGAGTAATCAAGCTTCTGCCAAAGCTGGGATGTGACAACGATGTAAATAATGTGGATGTCGGAACTCCCATTTGTTTTCTGTTTTTAATATTATATGCTTAAACTTTCCATGAGTTCAGACTGACTTTCTAGTTATTGATCTAAATTAATGAAATTGGGTATTTAATAGGTAGTCAGAAGAAATCTATTATCCTTTAACCTATATCATATTCTTTAGGCACATGGAGTGAGGGTGCACTCAGATAAACAGATGGCATGACAGAGCATAGCTGGGTTAGCCAGAGACCACTCATTCTCTGAAGGACATTTCTACCTCTACCATCAGAGGGCAGAAACTTTAACCCAAACATACCAGCTATTCTGTTCCTAGCTTAAAATGAATATATATTCAAGACATTGATCTCCTAATATCCCCAGGCTTTTTGATCATCATTACTTTTTAAATCAAAAGAAATTTCATTTTGACTTTCTTTATTATTCCTTCACGAATCCAATCAACACTTCTTAAGCACCTTCCACTTTCCAATTGCTAGTGAACGGCTAAGGAAAAAAAAATCCACAAGGCATTGGTCCTGCCTTGCAGAAGCTCTGTTCATTGGCAAACTTCTGGGTGAGCCCAGGCAGAAAGGCACATCTGTTCACCATGTATTTTGTAAGAGTCCTACCAGTCTAAGCAGACTTGTTTATTTAACTTTCTTGTATAGCTGCATAATCTAGGTCTCTAATTCTTTCCAGGCTTAAGTTTCCATAATTCACATGAATTTTCATTGTTTCACATTTCTGTAACTCCTTGTATCAAATGAAAACAGAAGCACTCAGAAAAATAATAGCTTGCATCTTTGAAAAATGTAAGAAAGAGGAATAGCAGTAGGGGAAAAGGCCTTATTAGTACCAATTTTATTATCTTAGCTCTGTCTTAAATAAATGGAAGTGGGTATGAAGGAATGGATTTGGCTTTCTAGAAACAGATGTTACTCTTATTTGGGTACTAGAGTTTAACAACTGCTTCTGGAAGTACCAAAAAATGTCATCTAATCTCTTTATGAAACCAATGCTTTTTAATAATTATGTACCAAGAACTGTGTCAGGCTCTTATGATAGACATATTAAAAATGTGACCCAGTTCCTGTCCTCAAAGAACTATGCTTTTCAGCTATCCCCTAGGGCAGTTCATTGTTCCTTGTGGCTTCATAAGCGTTGGTACTTACTACCGCCCATCAGGATGATAATGCATCTCTACCCTAAGCCCTAGACCAAAATTACTCAGGAGCTTACAGAAATCTGGAAATAAAAACAGGGAGGCAAGGGCATCACACTGCAGGCTGTGACTGAGCCCATAGGAAATGTGCCTGCCTCTTAATTTGGAAACCAAACACAGATTGCAAACGCTTAAGGGAAGAAACAGTTTTTGGAGGTTATAGAGGAAAGTGATGAATGATGAACAAAATGTGATTTTGAGGGTTGTGAAAGGCCTAGGGAGTGATGAGTCACATAGTCCTGATAAGATGTCAGAAAACCAGATTTGACTAGTCTAACACATCCCCACTAAAAGGCCTAGAGAAAGGAGTGGTATAATTCAATTCTATCAGCACTGTCTTCATAATATTTAATAAGTTTTCATTATCCTCAAATAACCCTTGTCAGAGAAACTTATGGCATAAGGAGAAATGAAAAAGAGCATTGGCAGCAGACTGTTTATTTAGAATTTTGTAGCATTTACTTAACCTCCTTGGTCCTCAGTTTCCTAACTTATAAAACATGGATAATTTGGTTGTTTGGATTGAATGATATAATGAATGTATTGCACCTAGATAATGTATGTAGAGCACATTGCCTGGATCAATAAATGTTGACTTCCTGAAAAAAAGATTTTGAGATTCACGCGGGGCATGCCTGAGGCAATATTCGTCAAGCTAATAGTTATACTTGCAGCAGCCAGGATATTTTGGCCAATAGCGAGTAAAAAACAGATTTGTAAATAGTAACGGTTGGAATATAAGTTAAGTGTTTGGTGATAGGCAGAAGTCCCAGAAATAGAAACAGAACATTGCACTGAACCCAATACGTCCCAGAAGAGGGGCTGTGTAGTGGACAGCTCTTATTCTCTGTGGCCACTCAGGACCTTTGACTATCTTTCCTATGACCGTGGAATCTCCTTCCTTGTGGGTGCTACCTCCCAAGAGAGAAGGCAGAAACTTACTGGCCTTGCCTCCCTTGCAACTAGAAAGCAAGCATGTGACCTGGACTTAATTGATCAGATGCATCTGAGCAAGATTCCAATTCAGAAGAGAGTGTCACAAAGGGAGACGTCACCATGCAAGATCCAGTCAGGTGAAGGTTGAGAGAGATCCATCTTTCAAAGGAAGCAGCATTGGGACAGAGCAGAGACCCTAATTGGGAGCATTCCTAGCCTAGCATTCATGAGGCAATTGGAAGCACCTGTGCCAGGTAATCACAGCAGTCAAGTCTCTACAGAAACAGCAGATGGATTGATTTGGGTGATGTTCCTGGCTGCACGGATGCCAAGCCTGACTCTACAGCCCTTCCAGATTATGTAAGTTATCTCATTGCCTTTTCTTCATAAACTAACTAGAGTGCATTCTAGATATTTGTGACCAAGTACCCTGACTGACATAGGTTCTTTAATATACTGCTTGCCCATGTGTGGAACTGCACCCCAAACAGGCAGTTCAATGGGAAAGGTGGATAATCGCTCCTGCTTGGAGAAGGGAGTAAGAGAGAGAAGACTCCGATTCTGACCCTCTGAACGTCTCTCAATCAATTTTCCTTTGATTCCATTGCTTGAATCAATCTTTCATTGACTTCTTTGCCAAAGTCAACTAGTTTTATGCTACCCATGTAAGTCGGATGTTTTCGTTTATATTCTCAAGTCTGACATGACTACCTGAGTTTGTTTCATGTCCTTGATTTAATCCTTCCAACTTTCTTCCAGCAGACATTTCTTGAGCCCCGACTATAAGGCAGTGTTCTAGGTGTTGGAAATATAATAATGAACAACAGAGATAAGGCCTTGTCATCATGAAATATAGTGCAGCTTAATAATATACCTATTATGCAAACAATATCACAAAGAGCAAAGCGTTATTAAAAATAATAACGGATAATGTGTTAGGGTGTTAAAAATGATAACAGCAATAATGTGTCTGAAAATTGTTGAGGAAAGGGGTAGGGAACAGGAAGTAAATTTTAGATTGCATGTAAATCCCTTGTTGAGGTGTTATTTGGTCTAAGACCTCAGTGGTGATGGAAAACTATCCATGAGAACATCTGAAGAACATCTTTTTCCAAACAGAAGTACCAGTAAGTGAAAGTTCCTGAGATAGATACAAGCTTGGCAGGCTCAAGTCTGAGTTGACATATTACGGCTGAGGTACTAATGAATCATCAAAGAGTATCTGTCCAGCAGGAAATTTATGCATGAATCATCTGAAGCATAAAGAAGTGGTTGAGACAAAGAATATTGTTTGTGTCATCAAACACTGGTGGTAATTAAAACAATGAGAGTTGATGAGATTACCCATCTTTAACATCATAACAAATGCACATCCTTTAATTGTTCATCTCAACCACACAAACTTAAAATATCACTTTTTGAAACAGCATGCTGTCATATAATATATACTAAATCTATGTTCAGGCACCATTACTTGAAGAGCATTAAACCAGTTTGCTTCTCTTGGAGGAAACTACACCAAATCAGTAGACATTTATTCATTCATCAAACACATATTGAGTGCCTATATTATGTCTGCACAATGGTATTCTGCTAAGAAATGGGGAAAGAAAATGAGTTACAGTCAACAGAAGATGCAAAAGACCCCACAATGAAGGTGGGCCAAGGTAGCCATGAGATCACAGGTGCACTACAAGGTATACTGCTCACAGAAGCACATCTCTTCTCTGTCTCCTGAGATCCAGTTCCAGAATGATGGAAATCCTCCCAAGAAAGATGTGAGATTTAGCATTAGTCACTTGGAGTGATAGGAGTAGTAGGTGACTACCTAACTTCAAATAGGTTTTAGTAGTATACCATGCCACTTTCAAAAGTTTATTAGCTTCTAATTCCAGGCCATATGTCTTGCGTAATATGTGTGGGACTCTAGAGGAGGGAGAGTTTGCTTTCAGCTGAACATATATCACCTCATTCTAAGAACAGTTTAACAGATACATGTTGTCATGGGCTTAATCTCAAAAAATCACTTTGGAATATGATTTGAGTGAAAAATACATAATGGATAATATTATATTAAGGGCTGAGTTCTAAAGGTAATGCAGTTCTAACCACTGAGCTACAATAAAGGAATTGCCTAAAGTCTTCAAAAGCTAACAAAGAAACATTAAATAGTGCACAAATCAGCATACCACCTGCCAATGAAATAAATTGCTTTTGAAATGCTGCTGAAATAGAGTAAAAAGAATAAATGGGATTTTATTGTAAATTCATAGCTCCAGTTTGTTCGCTGAAATGTTAACTTTGAGCCATATGATGTATTCTCATCAGTTACTAGCTGTGATTTTACCCCAACCAGGTCTTTGTGCTGAAGAGAAGGATGACTATAGTTATCACCATTAATTAAAATCAGTTACATAAAAGGAATTAGAAAGTGCTCGTTTCATAAAAGATAATGGGGAAACAGGAACTGTAGGGAGTAGGTTGCCACTTTCCTTAGGAAAATTATTCCGAATAAGAACTGGGAAGAAAACAAATGTAATAATCATGCCAAGGCTGTTTAAGAGAAACTTTGTGGAAGCTTGTAGAAAGTGTTTGCTTCAGTGCTGTTGGCATTCTTAGAATACATAGGAGTTTATAAACCCTGGACTCCTAATATTTCTTTTATTAAGACTTTCCAAAACATGCATTCTCTTTCTTTTCACAGGCTTATAATGTGCTTTCTTTGATTTACCTATATATCAAGCAGCTGTGTAAAAGAGCTTCAGCTTCCGGAGAGATGGCCCTGGACACAGAACAAGTAAGCTTCACATTTTGGCAGTCAGTTGCCCACGTATTTGCATAACTGTCTGTGTCTACACAGTTTGCAAGATACAAACAAGGTCCCAGTCTTGAGAATTTAGATGTTGCCTCAACTTAAGCATTCACTCACATCACTGGGCTTCTCCATATGAACTTAGCCACATCTTGAAAACAGCCACTTCTTCTGGTTTCCACCAAATGGAACAGGAAATAGTTGGGCTCTTCTACCTCTACCCCAGTATCTGTACTTTAATTCATTCAGGGTGCAACTGGGCTCTAGGAGTTTTCAAACAGATGGCCTGAGGAACTGAAGCAATACAAATAGCAATCCACACAAGAGTTTAGAGTTGGAAAGAACCTCAACTTTCAGATGAGCTGTAGTTTTGAGAGCTTGAAGAAGTCCAGTTTTCTCATTTTGCATAAGAAAGCTAAGATCCCCCAAAAAACCTCTTGTGTACAAACTGAATAGTGTTTAGCCACTGCACAGTAGCAGAGTCATATGCTTATGCAGATAGAGATAGGAGAGAGAGTGGGGTGAGAATCTGCAACAGTATAATACACATATGATAAGTACTTTATTAATGTAATGAGCATTAACAAATTCATATGCACATTAACCTATGTTACTATCAAGATATAAGAGTTCTGTTACCTTAGAAAGTTGTCTTATGCCCCTTTGAAGTAAATCTCCCTCCGCTGAAACTCAGGCAATAACTGATCTTATTTCTATCAACATAGATTGGTTTTTTTTCTGTTTCACAGTTTCACATAAATGGAAGAGTATACTATGTACACTTTTATGTATGACTTCTTTCACTAAGTATAATGTTTTTAAGATTCATTTATGTTGTTGACACTATAAGTCATTTCTCCTTTGCTGAGTAGTATGCCATCATATAAATGCACCACACTATATTCACTTACTGTCTTGACAATGAACATTTGAGTTGCTTTCAGATTTTGGCTATAAACATTCATGCACAGGTCTTTCTGTATAACATGTTGTCATTTCTTTTTGATTTCCACCTACAAGTGGACAAAGAGTAGGTGTATGTTTAAATTTATGAGAATACAGCAGGCTATTTTTCAAAGTGATTACACCATTTTACACTCCTGCTAGTTCCAAAACTTCGTCAACATTTAATATCATCAGTCTTTTTAATTTTATCGTACAAATGGATGTGTAGTAGTATTTTATTGTGGTTTTAATTTGCATTTCTCTGATGACTAATGATATTGAACAATTTTATATGCTTATTAGCCATTCAAAGATCTGCCTTTATGAAATATCTATTCAAGTCTCCTGCTTATTTGTAAATTTAGTTGTATCTATTACCAAATTGTAGGTATTCTTTATGTATTCTGGATATAAGTCCTTTGTCAAATATATATATTACAAATATTGTTTCCTAGTCTGTAAACTCCCTATTCATTTTCTTAACAATGATCTTAAAAGCTCTGATCTTCTAATTAACAAAAGTGCTTAATAGAAAAAATTCAATCTGTCATTTTTTTGTTCTTTATAGCTACTATATTCTGGATATAAGTGCTTTGTGAAATATATAGATTATAAATATTGTTTCCTAATCTGTAAATTCACTATTCATTTTCTTAAGGTGATCTTAAAAGGTCTGATCTTCTAATAACCGGAAGTGCTTAATCTGAAAAAATTCAAGTTATAATTTTTTTGTTCTTTATAGCTACTGCTTTCTGGGTCCATCTAAGAAATTAAGACTAATTACAGAATGCAAAAGTTATTCCTTTTTTTTGTTCTAAATAGTGTTTCTCAATCTTTTTTACATGTGCTTTTTAAAAAAACAAACAAAGCAAAACAGCAACAAAAGCCTTGCATTAGTTTCCCAGGGTTGCTGTAACAAAATTACAAACTGATTGGCTTAAAACAACAGAAATGTATTCTCTCATCTTTCTGGAGGCCAGATCCAAAATTAAGATGTCAGGAGAGCAGAACTGTGCTCTCTTTGACAGCTCTAGAGGGGGATCCTATCATGCTTCTTTGTAGCTTCTGTTGGTTTGTCAGGAATCCATGGTGCTCCTTGGCTCATAGAAGCTTCACTCTGGTTTCTGCCTCCATCTTCATGTGGCCTTCTCCCTATTTGTCTGTGTGTGTGTCATTTCACTTTTTCTATAAGACATCAGTCATATTGAATTAGGAGTTCACCTTACTCCAGTATAATCACATCTTAACTTATACCTCAGTTATATCTGCAAAGATCCTATTTTCAAATAAGGTCACATTCACTGGTACCAGGGTTAGGACTTTAACACATTTTTTAATTTTATTATTATTATTATTTTATTTCATTTTTTTAAAATTGTGCTTTAAGTTCTGGGGTACATGTGCAGAACATGCAGGTTTCTTACAGAGGTATACATGTGCCATGGTGGTTGGCTGCATCCATCACCCTGTCATCTATATTAGGTATCTCTCCAAATGCTATCCCTCCCCTAACCTACTGCCCACCCCCCGCTGACAGTCCCCAGAGTAACACATTTAAAAAAAAAAAAACAATTCAACCCACAACACTCACAAATGAATCTTCTCTAGACACTTCTTTCCTGATCACTCCAACATAAAATGTAAGTACCACAGATTAACTGTATATCTGTTTATGTACTATTGTTCTTTTGAGGGTCACTAACTATAGTAATACCTGTCTTTATACCAGCACCTCACTGTGTCTATATATTCCACTTTGTAGTACAGCTCTTATTTTTTAAGATTATTTTGGCTATTTTACATTCTTTGGGTTTCTAAGTAAATTTTAGAATCAACATGTCAACTGCTACCAAGAAAAAATAGCCTACTGGCTTTTACTGAGATTATGTTGAATATGTAGATATTTGGAAAGAATTATTATTTTAGTAATACTGAGTCTCCCAATCCATGGTCATAATATATCTTGTCACTTATTCAGATCTACATTAATTTCTCTTAGCAGTTTCTTGTGCTTTTCAGCATACAAATATTACATATCTTTTGTTAATTTAATCCTAAGTGTTTTGCAGTTTTAGATGCTATTCTAAATGATACTGTTTTTAAATGTTCATTTTACAGAAGTTCATTGCCAGTATATAGAAATATAATTTTTTGTATATTAACAAAACTGAATCATATAACCTTGATGAACTCACTTATTAGTTCTGGTGGTTTTACATTGATTCTCTAGGATTGTCCATGTTCACAACATGTTTCTATAAAGAAAGACACTTTTATTCTCCCTTTTTTTTTTTTTTTTTTTTGAGATGGAGTCTTGCTCTGTCACCAGGCTGGAGTGCAGTGGCGCAATCTCAGCTCACTGCAATCTCCGCCTCCTGGGTTCAAGCAATTCTTTCGCCTCAGCCTCCCGAGTAGCTGGGCCACAGGCGCGTGCCACCACACCCAGCTAATTTTTTTACCTTTTTAGTAGAGACGGGTTTTCACCGTGTTGGCCAGGATGGTCTCAATCTCTTGACCTCATGGTCCGCCCACCTCGGCCTCCCAAAGTGCTGGGATTATAGGTGTGAGCCACCGTGCCCGGCCTATTCTCCCTTTTCAATGTATGCATATGATTTTTTGTCCTTTTTTAAAGTGTGGTGTATTACATTAACTAATTTTCAAATCTTAAACCAACTTATATGTATTAAATAAATTGTTAATAATGTATTATTATTTTTATATGTTACTAAATTTAATCTGCTGATAATTTGATAAGAATTGTGCATCTGTATTCATAAAGAATATTAGTTTTTTGTTTGCTTGTAATGTCCTTGGGTTTGGTGTCAAGCTTATTCTGGTCTCATAAAATGAATTGAAAATTATTATCTCCTTTTCTAAAATAAAAATGCTTAATATTAATTTGTATATCCTTTCTGAATTTCTGTGTACATGTTTTATTAATTAACCAGAGAAGAGTATTGAAATCTACGTAAATAGTTATAGGTTTGTCTATTTTTCTATTAAGTTCTGTCAGCTTTACCTTCATTATTGTGTAGCTCTGTTATTAGGTGCATATATATCTAGAACTGTTATGTCTTCTTGATTAATTGACCTATTTATCATTATGAAATGCTTCTCTCTAATAATGCTTTCTATCTTGAAGTCTACTTTGTCTGATGAGCCAGCTTTCTTATGACTAGCAATATCTTTTTAACTTCTGTAGAATTTTTAGTGATGTCACATCTCTCATTCCTGATGCTGGTGATTTGTGCCTTCTCTCTTTTACTCATGATCAGTCTGGTTTGAGCTTAATCAATTATATTGACCTTTTCAAAGGACCACCTTTTGGTTTCATTTATTTTCTCTGTTGTTTTTCTGTTTTCTATTTCATTTATTTCTGCTCTAATCTTTATTATTTCCTTTATTCTTTATAACTTATATTTCACTCTTTTTTGTAGTTTCTTAATGTGAAAGCTGAGATCATTAACTTGATACCTTTCTTCTTTTCTATTATGGGCACTTAGTTCTAAATAATGGTGTATAGCAGCATCCCACAAAATGTTATGTGTTAGTTTCATTTTTATTCAATTAAAAATACTCTCTAATATTCCTTTTTCTTTCTTCTTTTTACCCATGGAATATTAAGATATTTGGAAGGCAAACAAACATAAAAAGTTACCTATATTTACACAAAGACTTGTATACCAATGTTCATAACAGTTTTATTAATAATACAAAAAATTGAAAACAACCCAAATGTATATCAAGTAGATGTATTATAATAAAAACTGCGATATATCCACATAATAGTATCCACCACTCAACAATAGAAAAGAATGACTAGTAATACACACAACAACATGAATGAATATCAGCATAATTATGCCGCATGATAGAAGACAGATGAAAAAACACATACTATATTGTTCTAATATAAAATTCTGGGAAATGCATACTACTTCATAGTGACACAGATCAGATCAGCAATTGCCTAAGGAACATGGGAGAGAACAGGGAGGGGTGGGAGGAGGGACTCCAAAGGGGCAGGAGAAAACTTCTGGGAGTGATGAACTTTTTCATCAACTTGATTGTGATGAGGATTTCATAAGTGTATACATATGTCAAACCTATCAAATTTTACACATTATATGTGTGTAATTTATAGTATATGAATTATACTTCTATACAGTCCTTAAAGAAAAGAATACAAATCCAGAACAGATAACAATGGCTCCTCGCTGCCCAGAACACTAGGGCAGCTCCAGTGACTGGGTTACTTTGTCCGAGGTTGCCTCTTTTCCAACTTCAGGAGCTCTGCAATCCTTTGACTCAGTTTCCATGTCTACTTGAGTCTCTGCTATTCTTTCTATTTCACTGCCCTCTGTGTGTTTATGTATTGTGTTAAAACTCCCCAAGAGAAGATCATAATTCATATTCAAAGACCCTGGCCACCTCACAGTTCATGTAACTCTCTTTTATTTTGTGCATGCATAATTGCCCTTGTTAGATTAATGCAACTAATTTCTTGTTCAATCCGTTGTGGCCAGGGAATCAGAGTCCATGATGGAAAGCAAAGGCAGGAAGTGTCTTTGACTTTCCTTTAGAAGAAGACTGGGGCTGACAGGGTTTCTTAGGCGCATTTCCTCCTCACTGTTAAAAGATAGGAAGCAACTTTCTCCAAGGTTCAGGAACCACGTAACCCTAGTGTGTGAGTTTGTTTTGGTTCACTGGGCTACTGCTTCTGCCAAGAAACACCTTGCTCCCTCTCTGTCCTGCTTATTGTCAAGCTGGTCACTTCCACTTACAGAATTGAGAGCCCATCACTGAGCAGAGGGAGGAGTGGAAGCTCAAATGTTTGTTATTGTTAAGCTCACTTGTGCCCTTCTGAAATGTGTGCACATGTGTAAAAGGACAGAGGCTGAAGGTTGATGTTCTTGCCAAAAATTCTCCAAAACAAAGGCAATGGACCTAGAGCTTTTCAGTAAAACTTATCTTTTCTCTTTTATTGTCCTCCTTTCTCATTTCGAAGAGTTTATTTTTTCAGCAATTATTACAAAGTCAGAAGCAAAAGATGGAGCTGGAAAATGTGAACAAATGTAAATCAAATATTCATGTGTCCTGGCAACAAAGAGTTGAGTGTTCTGCACTGTGGCAAGGTACCAATTACTGGAAACTAAGATACTTCACTATATGCGCACACACACACACACACACACACACACACACACACACACACACGGGACAGCAATCTAAGTGGCAAAAAAAGCACAGAACTTAGAGTCATCTGATGGGGCCCATGTCTCAGCTTTACTCGTTAACAGCTGTGAGCAAATGTTTCACACTCTGAGTTATAGCTTCTCATCAACTTACACAGATAAGAACTAACACCTGATCTATTCATTTCCCAAGAGTATTGTGAGAATAAGATTATATAGAAAAAATGGTTACTGTATGCCATCGTGCTTTTTACTAATATAATTCTCTGTAGAATAGCAAATGGAGTTTAATGATTCATTCACTCAACTTTTACTGAATGTCTACTCTGTACCAGACATGTCTACTTCTTTATAATAGCCCTTTTCAGGCTTTCAGTTTCCAGGGTGATTTTCTATTTGGAAATGAGGACTTCATTGCTTCTATATCTTCTATGTAACATCTATATATAAGCTTCTACATAATAAAGAGGTATATATACATTATACACACACACACACAGAGAAAGAGAAGATCATGTCAATGTTATCCAGAAATGTACCAATAAAACCAATATAAAAATTAAAACTGATTAAGAGTAACAATGCTTTACTCAGATATGTGCTATGCTAAAGTATTTTAAGAAAAAAAAATCACAGATAGTTGTTCTTATGCTCTAAAAAAGGAAAATACAGTTTGGAGGCTTAGTCATCATCCCTTCATCAGAGCTTCCAGTCTATTGCTTTCCAACCTATGCCATACTTTAAGTTTCTTGCTGATCTTCTGCATTCTGAAGTTCTTTCTAGTTTAAGGATCTTGGTCCATGTTTCCTCGTGCTGTTTATATCGATTGTCTCCATCACCACCCGTCTGTTGTACTAAGTCAGTGTCTATGCTTAAAAAGAAAAGGCAAAAGGGCAAAATTTATGCTCGGTGTTTCTAGTTTACTTCATCTTGAGCTTTATTTTATTTCAATAATTTAAAAGACTGCGGGTAACTTGCTGAAAGTGCTTCATGAATAAACAGTAACAAATTGATTCCAAAATTGGAGGATGACTTAGGTTCCATGTTTTTCTTTCTGCATAATTTAGAGTTTGAATAAATAGACAAATTAATTTTAATTCAAAACAAAATAATCACTGCTTTTGCTTGACATATTCATTAGAGGGGTTCAAGTACAAATTTTGAATAAAATATATACTATAAAAATTTTGTTGCTCTTTCATGTTCTTCATTAAAATATCTGGGGAATGGTGTTTTTCTTTTTAAAGTGCTTTATAGCACCTGTTGTTTGTACAGGATTTTTTTTTTACTGTATCTTTTTCTTTGAAAATTCAAATTACAAAAATAAACAGTAAAGGAATAAAATAGCTTGAATAGAATTTGTTACAACAGATCCAAAAACATGTAGTATCTAATTTTTCATACCTACAAGGGATGGTTGTCATACTCTACCTCAAGCTGACACGAGGTTGGAGCTGTGTATTCTACCCTATCCTCTTTTTCTTGGCCAAGAGCACAGGACTACATTGATTCACCTGCCGCCCTGTATACCCATGTCCACACTACCTGTAGCACCCAATCCCTTCTCCTTGCTATCAGCCCATTCCCCAAATCACACAGAGAAAGGAACAGCTTCACAGACAGCCCATAAGTTTAACAGCTTGAAAAAGAGAGTAGTTATTCATTTCAACTGATACTTGGCTGGATCTGAATGGAAAATTCACCAGTGGTGCTGAAAGAATATTTTACTTCTCCAGTAAGCAGGATGTTCATTGAATACTTCCAAGAGAAGCAGGAGAGACTGGGATAATTAAACATTTGCTTGAGTGAAGCAAGAGAAAGAGTTATTATTGACAATGTGACAATGTTGTAGTGTGATTATTATGAAAAGACCACCACTCACTGCTGTACCCAACCTCCTCCATGCTAACTCAGCTCCAGACACACAGTGGCTCAACCAGCAGTAACCCATTCCATAACCACCAGTCTCTTTGGAAACTTATGTCCTCTTATAGTATAAAGCCACTGTGTGCAAATAAGATTCAACTTCTTTAAAATGGGCACAAAGGCATGACCCCCTGACCAATATTACCCTTTCTTCATTTTGGTAAAAGCCAGTGTTCTTCTCAGTTGTTTGTAAAACAAGTATCAAATGAGTCCCCCTTTTATACAGCAGCAAACCATAAAGGAACAGGAGGGGTGATTATGGAAATGTCACACAGGCTGAACAGAGTCAATTGTAACAAAGATGAACTGTGAGGGAAGGAGGAGAGAAGCCAAGAACTGTACAGTTTTTTGCTAAGTCTGAATTCTTCATTATAAGTTCAAATAAATAACAAAAAATGGGTAATTACATAGCAGAAGTTCAAAAGAATAACTGAAGTAAAATCCAGTGTACCGTCATTAAGTCACTGGAGATAATATTCATTGCATCTTACAGTCTGCTCATGGTTTTGAGCTTTGAACCTGTCACTTTAAAACTGGCAAAAGAAAGCTATGCCAACATAGCTTATCCAAGAGAGCATCAGCATGTTTTTCCTCTGTTTCTTCTCTGTATTGTCTATCTTTTGGGTGAGCAGAGTCTCCTCTGAATTAGATCATCCTAACCCAATATTCCATTGTCTACCAGTAAATAAAAAGGAATAACAAAACTGTTTTCTGTGACGGGGGTTATGATTTGGCCTTTATGATGAGCCCAGAGAAATATGACTTTGTGTTGTGCTCAAACAATGTAAATCTTTTTTAAAGGTTTAAAATGCCTTGAAATGTGAATCTTGTTCTCAAGAAATAATTGCGGTGGAACATTATTTAAATGCTTCATTTCTGGCATGTTTTGTACCTTATGTACTCTTTTCAAAGCATATCAGAAATTATACCGGCAATTCACTAAAAGCGTGGCTTGAATCCTGGAGGACAACATCGCTCACAGTGTGCAAACACAGACAATTGGCATCTACCTTCTGGCCCATGAGACCAACAACTTCATGGAAAATGCTCCAACTACAAAGAATTTAGCCATGAGTGTTTCTATGAAAGATATGTTTTATGAGAAATCTTCACAACTCCACTAATTGGATATATAGAGCCAATAGCATCTTCTGCCCAACAACAGATTTTAAAAGAAAATCTCCAAAGCAGAGACTGTTAGTTGTTTTCCCACTATTCATTTCCTCCTTCTTCCTTTGCAAGAGAACAGAGCCCTGAATCAATGTGTGGCAATTTGCCCAACTATGAAACTACATTGCTTTTCTTGTAGATAGGGATGGTCAAAGAGAGAAGAGTGAAAGTCATTAAGTGTGGTTTCTTGGAAAGGGAACTGACTCAGATGGGAGGCAGAATGGAAAAGCTGTAGCTATGGCAGTCATCTTGTAAGAGTGAGGTTATCCTGTGGCTGGAAGCCATCACTAAGGAGAGTAGAGCAGAAGAATGTAAGAAGACTGGATCCTTGATGAAGTAGAGTCAACATGCCAGTCCTCATTAGCCTACTACTGAAGTTCTCTTTCACGAGAATAAAATGCATGTGTGCCTTATTTAAATTGCTACGACTATGGGTCTTTCTTACTAGCAACGAAACCCAATCTTGTCTCCCTATTACCTTCCCAATTGTATTTGGCAGATATAATGTTTGGTGTATTATTAAAATTTAATTTAGGTAATCGCAACTACTGGGAAGTAGAATTCTGCAGTTGTTTGATATAATCATTTCAATGAAAAAGAATTCCTGGAGTGCAAGGCAGGCATAATAAAAAATAATTTAGTAGGGATTAGGAATCTTTCAATGTGTCTCATTTGTCAAAAAGCAAAAACAAAAGAAATACAGCCTATATAAAAAGCAAATCATGTACACTGGCCCTTAGAAGCAGTCATACATGTAGTGGGATCAAAACCCAGAAAACCAGTCAGAAGAAAGAGGCAAAGGAGGAGTGTATGTGTATAATGAATTAATGGGATCGAATAAAACAGGAAAGTGGCATAAGCAACTATAAAGCAGGAAAATCCTCAGCAATAAAGAAAGCAATCTCCTGAAATAGGAACTTTTTAGACTGTGAAATTATAGGATGGTGCATCTATGGAGAAGACAGTATATCTATGGTATAGGATGACAACTTTAGCTGGGACATTTAGACATATGGAACTAATTAGTTTCCAGGGCCTGGAACCAGGCTCTCGGCTAAGTTTCCAGGAGCAAGGCTCAAACCACCCTCCAGAACTGATCTGATAAGGAAATTGCTGACATGCCATTGCCAGCCCTGACCAATCCATACCACTTAACTTGAAGGCCCCACCACTGCTGTCATTTCTGTATCTGGAGCTGACCTCAGCTGGACCACTCACTCAGCAACAAACCCTATTTCCCCACATGCTCTTCTCTTAACGTTTATCATGCATATTTCTACAAGAGAGCCTGGAAATTTGAGTTGGGAAGCAAGTCAGTACATTGGGAGGCAATACTAATAACAAAGGCCTTCCACCAAATACATAAAGAGACTTGTCAAAACGTGATGGGAAGCCATGAATAGGATAACATGCACCACGCAACTTCTGAAGATGAAGAATTCAGGAGGTTCTGGTTCTTAAGCCTGAGAGAATAAATAAAACTGGCTAAAGAATTCAATCAACTGGTAAAAGTCCAGCTTCAGTCTGAAATTAGGGCCACTTTTGAGACTGATCTAAGAAAGTCATGATGTCTAAGATGCATGCATTCTCCCATTCAGCGAATATCTACAAACCACCAAACACATGTCAGTCTCCATTATAGCACTGGAGATTCAGCAGTGAAAAAACACTGATAAAAGTTCTTCTTGCTGTGGAAGTTGCATTTCACTGATAAAAGAAATAGGACCTAGAGGCCAGATTTAAGAGTAAGCCATTGCACACCTGTGGTTCATTCAGACATGTTGAGCTGTGTTTCTCTAATTTCTTTTCCAGTATCTCCTCAAGCATGTTTTGCCAAATGAAAAAATGTACTATAAGAATAAAGGGGCTCATAAATGTAATGTGATGAAATACATTTGGGATATGGCAAAGAGAAAAGGTCAACAGATTTGTCGAAGGCAGGATTTCTCGGAGGCATTAATGAATTAATGTACATCAGAAACCTTCAAGAGGGGGTTAGAGTATGTTTATCATGTGTGTGGAACTTACATGATCACAGAACCTTTTTCATGAACCATATTACAGAACTAGAATTCTCAGGAACACTTTAGAAAATGCTGTCTTACTGTGTAACAAAGTTGACTTTGATCTCTGAAAATAACTGCTAGTAGTGGGGAGCATGGCCCATAATATTATAATAGTTGCCATGAAGCTTGGATTTGGTTCCAATGTAGCAGACTAAAGGAATACTTGCTCTCTGAGTGAAAACAGCAGGAAAATGCATCAGTACAGATAAGAAACTATGTTTTAGGAGAACCTGAGCAGTTTTCACGTAAGAGAATTCTCCTAAGGAAAAAAAAAAATTAAAAAGAACATCATGGTTGAGTTGAGAAGGGGATCTGACAAGAAAGAAATTTAAAACATGGGTAATAAACCATCTTATATTCTATTAAGGAGTGCTATTCACAGAAAAAAAGGATCATATACAAAAGAAACTTTTTCTTATTGAAAGAAATATAAAATGTCCAATTCATATACTTTTCAAATTACCAACAGGGAATACAGCATTGAAAGTAGTAATTTAAATCCTTTTCTTCACCAAACCTTTCATTAGAACCATGAAGAACTAGCAAATAGCTCTCATTTTCATCTGACCTGTCCATATCCTTACAAGGCATTGATGAATAGGTGAAAAGTCGGAGCACAACACATACGCGTGTGAAAGGACACACACACACACACACATTTGACACATGGGAAATGAATAATCTCTACAGGGTGGAAGAAAAAGCCTTTAAGTAATTGACAGTTCACAGAAACCCTTAAAGAAAATAATGAGAAGCCTTGAACACAAAAGGCACCAAATATAGGGAAATATTTTTGAAGGATTATGTGAATCCTACTCCTTTCCCCAGAGGCCAAAGTCAGATGAAACAAATCAGCAGTTTGAACTCTGAGCCTTCCTCCATCTTTCAAGAATCCTTACTTAGAAAATCAAAGATTGTGAAAATTTTTCATTACATTTCTTCTGTAGCAGTAGACAATAAAACACATTATTTTTGAAGGTCTGCTCAAAATGAACACCAGGGGAGTAAATTGCTAGGGACACGCAATTAAATTGTTTATTTTGTAAAACTCAAGCAGTATTTTTACAAGGTCAGATGAAAAATCATCAGCCTTGAAATACACATACAAAACAATTTCTGATTGAAAAATCCTCCTAGATCATCCCTTTCTGTATTATTGGCTTTTATTAGATTTAGTATGTCTAATTGGGCATGTGTATATCAGGGCCATATTGACAAAAGTAAATGCCAAAAAGTATTACGTAGCAACTGCAATAGCCTCTAAACTACACTGGTTATTATGAAAGATCTATTAAGAAAGAAAATGGCATAGTTTTGGCCCTGCGGAGTTGATCGTCTTCTTGAGGAGATGAGATTATACCTGGGAAATAAGCAGATTTGTATCAAAGGAGCCCTCAAGCAGGAACAGCTCCTGATTTTAACAGGGAGCAATGAGAGAAGGGGCTAGCATCACAAAAGCCAGTGACCAACTCTTTCTCAACTTAGGAGCTGCAGTGCCACAGCAGAGCAGAATGGCACAATCGATGGTCTTTGTACTGACCACAGGGCCTGGGACAGCTGTAAAAGGGCTGTCTAGCAGCCTGAGGACAAGAAGAAGAATGAAAGAGTCATGGAAGAGAAGAGTCTGACAGAGTCTAGGAATAAGGCCAGAGGTCTGGGTGGGTGAATCTAAAATTCATAGGGGAGATGGTTAAGAAGGAAAATCCTAAAGACTAACCCAGCTTCCATTTTATTTTTATTCCCCCTTCTTCTCTAAAATCGATGTTTCTGTTCTGTTTTCTTTTTTAAAAGATAAAAGAAATGCCTTAAAAATGTAGCTTTCATCGGATATCAGCCAGCATTCTCAGAGCAAATATATTAACATCTTTGTCCAGACAGATGAGCAGAAGTATTTGAAATTTCTGAATACATCACTATAATTATTTTCAATTCTTGCCAAAATAGGAAAGGGAAAGAAAATGTCTCATTTGTGACCATACCACACTCATTTGTGACCTGACCATAAAGTCTCAAACCCAAACCACAGCAATTAGTTAGGGTTAGCGTGGTAAAGCCAAGGCCTGCTGGAATGAGAAGCTCTGGAGTTGCTCACGCAGTCTTGCTGGTGCCTTCCTGGCCATGCACGGCCAGCACCTGCATGTGCACTTAGCATCCAAGCTTTGCCATGTAAGATGTATGGATGGCCAGTTCTGTTGCAGCAAAGCCATGGCCATACCTGCTCTGCCAGGCTCAGCGCTGCCTTCTCATCTCACGTGCTGGCGACTTCGCAAGGCAGAGCCTCTGTATGATGCTTTTCTTACCAGTACTACTTAAGAGCTATGCTCCTGTTGAAGTTTATCAATGCATGTTAATGGCAGTAAATATGTAAACCAACTGTTTCTATATTTACCAAAACCACACATTAATCATTATAAGTCTTCAGAAGAATAAACTGGTAGAAAGATTTAAATATAGATATAGAATAAGAGTGACTTAGAGGCAAAAACTATCAGATCATGATGAAGCACTCAGAAGATATTTAAATGACAGATCCATCCATTAGATATTTAGACTGTAAATTAAGTTTAATCCCTTGAAGAATCAGATCTAATCCCCTGTGCCTCTCTGAATCACTGTGACAACCGTCTGTTACTTCTTTGTCTCCTCCCACTGGGCAATAAACTACCCAAGGGCAGGGACTTGGTCTCATTCACCTTCATGTCTTCTGCCTCTGGTAGAGAGGTAGTCTCATAGGGATACTCGAAAACTGTTGCTGAATGAATGAGTACTGAATCTTCCCCAAAAAGAGCTTATAAATTAGTACTATGGTAGGGGAGGTGACACATAGTATAATGTTTATAATACAAGGTGGAAAATAATAAATTTTATAAAGGAGGTCTAAAACAAAGTACAGTCGATTCTTATTATCAGCGACAAGAGTTATGGCCTATAAAGTTGCTCTGAACACTGAATTAGCAAGCACGAAATAGATGCTCCTAAGAGAAATACAGGATTAGGTTCCTCAGAGCCTCTGCCAGTTGCATTATATAGGTTTGTTTGAGAACTTCTTTATAAAACAAGTCAGTTTCTTCAGCATTGAAAACCTGCTCTTCCACATAACTCCTTCCCTGAATGATATTTAGCAAGTTTGTTTTTGTTTTTGTTTTTGAGACAAAGTCTCACTCTGTCACCCAGGCTGAAATGCAGTGGCACAATCTTGGCTCACTGCAACCTCCACCTCCTCGATTGAAGCGATTCTCCTGCTTCAGCCTCCCAAGTAGTTGGGATTACAAGCATGTGCCACAACGCTCAGGTAATTTTTGTATTTTTAGTAGAGACAGGGTTTGAATTCTCTTATAGCCTTCTGATCTGTAGAGTCTGCCTCACCTGCAAGTTTAATAACTTTCCCACTGTATCACCTTTTGGAATTCATGAACCAGCCAAGCAAATGCTAGCCAAAAAGACTGTCACATTCTCCTCATCTAGGAGAATGTGACCATAAATTTCTTTGGCTTTCAGTCTTACAACCCTGTGTCCACTGTGTGTTTTTTAATCAGTTATCATCTCTAGCTGCTTTTCCATCTTTTCCATTGACTCATCACACACTGTAGATGTTACTTTAGCAACCTCCACAGTGGCCCAGATTAGCGAATTTCTCCTTTCTTTTTCTGGATGTACTGTATTGTTGATTCATTAACATTGAACTCATGGCCAACATCATATAACTCGTGCCTGAAAGAAGCTTATCTAACACATGCATTTTCTCACAAGGCACATCACAGACTTCTCGTACTTAGGAACACTAGACAGTATTTTAAATAGCAAAATTACTAACAAAAAGCATAAAAATGCAAAAAAAAAAATGTTACTGAATAGACTTCCAAAAGGTCGTTTATTTAGCATGAAGGTGGAAGCAAGAAGGCAGAGTGTGGCCTTGTTTAACCTCAGCTGGGAACACAAGCATTTAGGCAACTCAGATTTTTCGCCACTCTATGCGTGTCCACACGCGACCTCAACTGTGCCACAAGTATTGATCTGGGGTTTATAACTAAATTTAGCAAGTAGGTGAATTCACAAATACAGAATCCAAGAAGAATGAGAAGTACAGTAGGGAGGAGTTCTGGAGGAGAGCAAGTCCTCTCAAAGGATTATTCTGAGACTCAAATGAAATCATCCATACAAAGGGTTCAGCACCATGCCTGACAGTTAGGCATCAGTAGATTCTCATCCTCTGACTGGTCAAATGAGGTCACACTTCAGAGAGGAGGGAACTTTGAACTGGCCCCTGAAAGACAGATTCAAGACATGGACATGCATGGATGAGAAGAAAACTATTCCAGGTAGAAAGAAAAGTGTAAGTAATGGCAAAGAGGCAGGATATCAAAGAATGCAGGTAGAGAAAATCAAATAGCCACAACCTGGCTGAATCCTACAATGTATAAAGGAACTTGTTAAGAAAGAATTTCAAAAGGCAAGTTGGGCCCATTTATAGAGGGCCTTAAATTCCAGACTGATGAATCTGGACACAATGCAACAGGCCACAGAGCAGCCTTGGTGTTTTCTAAAGAGGAAAATAGCTCTCAGAGCTGAGTTTCCAGAAGAATAAGCTGGGGATAGCATGTAAAATTAGGGGTGTTGTGGGGGCAGCAACTCAGAAAACCACATGGAAAGTAAGAGTATCACTGATTATAATATTCTTGTGGTCATTGTGTATTTTGGAAGAACTGAATGGGGGTAAGAAGGAAGAAAGAGGAAGGGTTTAAATGAAGTATCTTTCCAAACCTCTTGATGAAAATAATTACCTGAGTTCTCGTTAGTAATACAAATCTGCAGGCCTCAACCCATACCCTTGGGATCTGAATCTCCAGCACAGAGAACTGGGGAACTCTGTCTGCCAAGCCCCTCAGGTGGTTCTTTCCATCAGGGAATTTTGGGAAACACTGTTTCTGAGCTGTAGGAACTGAGAACAGTCACTCTACATAACAAGCCATGGACAACAGCAACACCTCTCCCCCAATCCTAGACCACATGTCCCCAAGCTCCAGTCTTTGCCATTGCTGGCTTGTTTTCTCAAGCAGTTCTGTGCTTCCCTGAAGAAGCAAGTATGCTCACTAGCATGGAGCCTACCACCCCAGGGCCTGGTAGTAAGGAAGTGCAATCAGTTTTATTAATAAAGCGCCAAAGAGAGGAATTTCATTTAAAAAAACAGAGACAACTGGCTATATTAATTTAAAATAAGTTCTGTACTTTCTAAACTCTAAAGACAAATTCATTAGTTTTTAATCTTTTAATCCAAATTCCATAACTCTATGAACTGTTTAATATGAACTCCAACCACAGATTCTGGCACAGGAATACAAGGTCTATATTTACATTTAAGCAAACATGTGAAGCAAGTAAAATATGTTCAGAATTGATTTAGACTCTACTAATGAACTGTGAAGATCTATTTTATGATCTGTGACACAACGAGTTCTATGGAGCACTAACAGAACCAGAAGGAAGAATTACGATTTTCTACAGTGAATTAGATGGTTAAAACATCACTGGAATCCAGTGTGTTTTTAGTAGATGTTATTAACACACTGTTGAGTAGGTTACGCTATATTGAAGAGGACTCTAGAAAATAGGCAGTGGGCACAAAGCTACACCAAGGACTGCATTGAGTTTATGCTTATTATTTAAATTTCCCTGAGATAATTTATACACTATTTATTTCCAAAAAAAAAAAAAAGATCAAGCTGGGCCTGGTGACTCACACCTGTAATCCCAGCACTTTGAGAGGTCAAGGTGGGTGATCACCTGATGTCAGGAGTTTGAGACCAGACTGGCCAACATGGTGAAAGCCTAAAAATACAAAAATTAGCAGGACATGGTGGCCCATGCCTGTAACTCCAGCTACTCGGGAGGCTGAGACATGAGAATTGCTTGAACCTGGGAGGCAGAAGTTGCAGTGAGCCAAGATCACATTGCTGCACTCCAGCCTAGGCAACAGAGCAAGACTCTGTCTCAAGAAGAAAAAAAAAAAAAGATCAAAGTCATATATTCTTGGTATCTTAAAAATTTAAAGATAATTCCACAGCTAAACTGGGGCTTAGCCCACAAGGGCTCTTGGCTTTGCCCAGGAAAGGATTCAAGGGTGAGCCAGAGGTAGAAGAAAGCAGCGTTATTGAAGGGGCAGTGTTTCAGCTCCAGTGGTGTTACAGCTCCATGACTGCTCCTGCAGAGCAGGGCTACTCCACGGGCAGTGTGCTCAGGGTAGCAGCTCAGGGCAGCTTTGCAGTCATATTTATACTGACTTTTAATAACATGTAGATTTGTAGATTAAAGGGTAGTTTATGCAGAAATTTCTAGGGAAGGGGTAGTTGGGTCATTGCCGTGGAAAAAGGTGGTAATTTCTGAGTGTTGCCATGGCAATGGTAAACTGACATGGCACACTGGTGGGCATGTCTCTTGGAATGCTGCTTCCACGAAGTCCGTTTTAACTAGTCCTCAATTTCATCTGGAGTCTGAGCCCCACCTCTGGAGTCCAGTCCCATCTCCGCCTCCTACCTCAACAAAGTAAGATTATCTCAGCCTCCTGTACCACCCCACCTATTAGCCAAAGAGAGGAAATCCCTGATAACCATGATACACTGCCCAATTTTTGTCTTTAAGATAGATAGAGTAAGGAGTTACAGGTACATAATGTCTTGTATTTATTAATATCATTACAACAGAAAGCATGATGAGCAATAGCAAAAGTGTGTTTTTAAAAAATTAAGCAACACCATGGATATATGATCACAACTTTGTTTTGTAAGTAATATAATTTAGTACATCTTATTAGTATATAGTATGGACTGTAGAAAAATAAGAATGCAGTATTTACCAATGTGCTCATGAAATCTGTGGAAACTGGTATTTCTTGTTTTTATAGGGGGCAGCATGATGTCCTAGAAAGTGCACAGTTATTTCGAGGCCAAAATCCTAGATGTATGAATCATGTTTGCCTAACTTAGCAGCTGTGTGGCCTTGTGAATCTTCCTTTAACCCCTCTCAGTTTCCATTTCTTCTCTGGAATACGGGAGCCATAACTGCTACACAGAACAGTTTTGAGAATGAAATGAGAAAACACACAGAGAACCCAGCTCAGGACATTGGGTCATAGCAGCCATTCGGTGAGCGCTGGTTTCCTTATTCCCTTCACCTTTCTGGATTAGGTCACATCCAGTGCTTCCCAAATGCCAAGGTCAGTCTGGGTGTCTGGCAGTCAAACTTTTGGGGAATCCAGATGTTTTGTGCCTCTAATTAAGGCTATAGATCATCTCCCCTAACAAGTACATGTGCATATAACATTTTACAGGTAATTTCTCACAGACTCCCTAGTATTTACTTATGGATCCATTTGAGGTCCACAAATCTGGATTAAGAATGCTGGCCGAGGCAGGTGGATCACGGTCAAGAGATTGAGACCATCCTGGTCAACATGGTGAAACCCTGTCTCTACTAAAAATACAAAAAATTAGCTGGGCATGGTGGCTCATACCTGTAATCCCAGCTACTCAGGAGGCTGAGGCAGGAGAATTGCCTGAACCCAGGAGGCGGAAGTTGCGGTGAGCTGAGATCGTGCCATTGCACTCCAGCCTGGGTAACAAGAGCGAAACTCCGTCTCAAAAAAAAAAAACAAAAAACCTACAGAATCTTGGGACAGTAAAGGACTATGGTGTTTATGAAAAATTTGTGCACTGACTATAAGGAAGCTATAGGTTCTAATCATCTCCAAGACACTACCTGGCAAACTATGCATTTCTGAAGTCTGAATTGATATGTACAAGTCCGTCATGTGGGACTAGTAATAGCATTCACACACACACACAGGCACACACACACATGCACACACCCGCATGCACACACATACACACCCCAAGTATCAATTTTCAATCACTAGTTTATATGGAAACTAGGTGCTTCATTGGAATAAAAGCTTGAACAATATCTAGTACTAGGGCTTGGACATCTCAGCTATTCATGATGGTATAGGAGCCAAAGGTGCAATGGAAACCACAGTGAAGAAACAAACCAAAAAGAAGATTAACCAAGCAGAGCAAATCAGCAACAAGGCCTGGCAGGTCACAAAGAGAGGGTTTCAGGTGGTGACCTATGCTTAAAGCTTTTGTTAAATATAGCTGTCTGGGCGGCATGTGTGACCCTGGAGAGAAAGCCTATGTAAGGATGGAAAGAACTGTTCTGCCAAACCCTGCAATGCTTCATGACCACGTGATCCACTGCCATTCATCCTGCCCCAATTAAGTGCAACACAGAAGAAAAAGCATTTTCCTGCACCATTCCATAGAGGAGCTGAAGGCATTGGTGGTCTGGATGAATCAGCAGGGGCCTGGGCATAACTGGGAACAGAGGCCCATGCAGAAAGCTGGAGCCAGAAGAGGGGCACTAATTGGCATGACAGAGGACAAAATAAGAGTAACCTGGACCCATGGGCACATGTAAAAACCCTGAAGGGATGCCTAGAATACTTGAGGGAAGGCATTTAATATGATCAAAGGCTTAGATTGTGTGGACGAGTGTGTGTGGGCATGCACGTGTGTGCACAAGTGCAGGTACATATGTATGCATGTGTATGTGTACATGTATGCAGAAAGTTATAAGTGAGAGGTGGTGTCTTAGTCCATTTTGTAGTGCTATAACAAAATATTACATATGTGGTAATTTATAACGAAAAGAAATTTATTTCTTACAGGCCTGTAGACTAGGAAGTTCAAGGTTGAGTGACCTGAATCTGGTGAAGGCCTTCTTGCTACATCATCCTGTGGTGGAAAGCAAATGGGTAAGAGAGTGCAAAAAAACAAGAGACAGCAAGAGAAGGCTGAATTCCCCATTATAACAAATCTACTCTTGCAATAACAAGCCCACTTCCTCAATAATAACATTAATCCATCCATGAGGGCTAATGACCTAATCACTTCTTAAAGCTCCCATCTCTCAGCATTGTTGTGTTGGGGATTAAGTTTCCAATACATGAGATCTGGGGACGCATTCAAACCACAGCAGGTCACGAATCCTCCCTGCTTCATAGGCTCCTTCTCTGGATCAAACCCTTCTTCCTGTTTTTATTCTGGCCTGCACACTTGGTCCAAGATGCCTGAGATAACAGGCTCTGGGGCTAGGGTGTTGGGTTCTACTACATAACACCATCACTTTAGGCAATTGTTTTAACCTTTCTGTGCCTCAGTGTTTGAGTATTAATGTTCGCATAACCCCATTTCACACAAACCTGCTCTTAATATTTGGGGGCGTTCAAGCAATATATACCAGAGAAAATGCTCACTGCTGTATTACAGGTAGTTTGGCTGTCGTCCTCTTTAAATATGTTAAATTGTGATCCCCAGTATTGGAGGTAGGACCTGGTGGGAGGTGATTTGCTCATGTAGCAGATTTCTCATGAATGATTTAGTGCCATCCCCTTGGCACTATCCTAGAGGTAGCAAGTGAGTTCTGGAGATCTGGCTGTTTAAAAGTATGTGACACCTCCCTGTCCCCTCTCTTGCTCCCTGTCTTGCCATGTGAGATATCTGCTGCCCCTTTGCCTTCTGCCATGATTGTAGGCTTCCTGAGGCCTCCCCAGAAGCTGATGCTGGTGCTGTGCTCCCGGTACAGCCTGCAGAACCATGCACCAATTAAACCTCTTTTTTTTTTATAAATTTCCCAGTCTCAGGTATTTCTTTATAGCAATGCAAGAACAACCTAATACAAGGTGCCCCAATCATTTTCTCCATGGATTAATCCTTCTCATGCCGTACGCATCCCATGTGCCCTTTCTCAGAGAGTCTGCACCAAGAATTCCTACCGCGTAGTCAGCGAGCAGAGCAGTCATGCCCATCTGCTTAGCCACAGCTAACTGAACCAAGAATGGACACCCAGCCCAAGCATCAGATCCCTTTCCACAATTCTGAATGGAGATCCAAAGAGCTGGATCACACTCTGGACATGCATATGGAGTGATTTAAAGCTAGAGTCAAGTCAAGTGAATGCAAAGAAAAAAGGGCCATTTTGAAAAAAAGAAAAAAAGACAATAATTAGACAGAGAGAGGAGCAGAAATGTGAGACCACACAGCTCATAAAAGGGAGAGGGAAGAGGAGGCCCACCTGCACTTCTTACCCTTGGTTTGATGAGGGACTTCTATATTCACATCCTCTCATATCTTAAGCTTGCTGGACTGGCTTTCTGGTACTTGGCACCAAACAATTCTAACTAACACAAGTGTTATCCACAGGAGTTTAGATAGGTTAGGTATCTAAGTGTCGTCCTTGTACAAATGTGACTGCCACAGAGAAGACCAGAAGCCAGATCGTGACGATTTCTGCATAGCAGAAGGAATGGAGTTCCTGATTGCCTCAGAGGGAAGTAGGTAAATAATAATAATATTCTCTAATTCAGGCTGAAAGGGCTCTGAGTTTTCTTTGATGTAACTACATCATCAGACCAAATTATCTACCAAATGCTTCCATTAGATTCATTTTTTAAAGTTATCTTTTAACTATCTATTTAAAAGTGCATTATAAATAGCTATGCAAAAATTATCACATTTCAGAATTCTTAATCTATATTTAGCTTTAAGCTAAGAAAAACCACATTATCCTTAAAAGAGAAAAAACATATAAAGGCAATTGTGATGACACATCATTCCTATTTTGGCTTGTTCGGGTAACATTTCAAACTGTTACTAGAAATAGCAAGTTTTTTTTTCAAACCCTTTTGTTCTCTTTACCATCTCTATGTGTATGGGAGGTATGTGCGTGCATGTGTGTATATGGACATGTGTACTATGTACTGTGTGTGAACATGTGTATGTGGACATGAGTGTGTATGGATCAGAGTGTGATATGTAAGTATATACATTTGTGTGAATGTGTGTACATGTGTATGAGTGTGCGTACATGTGTGAACGTGTGTACATGTATGTGATTGTGTGTACTTGTGTGCACTGGGTTATATGTAAGCAATAACAAATCCTCCCTGCGTCATAGGCTCCTCTCGTCTAAACCCTTCTCAGTCTCATTCTTGCCTGCATCTCTAGCCCAAGATTCTTAAAAGAACAGGTTCAGGGGCCAGAGTGCGGGGTTCTAATCCTGACTCTGCCACAGTGCTATATGACTTTAGCCTTCAGTTTTCCCATCTGTAAAAAGAGGTTAATTATAGTACCCATATGAAAATTTTGTAAATGTTAAATGAGTAGATATAAAACTCTTAGAACCATGCTTAATACTGAATATGCAAAAATGCTAAGTCCTATTAGGATTAATTATATCCCTTAATAATAAGAAAAGCAGTTTCTTTTTTGATTGAATCCCAGATCCACCCCTTAATTTCAGGTTGAGACTGTTCTGCTTATTGGTGAATCCCTGACTCAGTAACCTCAAGTGTAACATAAAATTTCCTGGTATTAAATTCAGCTATAAGGATCTGTTAGGCCCTTAGGAGGCATCCCCTCAGGACTATCTCACTTTTAAGATTTTGCAACCTGACTCCCACCTCCCATAGGCCCCAGAATTGCAGAGTATCTCCCTGTTTTCTCAGGAGCTCCATCTTCTCCATTCCTAACTGCTATCCCCGCATGCATGCACGCACACACAAGCGAACTTCTTCACATCTTCAGCATCCTAAAGACCTTTCTCTTACCTAGAAAAGGCTGTTTGCTTCTAAAAAGAGTAAGTACTCACTTTTAAAGTCCTTTTTCAAATTACACAACCTTCTCTAGTACATCCTCTCTTTTGCTAATCCCAGTATACACAGAAGGTCCTATTTATATTTTACCGTAATCACATCTACTACCTTGGGTTATATTTTAATCATGAGTGTGTGTGTGTGTGTGTGTGTGTGTGTGTGTGTGTGTGTAGGAAAAGTTAAATATTAAATTTGAGCTCAATTGAACGTGGACACAAACAATGGTCATCAAGTCCTGGAACAGGTGGTGTGAGCCGCTTGAGGCATCCTTCCAACACTGTTTCAGAGAAATCTCTATTTCAATCTATTCCTATACATTACTTATTGGAAAAACAATAGATAATCACAAAAACAAGTTGACTTTTTTGTGTTCCATGAGCCAAGTTGCAAAGGGCATTCGTGACTGGACCTCATGCCAAACAACTTGTTTCAAAAGGAGCTAGGATCCCAGACTGCGCCAAAGCTCCGTGAGACCTCTCCTTGTCTGTGCACGGACAAGTGGCCAACTCTGGAGCCAAGGCTGTTGCTTCCTGGTCTGGTGGTGAATTCTCCACAGTCTGTTGAGTGTAAATATATATATTTTTCCCCTTCTCCTCTTCCCATTGTAATTTGCTTATTATATCAATTTGCTTACTATACCATTTGCTTATTATATCTGCATTGCCATTTACGTGGGATAAAGGTTGTTTAGCCTTAAAGATATTGTGTGTGTGTCTTTTCTTCTCCCCTCGTGTGTTTCCCACACAGAACAATGCGTATGGAGAGCATTTCACAGAACAAAAGCCTATGCTGCATATATATATATACACACACACACATAGCCTATGTGTATATGTGTGTGTGTGCATGTGTGTGTACACACACATATATCTCCTGTGATGTTGTCAAGCAGGTCTCTGGAATCCAGTGAGCTTGAGGTAGGATCAATCATTAAACACATTGGTGTTCCAGCCTGGGAAACATGGCAAAACTCTGTCTCTAGAAAAAATACAAAAATTAGCTAGTTGTTGTGGTATGTGCCTTTTGGCCCACCTTCTCGGGAGGATTGCTTGAGCCTGAGAGTTTGATGCTGTAGTGAGCTGCAATCACACCACTGCAACCCAGCCTGGATGACAGAGCAAAACGTGTCTCAAAAACAAAAAATGCGTTGGTATTGACATCTGGTCTTCAGTGTTCAGAATCCTAAATAGTGGGGAATAATGACCACTTTGTAAGAAAATTCTGGATAGCATACCAGATGGACAAGGAACTCACTCAAGGGAGAAAAAAATGGGGTCCCATAGTATGAAAAGTGTTCAGTTTTCATGGAACACAGTTACATGTATAAAAATGAGGAAAAGTAGAACTGGAATATACCAAGAGCAAGTCCAATGGAAGAGCTTAACAATCTAGATACTAATAAGAAATTGGTGTGCATGGCTCCTGTATTCTCCACACTTTGGTGGCAATGACTGGAGACAACAGCTAAAACAATACGGAAGTCGGTGATTCTCCAGGCCACACAAGAGGGTCAGTGTTCATCCCAGAGATTAGCAAGTAAGTCCTAATGGAGTGACAATGACACACCACTAATGCAAAGACCTCTGGTGGTCTCTTATAAACTTGTCTGATACTCTTTAAGGACTGTGCAATAAAACATCAAGTGATTCTGCTAGAGGACTATGTTTCAGAATACTATGAATATCACTGTAATGTAGTTTGGATGTCCCCTCCAAATCTGATGTTGAGTTGTGATCCCCAGTGTTGGAGGTGGCATCTGGTGGGAGGTGTTTGTATCAAAGGGGATGATCCCTCATGGCTTGGTGCTGTCTTTATGATAGTGAGTGACTTCTCATGAGATCTATTTGTTTAAAAATGTGTGGCACCTCCCCCTGCTCTTATTCTTGCTCCTGCCATGTAGTGTGTCTGTTTCCACTTCACCTTCCTTCATGTCTAAAAGCTCCCTAAGTCATCCCTAGAAGCTAAGCAGATGCTGGTGTCATGCTTGTACAGAACCAGGAGCCAATTAAACCTGTTTCCTTTACCCAGCCTGAGGTATTCATTATGTCCTAATGCAGAAAATTGGTGGTACCAAGAAGTTGTGGCATTGCTATAAAGATATCTAAAAATGTGGAAGCAGCTTTGGAACTGGGTAATAGACAGAGGTTGGAAGAGTTTGGAGGACTCAGAAGAAGACAGAAAAATGAGGGAAAGTTTGGAATTTCTTAGAGACTGGTTAAATAGTTTTGATCAAAATTCTGATAGTATTAATATAGACAGTGAAGTCCAGGATGATGAAGTCTCAAATGGAAATGAGGATTGTGGGGGCGGGGAGGAACTGGAGGAAATATCACCTTTGTTGTATCTTAACAAAGAACTTGACTGCATTCTGTTCATGCCCTAGGGATCTATGGAAGTTTGAAATTAAGAATGATGACTTAAGGTATTTAGTGGAAGAAATTTCTAAGCAGCAAAGCATTCAAGGTGTGGTCTAGCTGCTTTTAACAGCCTACCCTGAGATGCAGGAATAAAGTTGGAAGTTATATTTAAAGGAAAAGCAGAGTGTAAAAGTCTGAAAAATGTGCAGCCTGGCCATGTAGTAGACAAACAAAAAGCATTATCAGGAGAGAAATTCAAGGGAGCTTCAGAGTAGCAAGTAACCATTTGCTGGAGTTATTAGATTACTAAAAGGGAACCAAGTGCTGACAGCCAAGACAATGAGAAAAAGGCCTTGAAGGCATTTCAGAGATCTCTGAGGCAGCCCCTCCCATCAGTGGCTGAGTGGCCTAGGAGGAAAGAATGGTTTCATGGGCCAGGTCTAGAATGCCAAAGTGCTGTGCCAGTTAGGGAGGCTGTTTCACAAATCCTTACTGCTCCAGCTGCAGCCTTGGCTTGAAGGACTCCAGGTACAGCTTAGGCTGCCACCCTGAAGGGTGCAAGCTATAAGTCTTGGTGGCTTCTACATGGTGTTAAGCATGTAGGTGCACTGAATGCAAGCATGAAGGAAGCTTGGTGGCCTCTCTGTAGATTTCAGAAGAGGTATTGGAAAGCCTGCTGCAGGAGTGGGGACCTCACAAAGAATCTCTACTAGGACAGTGCAGATGAGAAATGTGAGGCTAAAGGCCCCACACAGAGCCCCTACCAGGGCATTGCCCAATGGAGCTGTGGGAAGGGGACTATACAGAACCCAGAATGGTAAATCCACTGGCAGCTTGCACCCTGCACCTGCAAAAGCTACTGACACTCAAACTCAGCCCATGAGAACAGCCACAGGGGCTGTACCCTGCAAAGTCACAGGGGCAGAGTTGCCCATGGGATCCCACCCCTTGCAGCAGTGTGCCCTGGATGTGGGTCAGGGAGTCAAAGGAGATTATTTTGGGGCTTTAAGATTTAATAACTGCCCTCTAGGTTTCAGATTTGTGTGGGGTCTGTTGCCCCTTTCTTTTGGCCAATTTCTCCCTTTTGGAAGGGAATTATTTACCCAATTCCTGTACCTCCATTGTATTTTGGAAGTAAAAAACTTGTTTTTATTTTACTGACTTATAGGTGAAAGAAACTCTTCTCCAGGTGAGACTTTGGACTTGGGACTTTGGAATTTTGAGTGATGCTGGAATGAGTTAAGACTTGAGGGGACGATTGAGAAGAAATCATTGTATTTTTCAATATGAAAGAATGTAAGATTTTGGGGCCCAGG
This sequence comes from Sapajus apella, assembly GCF_009761245.1. Taxonomy (NCBI): domain Eukaryota; kingdom Metazoa; phylum Chordata; class Mammalia; order Primates; family Cebidae; genus Sapajus; species Sapajus apella. Next base: position 23,835,782 of record NW_022436956.1, on the reverse strand, counting down.
AACAGAATGATATAGTTTGGATGTCCCCTTCAAATCTCATGTTGAGATGTAATTCCTAGTATTGATGGTGGGGCCTGGTAGGAGGTGTTTGGGCTATGGGGGCTGATCCCTCACAGCTTGGTGCTGTTCTTGTGATAGTGAGTGAGTTCTCACAATATCTGGTTGTTTAATGCTGTGTGGCACCTCCTTTCCAGCCTGCTCTTGCCATGTGATGTTTCTGCTTCACTTTGCACTATAAGTAAAATCTCCCAAAGGCCCCCCTAGAAACCGAGCAAATGCCAGTGCCATGTTTGTACAGCCTGGAGAACCATGAGCCAATTACACCTCTTTTCTTTGTAAATTACCCAACCTCAGGTATTACTTTACAGCAATGCAAGAACAGCCCAACACAGACTGTTTTCATTAACTCACCAACAAGCTGCTATTATCTGAGCAAATGCATGTCACCTGTAAAAAAAAAAAAATGTATATATATATATGTAAAGCCTTCAGCAAAATTGAGCTGTATGAAAAGCCAAACACTATAGGTTAGACTGTAAGCTCTGGGAGGGTACAAGGCATGTCTTTCTCATGGACAGCTCCCTACACATAGTTTCTGATTCAAGAAACTAAAGATTTGCCCCAAAAAAAGTATATGTGAATATAAACAGAGTGGTAGAAAGAAGGATAATTGTTGGCTCCAATTTCAATTTCAGAGATAAAGAATTGAACAATGCATTAAAAAACATCAATTAAAACACTTTGTGCTATATCTTGCATATAGTGAACATTCAATAAACAACTGCTATTCCTAATATTATATAGAGTGTTTATTTTAGGTACTCCTCCAAAAATAGTGTCTTGGGAAATCCTAAATATTTCAGATAGATTTGTAGCTAGCCACAAAGCTGGCTTAAGGTTCACTTTCAACCTTCCTAATAAAGCATAATTTAGTCTCTCCAGGCAAGCAGAGTGTTTTTAAGACAGATGGTTTAGATCAGTTATTTTATTATTCAAAAGTTTTCCACTCAACAGAATTCGCAGAAGTTTAAACTGAAGATGAGTAGTCATTCTCAGTCAGAGTCATCCCCCTCGTGAAAAATACCTCTTCTCTTCTGTTTTGGTTACACTTTCCTTTGATGGACAAACACCTCCAGCTGTTGCAAGCCTGGGAGTACCTCAAGGCTCCTTGGGCAGGCTTTATAACCTACTCTTCCTACAGAGACAAGGGTATCTGCATTCAGCCTCTGAGGAGTATAGGGGACCCATGTTTTCACTCTGATTTTAGGCTAATTCTTTCTAGTAAATTTAAATACAGCACTTTAGACCATAGACAGCTCTGTGGATATCATCTACCAAACAAAAGGAAGTTCCCAGTGTTTGGGCACTATGTACAGGTTTAAAAAGAAAAAAAAAACACAGAAAATGAGCATTCTAGTAATTGGATAAATAAATGGCATTGGGTGAACAGTAGAAAGTTCATTGATAAAATGGAAATTCTTTCCAAATTCATACTGAAAAACATTCCTTGGTGTAACCAAAACATTATTATTATTTTGATTTGATTTGATAAACAGTGGGGTTTAGGACTTCTTTTTGAAAGTCTAGTTTCACTTTTTTTTTCACTTTTTGGCCTTGGTTTATTCAAGATCATGGCCACTTTGTAATCCACCAGATGGTAATCACCTCTCCCCACTGTTGAAGACAGTGCATTTGGAACATTTTAATAAAGACAGATCTGATGTCACAAATGCCACAACAAAGTTTCCTGACAGTGAATGGCCAATTGTTGTATTTCTCCTTCTATTGCATGTGGTAGCTTCCACTCTGTAGTTAGATAATTAAATTTTATTCACTCACTTGATATTTAATATTGAAAGACTTAAAATTGAAAAATCTGCTGTCTACTATCCTGTAATCTGACAGATAGTTCCCAGTTCCTTTTATTCTTATGTGCTGCCTAAGAAGACACCCAACAGCATGTATTAACTATGTTAATGATATCCCTAGAGAAAAGTTTATTTTTCTTGCCAACAGTAATTCTACTAGGAGCACTTTTCTAGCTTAGGTAAAAATAGCTATTTTCATCAGTCATCATACTTCCTGTTCAGCTTTTATATACATGCCATTTATGCAAATGGAAAGAACTTAGGGGAGAGCTTTTAATGTTATCAAATTCATGAGGTGAAACTGTATTGAAGTACAGTTTACAATAGAAATTATAAATAAAGAAGAGTAGGATTTTTCCCATATCAAAAAGACTGGTAATTACAGAGGCTTCTTCTCATTGACAAAGCAGCCTTTATTAGAAGAGGCCAACTTTCATTGGCCCAACTAAGTATATAAATCCCAGCTCATCACCACATTGTGACCTAAACCACAAGCACAGAAGCATTACTTTTAGGAGAAGTAGCTCTGTTGAAACAAAGGACTTTGAGTTATGATAGCTAAGGAGAGTAAAGATAAAAGTAAAAAGGCTAAGACATGGTCACTCTACAGAAAAAGGTTTCAATAAAGTACAACATTCCTTATGATGAAAACCCTCAGCAAATGAGGCATCAAAGGAACATACCTGAAAATTATAAGAGCCGTCTATAACAAACCCACAGCCAACATCATGCTGAATGGCCAAAAGCCAGAGCCCTTCACCTGAGAACTGGAATGAGACAGGGATGCCCACTCTCACCATTCTTCTACATAGTCCTGTAAGTCCTAGCCAAAGCAATCAGGCAAGAGAAAGAAATAAAAGCATACAAATAAGAAAATAAGTCAAACTATCTCTCTTCACTGACAATACGATTCTATACCTAAAGAACCCTAAAGACTCTGCAAAAAGGCTCCTGGAACTGATTAACAACTTCAGTAAAGTTTCAGGAAATAATATTAATGAAAAAAAATCAGTAGCTTATCTATACACCAATAACATTCGAAACCATGAATACAATTCCACTTATAATAGCCAAGCACACAAAATAAAATACCGAGGAGTACATCTAACCAAGGAGGTAAAAAGACCTCACAAAACACTGCTGAAAGAAACCAGAGACAACACAAATAAATGGAAAAACATTCCAGGTTCATGGATTGGAAGAATCAATGTAGTTAAAAATGGCCATACTGCCCAAAGCAATTTATGGATTCAACAGCATTTCTATCAAACTACCAACATCATTTTTCACAGAATCAGAAAAAATTATCATAAAATTCATATGGAACCAAAAAAGAGCCTGAATAGCCAAAGCAATTCTAAGCAAAAAGAACAAAGCCAGAGGTATCAAATTACCCTACTTCAAACTATACTGTAAGGCTACAGTAACAAAACAGCATGATCCTGGTACAAAAACAGACACATAGACCAATGGAACAGCATAGAGAACCACACTCCTACAACCACCTGGTCTTTGACAAACCTGAGAGAAACAAGCAACAGGGAGAAGTCTTTCTACTCAGTAAAGTGCTGGGATAACTGGCTATGCATATGCAGAAGAATGAAACTGAACCCCTACTTATTACCATATATAAAAATTAACTCTAGATGGATTAAATACTTAAATGTAAGATCACAAACTATAAAGTATCTAGAAGAAAACCTAAGAAATATTCTTCTCAGTACCAGCCTTGGCAAATAATTTATTGCTCAGTCCCCAAAAGCAATTGCAGCAAAAAAAACAAAAATGGGTCATTAAACTAAAGAGCTTCTGCACAGCAGTATAAACTATCAAGGAAATAAACGGACAACTTACGGAATGGGAGAAAATATTCACAAACTATGATCTGACAAAGGGCTAATAATCCAGAATCTATAGGGAACTTAATTCAACAAGCAAAAAACAAATAGCTACATTAACAAGTGAGAAAAGGCCATAAACAGACACTTGTAAAAAGAAGGCATGCAAGCATCCAACAAACATGAAAAAATATTCATCACTAAAAATCAGAGAAATGCACATCAAAACCACAATGAGATACTATCTCACACCAGTCAGAATGGCTTTTGTAAAAAAGTCAAAGAAAAAAAAAAAAAAACAAAAACTCACGTTGGCAAGGCTGTGGAGAAAAGGGAACACATACACTGTTAGTGGGAATGTAAATCAGTCCAGCCACTGTCAAGAGCAGCATGGAGATTCCTCAAAGAACTAAGAGTTGAACTGCCATGTGACCCAGTCATCCCATTACTAGGTATACACCCAAAGGAAAATAAATCATTCTACCAAAAGGATCCATGCACCTGTATGTTCATCACAGCATTCTTCACAAGAACAGAAACTTGGAATCAACCCAGTGCCCATCAGTGATGGATTGGATTAAAAACTATAGTACATATACACCGTGGAACACTATGCAGCCATAAATAAGAACAAAATTGTGTCTTTTGCGGCAACATGGGGGCAGTTGGAGACCATTATCCTAAGCCACAGGCTGAAAAATTACCTACTGAGTACTGCTTAACACCAGGGTGATGCGTTGTCATACTGGTGTTGGGTTGTCATACTCCAAACCTCAGCATTATACAATATACCTCTGTAACAATGTATCCCTGATTCTAAAACAAAAGTTAAATAAATATCAATTTAAAATAAGATAAAATATTTAAAAAATATTTAGCCTCTCAAAGATTACTCTCCTCAACACAGAAAACATTTCTATATTGGGGATGCTTCTCTTTGGTACATTCTATGATGTTACCAAAGTGTCTTTTTTTCTTTACTTTTACAAGAAGTGCTTAGAACATCAAGTTGTGACTTTATTCATTTATTTATTTAGTATTTTCATAGGGCTTATTATTCAAAATTCAGGGGATATAAAATGTATCATTTAGAAAGCAAAAATACCTCATAATCTTTTCTGCCTCCCAATCCTAAAATGTTTTTAATGTGCTAGAAATTTTCTAGCAGTGTAAGATAATAAAGGTGACTCGCACTTTTCCTAAGCACTGACTTCCTTTACTCCCTACTTCATCTGTCAACCTCTAGGGGATAAAAGAGGCAGGACCAAATTATCAGACCTCAAAACAATGAGGTCCCAAAGGAATAAGAAGCTGTAAGGTTTGAGAAGCTCTGTGTTATTCCAACATACTGTCAAGTTTGAGACATGGTGTTCTAAATCAGTGATTCTCAAATTTTAATGAGCAAACAAGTCGCTTGAGGATTTTGTTTAAGTATAGATTCTGATTCAGTAGGTCTGAGGTTGGCCTAAAATTCTGTATTTCTAGTAAGTCCCCAGGTGAAACAGTAACTGCCATATGCCTATCACATTCTGGGTAGCAAGGTCTTAGAGATCAGCCAGCCCAGTGGTGAGCAAATTGTGTTCTCAGAACTCTAGGATTTGGTGAGGAGCGTTAGACAGGTGCTCTCTCAGTCCCAGATTTAAATTTGCTAGCAGTGAGGCTTCTCTGAGCCTCCATCCATCACTCATTCTCCACTACTACCTCTCCCAATTTAAATTTGTCTATTAAAAAAGAATTCATTGTTTTCAGTGACTGACTTTACAATATGTAAATGTTAAAAATGTGAACTGTAAAGACATAGAACTGTTTTACATATAAGATCTTGTTTGACAAGAATGTAAATTGCTAAAAAATACTTCTCAATCTCTCTTCATTTTATGAATGGGGAAATTGATGCCCAAAGACAATAATTGACTTTATAGAAGTCACATCACACTTACTTTCAGACCAAAACAATTCCCACTTACAATATCCAGTTTTCTTTTATAATTTAAGAAGAGCCAACCTGACTGAGGTCCAGGTCATGGAAATGCAATTTAGGTTGCAGATCTTCTCATTTGTATGCCACTCTTTGAATTAATGAACCAGTGAGACTTAGAAATGCCCCATAATTCCTGGATATGCTGGGACAGTCACACTGATTTGGAGGCTGGTCCTGACCAGGCAGGACTATGTTGAAAAGGGAAAGAAAACCATTTTTAGAATCTCCAAGAAAAAGAGGAGCAAATAGATTGTGATTTCAGGAGAAAATCTTGAGCTCTGGTGGAATTGAAGTCAGAAAACAAACCCAAAAAAATACAATGATGAAAGAAGAGGAAGAAGAAGAAGAAGAAAGAGGAGGAAGAGAAAAGAAGGAGAAAAGGAGAAGGGGAAGGAGACAGAGAAGAAAGAAGAAGACGACGATGACGGAGGAAGAGAAACAAGAAAAAGGAGGAGGGAGGAAGAAGAAGGAGGAGGACAGGAAGAGGAAGAAGAAAGCAAGAGAAAAAGAACTAAAGGACTAAAGGACTAGAGGGGTATACGAGGAGAATCAAGAAGGCTCTGGTTGCTTCACGGGCACCACGTTATAGCCCCTAACTCAACAGAAACTTTGCGACCAGGAAGAAATTCCAGGAAGCAGGGGTCTGAATGCTCAGAGGGCTGTTGAAACCACAGCTTTTATTAGGAACCAGAAATAAATTTAGGGGCAAGACTTTGATTCCTTGAAGATGAAAACAGGGAAGAAAATAGCCCTGGTTATTATCTGGTGAACATAATAAAGGTGAATCAAATGCAAAATTGCACACGTGGTTAGAGATGTGAGTGCTGTATTCACTGGTGTCGATTTTGCCAGATTATACTTTGCACCTTTTATTCTTTTACCCTGGTATCTTCTTAGACTTTGTTTTTGCATTCTAAGTGACTGAGTGTGAGTAACCTATCACAAAAAGACCGCTGTGGGAAGCACACGGCCAGGGATGTGGAGAGCAAAGGCACAGACCAACGGGCAGAATTCTAGGAGATTTTCCTGTTACTTAGGATGATGGCAAAAAGAATCAGGTGGGATTCTTTGGCATCAGATGGGAGGGATCCCCAAATCCCATCTTTTGGGACTCCCAAAGAAACTATTTGGAAGCTCCTCAAAGATGTTGGTTGTTGTTACAATGTCTAATATAATCATACTGTATATATGCCTGCAGGTATGCCTACACATGTAGGTGTATCTGCATATATTAGATATGCATTTTATTGTGCTTTGCTGTTTTGCACTTCACAGATATTGCTTTTTTTTTTTTTTTTTTGAGATGAAGTTTCTCTCTTGTTGCCCAGGATGAAGTGCAGTGGCACAATCTCGGCTCACCACAACCTCTGCCTCCTGGGTTCAAGCGATTCTCCTGTCTCAGCCTCCTAAGTAGCTGGAATTACAGCCATGTGCCACCACACCTGATTGTTTGTACTTGTTTTTTATCAGAGCCAGGGTTTTACCATGTTGGCCAGGCTGGTCTCTAACTCCTGACCTCAGGTGATCCGCCCACCTCGGCCTCCCAAAGGCTGGGATTACAGGCGTGAACCTCCATACCTGGCCAGATATTGCATTTTTTATAAATTAAAGTTTTGTGTCAACCCTACATAGAGCAAACACATCAGTGCAATTTTTCCAATAGCACGTGTTTACTTCCTGTCTCTGTGCCATGTTTTGGCAACTCTCGCAATATTTCAAACTGTTTATTATTCTCATATCTATTATGGTGACCTGTGATGAGTGATCTTTGATGTTACTATTGTAATTGTTTTGGGATGCCAGAAATTGTGCCCATAGAAAATGTAAAACTTAATAAACCTGTATGTTTGGACCTCTCTGCAGACCAATCGTTCTTCCATCTCTCTGCCTCTCCTCTGGCCTTCCTGTTCCCTGAGACATAACAGCATTGAAATTAGGCCAGCGAATCATCCCACAGTGGCCTCTAGGTGTTCACATGAAAGGAAGAGTCACACTTTAAATCAAAAGCTAGAAATGGTTAAGCTTAGTGAGGAAAACTTGTCGAAAGCTAGGCCTCTTGTACCAACCAGCCAAGTTATTAATGGAAAGGAAAAGTTTTTGAGGAAATTGAAAGTGCCACTCCAGTGAACACACACAAAAAATAAGAAAGTGAAACTGTTATATTGTTGATACGGTGGTAGATTTAGAGGTTTGAATACAAGACCAGCTAGCCACAACATTCTCTTAAGCCAAAACCTAACTCAGAGCAAGGCCCTAACTCTCATCAATTATATGAAGACTGAGAGAGGCAAGGAAGCTGCAGAAGAAAAGTTTGAACATGTCAGAGGCTGGTTCATGAAATTTAAGGAAAGAAGCCATTTCCATAACATAAAAGTGCAAGGTAGCAGCAAGTGTTAATGTAGCAAGTTATCCAGAAGATCTAGCTAAGATCATTAGTGAACATGGTTACACTAAACAACAGATTTACAAGGTAGGCAAAATAGCCTTATATTGGAAATATATGCCATCTAGGACTTTCAAAACCAGAGAGGAGAAATCAATGCCTGCTTTCAATGCTTCAAAGGACAGGCTGACTCTCTTGTTAGGCCCTAATGCAGCTGGTGACTTTAAGTTGAAGCTAATTCTAGTTGACCATCCTGAAAATCCTAAGGTGCTTAAGAATTACGCTAAATTTACTCTGCCTGTGCTCTATAATGAAACATGACAGTATATCTGTTTACAGCATGGTTTATTGAATATTTTAAGCCTGCTCTTGAGACCTGCTGCTCAAAAAAAAAAGTAGTCCTTTCAAACTATTACTGCTCTTTGACAATGCACCTGGTCTCCCAGGAGCTCTGATGGAGATATGCAAAGAGATTAATATTTTCATGCCTGCTAAACCTTTCATTCTGTAGCCCATGAATCAAGGAGTAATTCTGACTTTCAGTCTTATTATTTAGGAAATACATTTCAAAAGGCTATAGCTGTCATAGATAGTGATTCCTCTGATGGATCTGGGCAAAGTAAATTGAAAACCTTCTAGAAGTTTTAAGAAAATTTAAAAGAAATGATTTGCCATCCTAGATGCCATTAAGAACATTCGTGATTCATGGGAACTGGTCAAAATATCGACATTAACAGGAGTTGGAAAAAGGTGATCCAACCCTCAAGGATGACTTGAAAGGTTAAAGACTTTAGTGGAGGGAGTAACTTCACATGTGGCAGAATTTCCAATAGAACTAGACTTAGAAATGAAGTCTGAAGATGTGACCAGATTGTCGCAATTTCATGATAAAATGTAAACAGATGAGGAGTTGCTTCTTATGGACAAGCAAAGAAAGTGGTTTCTTGAGATAGGATCCCCTCTTGGTGAAGATGCTATGAACATTGTTGAAATGACGACAAAGGATTTAGAATATTACATAAGCTTAGTTGATAAAGCAGCAGGGGTTGAGAGGACTGACTACAATTTTGAAAGATTTTGTAAGTTCTACTATGGGTAAATGCTATCAAACAACATTGCATGCTATAGAGAATTTTTTAAAGGAAGAGTCCATTGATATGGCAAATATTATTATTGTCTTATTTTAAGAAATTGCCACGATCACTCCAGCCTTCAGCAACCATCATTCCGATCAGTCAGTAGCTATTAACATGGAGTCAAGACCCTCCACCAGCAAAAAGATGATGACTCACTGAAGGCTTGGATGATAGGTAGCATATTTTATCAATAAAATATTTTTAATTAATGTACGTACATTGTTTTAGACATAATGCTATTGCACACTTAATAGACTACAATATAGTATAGGCATAACTTTAATCTGCACTGGGAAACCAAAAAATAATATGACTCACTTTATTGCAATATTCACTTTATTATAGTGGTCAGGAACTAAACCTGCAGTATCTTCAAGGTATATGTGTTTGGTTGTTTATATTTATTGTGTACATGTAATTCAGGGCCTCAGCAGGAAATAAATGGCACACTCAAACAGAATACTTGAGGAGAGTTGACTGAAGGGACAATTCACAAAGAAGAGGGCAGGACTGGGGTGACTCAGGGATGGTGGAGCACCCAGCAGCTGACAAACAGCAGGAAGCTGCCACCACCCCCGGGCCTGACAAGGCAAGAACAACAAGTATTTATAGAAATCCAGTAAGACCTAAAGCTGAAGAAAAGGACTGTCCAGGCCCACCAGGAGCATGACCCCTGCTGACAACCGACAGCCCAGAAAAAAGAGTGCCTGGGAAATACATACCCTGATCAGTTCCCTCCAGCCCTCTTATCTCTTGCTGGTGCCTCCCATTGGCTGAACTAAAGCAGATGCCAAAGGGCAAGGGAGCCTGGTGGGTTCAGTCCATAGATGTCAGCATCCTGAGACCCAGAGCAAGGGAGAGAGTGAAACTGGAGGGGGAGAAAAAGAACAGACAACACTAAGACACCTTTCCATGATCTCCTGCCATCCTGCATTCAAGGTGGGCTCTTTACTCTTCCTGCACACACCATCTCCCTGCTTGTCTCCATGCTGTTTTCTCTTCTTGGAGGACCCTGAGTGAGGCCACCTCCTTTGCAAGCCTAAATCCTACTCAACCTGAGGAACTCTGGCTACACAAATGATTTGCGGGAGAAACCTCCCATCTCAAATATAGCAGTTTTCTCCACTCAAATGGACAGTAAGCTCTTTAAAGGGAGGAATCATAATTGTCTCTAACTAAAAGAAGACCATCTGTTTCCAGCAGCCTGCTCAGCAGAAACCACCAGGGCTTACACTCTGCATCCTAACAGTTTTCCATGAGACCAGGGAGAACAGCAGCATGCCAATGAGAACCCTGAGCTGTGCATTGCATTTTCATCCTGCATGCCTGTCCTGTATACCCTGCCCTTCCGAGCTGTATGATCCTTGACCATTCATGGTACAAATCCAGCCTGCATCAGGATTTTTAATCTCTACAGTTCATCAACATTTGTAACTAGCTGTCATCATTTTAAATTCAGGAGATGCCACATAATCTGAGTGTACTGCTTATTTTTGAAAAATGTGACAACATGGGGTCCATTCTCTTGTGACAGCAACCAGCTGGAGCTGAGTGGTGGCTGCTTTCAGATTGAAAACATGCTGAGCAGTTGACTCATTACACACCCCATGCAGGATGCTTCACTCATGGACATCATCTGGCTTTTCCCTGGGACCATTCGACTTTCAGATCTCTGCTTTATAAGCATCAATGCTACAACTATCTCTTCCAAGCTTCCTGCTTTTTGAGTCATCTCTTACTAACCCATGTCTAATTCTTTCTGTTTAATTCTATGAAGTCATCACTCGATTATAAATAACTTACCTCTCCTTCAGCCTCGTCATGCAATGTTGCTTCTATTCCTTTCTGCTGTAGGTTGAATTATGTTCCCCAAAAAGATATTTTGACATCCTCACCCCCGTCTATTTGAATGTAACTGAATTTGGAAATAGGACCTTTGCAGATGTAATCAAGTTCAGATGAGGTCATACTTAATTAGGGTGGCCTTAAATCCAATGGCTAGTGTCCTTTCAAGGAGAGAGAGATTTGAAGACACGGAGGGTACGCAGGGAAGAGAATGGAGGCAGAGATTGTGGTGATGCAGCTACAAGCCAAGGAATGCAAGGATTGCCGACAATCACCAGAAGCCAGGACGAGACGAGGAAAGCTTCTTCCCTAGAGCCTTCAGAGCAAACATGGCTCCCCCAACACCTTAATCTCAAACTTTCAGCTTCCAGAACTGGGAAATAATACATTTCTCTTGTTTTAAGCCACTGAGTTTGTGGTACATTATTCTAGCAGCCCTAAGAAACTAATGCACCTTCCTTTAAGCAAAACTGGGATTTTCCCAGAGAAAATCCTAAGAGAAGGATGCTCAAGGATTAACCTCCTCATGTGGCCAGACTGCCTCTTGTCCATGCAGCAGTTTTCCTCATTCAAAAGCCCTTTTTTCTTCTTTTGAGGCCTGTGGCTTTCAGCGGTTCTCACCATTGCTCCATCATTACCTCCTAGCTGTCATAGAGGATTTGGATCTCCTTTATTTCCATTCCAATTTTTGCCATTGACTGTCTTCACCATGTGAGTAATTGGGTCAGCTAACACTTGACTTCTGGGGTGCTGGGTACTTCCTTCTCTTTCTGCAATAGAGAGGCACAGTATTTCTTCCCCTGAGCTGTGGAGGGGAAGATGGGCACATTAATACACAAATGTGGGCAAAGGATATGAACAGACACTTTACAAAAGAAGACATAAATGAGGCCAACAAACATGAAAAAATGCTATCATCACTGGTCATTAGAGAAACGCAAATCAAAACTACATTGAGATACCATCTCATGCCAGCTAGAATGGCCATCATTAAAAAATCAGGAGACAACAGATGCTGGAGAGGATGTGGAGAAATAGGAACATTTTTACACTATTGGTGGGAGTGTTAATTAGTTCAACCATTGTGGAAGACAGTGTAGAAGTCCTCAAGGACCTAGAAATAGAAATTCCATTTGACCCAGCAATCCCATTACTGGGTATATATCCAAAGGATTATAAATCATTCTACTATAAGGACATGTGCACACGAATGTTCACTGCAGCACTGTTTGCAATAGCAAAGACCTGGAACCAACCCAAATGCCCATCGATGATAGACTGGACAGGGAAAATGTGGCACACATACACCATGGAATACTATGCAGCCGTCATAAACGATAAGTTCATGTCCTTTGTAGGGACATGGATGAACCTGGAAACCATCATTCTCAGCAAACTGACACAAGAGCAGAAGATCAAACACTGCAGTTCTCACTCATAGGTTGGTGTTGAACAATGAGAACACATGGACACAGGGAGGGGAGCATCACACACTGGGGTCTATTGGGGTGAAATAGGGGAGGGACAGCTGGGGGTGGAGAGTTGGGGAGAGATAGCATGGGGAGAAATGCCAGATATAGGTGATGGGGAGGAAGGCAGCAAATCAGACTGCCATGTGTGTACCTATGCAACAATCTTGCATGCTCTTCACATGTACCCCAAAATCTAAAATGCAATAAATAAATAAAAATAAAAATAAATACACAAATGTAAGGAGGCAGTAGTGCAAGAGACAGGGTTGTTGGAGGGAAAGAGAAGTGTGGTGGTCTGGTGGGCTACGGCAGGATGACAAGGCTTATATACTTGCTAGGGGAGCAGCCAAAAAGAATTGACTCAAAAGAAATGGCCATACCTGGAATGGCTCCTCTGTCTGCAAAATTTAAAGCCCCATGCCTTAATTATAATCACCTACTTCTACCATCACCTTCTTCCAACCAAGCCTGCCCATCTTCATTGAGACCGTTCAGTCAGAGAAGCATTTAATCCTGATCCCCTAGTTGGAGTTCAGGGGGCTTATGAATATCCCAAAATTATCTGAAGATTTTCCCCAAGATGCAGTGCACTGTTAGATAAAAATTATGTAATTCATGCAAATTAGAGCCACCATGACTGTGCAGGTGACTCACAGGGCCATCCAGCAGTCTTCTAATTTCTTCTGAGCCAATTATCTTTGGCCTCTCCCCCAGCAAGTATACAAGGCTCACCACCTTGCCTAAGCCCACCAGACCACCACTGTCCCCTTTGTCTCCAACAACGCCGTCTCTTGCATCATTACATCTTTAAATTTGTGTATTACTATATCCATCTTTCCCTCCTCAGCTTGTGTCTCAGAGGAAGAAATGATGTGCTTCTCTGCTGCAGGAAGAGAAGGAAGACCTCTGGTGGTGGTGGTCATCTCCTAGACAGCCTGCTCACAGGACCAACTGTTGTGGTTGCCCCCCAGAAGAAGATAGACCCTCCTACCCAAAATTTGGTTTAAATATTGAGAATAAGGCTGACATGCATGCACCAAGAGTATGAAAGATTGATTATTCACATAATGAGGCTTTCTGGGCAGAGCAGGTCCAGCTTCCAAGAAGGTCTGAAACTGGCTTGAGAGGGCAGGGAAAGGAGATAGGCTTGGCTTCTATTGTGATTAGTGGCTGAACCTGGGGTGAGGGCTCTCCTGAATCGGCTGGGGTTTATGTGGTTTTAACTTCCCATCAGCACCAAAGAAGGCTGCACCCACGCTTTCTTACCAGCTTGTCCAGATGTGGAGCAGAATGGGAAGGAAGGATGGGAGGACTTAAAAGCTGCCAGCAGGCCAGGTGCAGGGGCTCATGCCTACAATCCCAGTACTTTGGAAGGCCAAGACAGGAGAATTACTTAAGCCCAGGAATTCGAGATCAGCCTGGAAAACATGGTGAGACTCTGTCTCTACAAAAAAATTTTTTTAATTAACCAGGTGTGATGGCATATACCTATAGTCCCAGCTACTCTGGAGACTGAAGTAGGAAAATCACTTGAGCCTGAAAGGTCAAGGCTGCAGTGAGCCAGGATTGTGCCACTGTACTCCAGCCTGGGCGACAGAGTGAGATCCTGGAAAAAAAAAAAAAAAAAAAAAAAAAAAAAAAAAAACTATCAGCAATCACAAATGGAGTTAGACTCCTTACTATACTCTCCAAGAGCTGGACTGGAACTACAGGTCTGTTAATTAATCACTGAATGATCATAAAAAGCCGTTTAACCATTCTGAGCCTGATTTCCATACCAATTACATAAGGCTAATAGCACCTTCCCACTGTATATTTATTTGTAGGAATTAAATGACAGAACATATCCTCAGTGCCTGGCACGTGGCAGATACTAAATAATGTTGGAGCTTTCTCCCTTCTGCTCTCCCAGGCTAGCTTGTACCGTGTGTCCTAGATCCCCTTCCTTCATGCCTCCTCTAACACCTCACTCATCTCTTTCTCTGTGTCTTCCATTTCTTCCTCTTCACTGCCTTCTTCTCTAACCATGAGACACATGTAGAGTGACCCTATGTCCAGCAGGCACCTCCAACAACACATTTCAAACACAGACCGCTAGGTACCCTTCATGTTCCCATACTGCCAACTACAAATCTTGTTAGTGCTCCAGAAATATTAGAGTTACCCTTAATAACTCCCTTCCATACTCTGAACATCTAATTAGTCAACTAATTGTATTAATTCCAGCTCAGAATTTCTCCAAAACGTTTATCTCTATTACCATTTCTTTGTCATTATCTCTCAGACTTTTCACTGGTCACTGTCACAACTTTCTTAAGATCCCAGTTTAGCTTAAACTACTCTGCTTAAAAAGCTCCATTGTTGGACCGGTAGCGGTGGCTCACACCTGTAATGCCAGGACTCTAGGTGGCTGAGGACGATGAATCACCTGAGGTCAGGAGTTCGAGACCAGCCTGGCCAATATGGTGAAACCCTGTCTCTACTAAAAATACAAAAATTAGCCAGGCATAGTGATGGGTGCCTATAATTCCAGATACTCAGAAGGCTGAGGCAGGAGAATCACTTGAACCCAGGAGACAGAGGTTGCTGAGATTACACCACTGCACTCCAGCTGGGCAACAGAGCAAGACTGTGTCTCAAAAAAAAAAAAAAGCTCCATTTTTTTTTACTGCTTGCCTTATAGTACAAAGTGAAAAAGAGCAAAAGCCTTATAAACAGGAGAAAACTGAAAGAGAATAAATTAAAATGCTATCAGTGATCTTCTCTGCATGATAAGATTATAGGTATTTTTTTCTTTGTGTTTTTGTATAGTTTCCAAATTGTCTACATTGAACATATATTGCTTTCATATGTGTTATTTTTTTTTTTACTTTAAGTTCTGAGGTACATGTGCAGATTGTGCAGGATTGTTACATAGATATACACATGCCATGGTGGTTTGCTGCATCCATCCCTGCATCACCTACATTAGATATTTCTCCTAATGTTATTCCTCCCCAATCCCCCCCCCCCCTGCTATTCCTCCTCTAGCCCCCCATTCCCCAACAGGCCCCAGTGTGTGATATTCCCCTCCCTGTGTCCATGTGTTCTCATTGTTCAACACCCACTTATGAGTGAAAACATGCGGTGTTTGGTTTTCTGTTCTTATGTCAGTTTGCTGAGAATGATGGTTTCCAGCTTCATCCACATCCCTGCAAAGGACATGAACTCATCGTTTTGTATGGCTGCATAGTATTCCATGGTGTATATGTGCCACATTTTCTTTATCCACTCTATCATTGATGGCATTTGGGTTGGTTCCAGGTCTTTGTTATTGTAAACAGTGCCACAATGAACATATGTGTGTGTGTCTTTATAATAGAATGAATTATAATCCTTTGGGATTATAAATGGAATTGCTGGGTCAAATGGTATTTCTATTTCTCGATCCTTGAGGAATTGCCACACTAGAAATTGCCACACTAGAAAGTCTGCTTTTACACTATTGGTGGAAGTGTAAATTAGTCCATACCTGTTATTTTAAATAACAAACTCCATTGGCTTCCTCATGATTGCTTTTGAACATCCAAACTCCTGAGGCTTACACACAGAGTACTTCACCATATGCTCTGTGGTAGCAGGTTTCCACAGTGACCCCCAAATGATTCTTGCCTTCTCGTATTCCCATATTATAGGGCTGACCCATGTAACCAATAGGATATTGTAGACATGGAAGTGTGTGACTTCCAAAACCAAGTTATAAAAGACATGGCTTCTGCCTTACGCTCTCTAGAATCACTTACTCTGGGGGAAGCCAGCTGCCACATCATGAGGACTCCTCAGCAGCCCTCTGGAATGGTCCCTGAGATGAGAAACTGGAGACTTCTGCCAACAGAACAGCAATAAACCTGCCAGGCATGTGAGCGAGTCACCTTTGAAGCAGATCCTGCAGCCCCACTGACACCTGAAGATGACTACAGCCCCAGCTGGTATCTTAACTGCAACTTCCAAACCAAAACACTCTGCCAAGCTGGTCTCAAATTCCTGCTCCACCAAAACAATGAAATAATTCGTTGTTCTTAAGCCACTAAGTTTTGAGGTAATTTGTTACACAGCAATAGATAACTAATAACGTCCTCAAAATATCTTTCTAACTTCATCTCCCAAAACTCCCCTGTGTACACTATACTCCTACCATACTGAACTTATAACCAATTCCTAGATAATTTAAGAAATTCTTTTTCTTTTGCATTTGTTAATTCCACTGTTCAATCCTCTTCTTTATCATCATTCAAAATATAGTTCAAACCTCACCTCCCCAGTGAAGCAGAATTAATTCCTCCCTGCTTTGCACAGCATTGACCCTTTCCTCTTAGCTCCATAATGGCATTTATCCTAGTCTGCTGTAATAAACCAAGGAGCATGTTCACATCTCCTTCTAGACTGAGAGGTATTCAAGGCCAGGGCTTTGTGCCTCCAGCACCTAACAGTGCCTGATACACAGAAAACAAAAATAAATGTTTGATGAATGAACAGACATCTGAAAGACTGACTGAATGAGGAATTATAGTACCAAGACTATTTTAACCAAAGTAGGACACTCTTTGCATGTTAGCTCTTACAAGACATTACAAAATATCTGTCAGAGCAATGACCCATAAACGAAGTTAACAATCCACAACCACTAAGTAATCAGGTCGATATTACTTGAGCTGTGAAGTTGGATAGCAAGGAAACGCCAAAAAATGAAATACAATAATTAGGTAAAATCTAAATTCTGAAAAAAACACGGTAGAATCCTACTATAGCAGGGCTCATTCAAATGTAGATTTATATATCACTTAGATTGAGTTGTGTCTCTCAAAACACTGTAGCTACCAAGGAAGGGACTAATATGACACATTTAGGCCACATGACTGATTCTGGTAATTTCTATGCAGTTTGTAAATATTTTGCTCTAAAACCAGTGGTATGAATTGATTAGTAAAGCTGGTTAACAAAGGACACATTTATCTGGAACACTTGCACTTTTCAAACCAAAAAATAAGAAGAAAAGAAAAAAGAAATGCTCCTGTGAGGTAGCCAGTACTTATTTTTAACAACTAAAACTGTGGCTCAACCACTTGTTTATGAAAATGCTTAAGAAGCCAAAAATTCAGTTACATATCTCTAAGAGCCCACAATATTATTTTTGAAAGGTTGAGAATTTAAGCAGGCCATGTCTAAGTTCATGCAGCCATGGTTCAATCTTGTCCACAAAGCAAGGCAATTTCCAATATGGACAATCAGTGTCACAGAAAAAGTGTGTATAACAACAGGATTATATGTTCTGTGTTTACCAGCAGTCATCTGTAAAATCCCCTGGGTCTGGTGGGGTGCCTTAGTCTGTTAAGGCTGCTGTAACAAAATAGCTTAGACTGGGTAGTAAATAAACAACATAAATTCATTTCTTATAGTTCTAGAGGTTGAAAGGTCCAAGACCAAGCCACTGGCAGGTTCAGTGTGAGGGCTCACTCTCTGCTCCAAAGATGATGCATCTTCACATGGAGGAAGGGTAAGAGGGACAAACAGGCTCCCTCAATGCCTTTAAAGGGGCACCAATCCCATTCATGAGAGTAGAGCTCTCCTGACCTAATCACCTCTAAAGACTCCACCTCTTAACAACGTCACCTTGAAAATTAGGTTTCAACATATGAATTTTGGAGCAACACAAAAATTCAGACTGTATCATAAGCTTTTGGGTTTTGTTTGTGTTTATTTGCCTGGAGGAGCTGGATATTAAATTCTTAACTACTGATTCAATTTTTTTAGTTGTTTTTTTTTTTTTTTTTTTTTTGAGACAGAGCCTTGCTCTGTTGCCCAGGCTGGAGTGCAGTGGCGCGATCTCAGCTCACTACAAACTCTCCCAGATTCAAATGTTTCTCCTGCCTTAGCCTCCCAAGTAGCTGAGACTACAGGCACACGCCACCAAACCGGCTAATTTTTCTATTTTTAGTAGAGACAAGGTTTTGCCGTGTTGGCCAGGCTGGCCTTGAACTCCTGACCTCAAATGATTCTCCTGCCTCAGCCTCCCAAGTGCTGGGATTACAGATATGAGCCACTGTGCCCAGCCTCAATTTTTCTGGTAATTTTAGATCTATTCAAATTTTTTCTGTTTCTTCTTAAGTTTGTTTTTTTTAATTTTATTTTTATAGATAATTGTCTATTTCATATTTTAAGCTTATTGTCACAAAGTTGTTCATGGATGTTCTTTTTAAAAATACCCACTGGATCTATAGTTTTGTTCCCTTTTAATCCCTGTTGTTGTTTGTTTGCTCTGTCTCTTCCTGTCAGGATAATCCTTGCCAGAATTTTATCCAGTTTATTAGGTTTTAGAAAATAATTTCAATTTTATTGAGCTATATACTTAAGATTTGTGTACTTTTCTGTACATTTCTTATAACTCAATAAACTTTTTCCAGAGAAAAAGAATGCAAGGGAATGCTGAACACAGGATTCAGAATGATAACTGCTTTGAGTTGAGGGAGCCAGGGGATAATGGGGAGATCACATCTTTAGGCTTAAGAGTGCTTCCAGGGTCCTAGCTTTTGATTTCTATTACATTATTAAAAATAAATACACAACTAGGGCACACAAAGACTCATGATGTTTCTGTCACGGGTCAAAGATTATAGTCACCCAGTTCTGTGAACCTAGGGTCCGAAGTTTGGTGAGGAGGTTACTTGACTGGCGCAATAGTGATAGGGCATTGGTGCCTTCTAGCTGTGGCAGATGCTGGAGCGTGCCTTTTCTCTCTCTCCTGAAATGTTCTCTGGGATTCTCAGAGATTCCACTTCTGACAACATATATCTGCATTTTGGTACACTGAGCAACCCTTCTCTAGAGGCCGCTCAAGAGAACCCTAGACATTTGGTGTCTGGAGTCTATATTCAAAATCTTCCTGCTGGAATTACTCCACTCTTCCAGGCAAAACCCTTTCTCAGATTTTCCTCACCTCACAATCCACATCTGGCCCAAAAGAACATTCATCTTTACCCCCACTCCATGTATATGTACCTTCTGCCATTGCAACCACTCTTTTCTCTTTGCCTCAGAGCATCTGACCAGCCTCTTGCCATTCTATGTTTCCAAGCATAAATCAGATGCCAAGCATAAATTAGGACATTCCTACATCTCCTAAATTACAGATGATATGAGAAAACTCTCCAAGTGGTTATATATTTGAACCCTACCCCCAGCCCCATTTGGTTGAGGGAAGGAGAGGAAACACTTAGCTCATCTACAACTCTCTGACTCTAGAATTTGTCCTTATCAACATTCAAGCCTTCCTTTGCATACTCGGAGGGCAATTCAAAACTCGGCTTCATAAGTTTCACTTGTTCTTCATAGGTGCTATAACATGGGATGTTCTCAGCCTTGGGGACGCCTGTCAAAATTCTAAGACAAAAGACATTGTGAACTGAACATGCTTTTATCTAAATTTGGATTATAAGTTCATCTTCAGTGTGGCCTTATTTATGAGAATTCAGTGCAAAACTACTTTAAGGACTTGCCCCTCCATGGCACGCTCCGTTGCCATGGTATTGCTGGTTCCAGACAAATTTTTATGTTAATTTCTTAGCTGATGGCACAAATTCAAACCCCCAGTCAACAGGAAGCACAGGCTTGTGGTTAAAAGTTCTCAGGAGGTTTTTCCACTCATGACAGGCAGTCTAGTCTCTCTTGTTGCCTCTCTGTACCTATGGATTGTTTTCCTACTTCATACTTTTATTGACAGTATGGCCCTTCAAAGGTCTCGCTTTTATTCAAGAATCTCAGATCTAACTCATCCTCCTTCCTCATTTAGCCCAAACACTCGTTGTCTAACCCCGTGTGGATTCTAAAACAAAAATCCCTAGATCACAGAAACTGGCAACCACCAGCTCCTCAACCCTACCCCTAAGACAAGGAATGTGCTTCTTGATCTGGATTTTAATTTCCTCCTCATTTTTGGTCCCTCTGAATTTCCCTTACCTTATTCTAATCATGGCTCTGCCTGTAAAACAATGCCTGTCATCATTTCTTGAGAGCTGACAGGAAGCTAACTAACTCCAACCAATGATTCCCATACCTTGTAACCAGCCAGTCTGTTAGTGCCCAGTGGCCCCTCTCTGTAAGACATCTTTCCTCCCACCTGATCCTCTGCTGCAGAAAACCCAGAGCTCCCCGGTTCTGCTTATTAGTCTCTAAACACCAGTCTTCCCACACCCAAACCAGGCCAGAAGGTCCCGGTTAGAATTTAGAATGCAAAGGAACCCCTCTTCCCCCTCACCAAAATGGAGCAAGGCTGAACCAGCCAAGGCTATCAGTGGACACTTTCAGATTCAACACAGTCCTCCCACTCTCTTTCCTACACCCCCCCCAATCCAGATCTTATCCTTCGTTCAAGGCCAAACTTAGATCTCGAAACATCTGTGGAGTCTTTCCCCAATACTGGAGCCCACAGAGATGATCCCTTTACCATAACCCTATGGTATTTTTTTATGCTACCTGATTATGTCTTGCCATATACCATCCTCAGTTTCATATGTTAAACATATAGCAGTTTAGTAATTTGCTTCAGTTTTAGAATGCATTGCATTCCAAGTCAAAATATTGTTATGAATTGAATGCTTGTTCCTCCTCCCCAACATTTATACATTGAGATCCTAATTCCTAATGTGATGATATTAGTAGGTGGGGACTTTGAGAGGTGATTAGGACATGAGGTTGCATCCTCCATGCATGAAATTAGTGGCCTTGTAAGCAAAGATACCAAAGGTTTCTCTCTCTCTCTCTCTCTCTCTCTCTCTCTCTCTCTTTTCTCTCTCTCTCTGCTCTTCTCTCTGCCCCTGTGAAAATAAAAAAAAATGGCCATCTGTAAAACAGGAATCAGGCTCTAACCAAAACCGAACCATGCTGACACCTTGATCTTGGATTTCCCAGGCTCTAGAACTATGAAAAAAATTGTTTAAGCCACTTAGTATATGCTAATTTGTTATAGCAGCCCAAACTAACAAGACAAATGCAACTGATTTTTAAAGCATAAGCAGAGCTTATGAATGTAACTAAATGTAGTTGCTTTGAAGAAAAAATATATATATTTATATATGTACTATGTTCATATATATGTATTTTAACAATGTTATCATTGCTGACATTTTTCTAAATCAGACACATTTCTTTATGATAAAATCTCAAATACCTTAAATCTTCAGTAAAACTCTTAAGGTCTTAGAGGAAATGGGTTGGGTACTCCTTTTTTAAAGCTCCACACTCCTACCAGAAACACATTGAAGTAGAGTTTAGGAATGACATGCCTGGATTGGGCATGATGAAGGGACTGGGAAACTGACATAGGTCATCAAGGGACCAGGATCTAGCAGAGAGAAATGGCAGTAGGCAAGCTCTCATAAGGTGAGGCAGGTCTTGAGGAGGCAGAGGTTGTTGCTGACAATTAAGTCTGTCTGTCTTCTATATCAGCCATGTTCACCTCAACATTGGAAACTGTTACCTAATCTTTGCTTACCATCTTAGGGATCTCTTTTTTTATTTTGAGACTGAGTCTGGCTCTGTTGCCCAGGCTGGAGTGCAGTGCTGTGATCTCAGCTCACTGCAACCTCCACCTCCCAGATTCATGTGATTCTCCGGCCTTAGCCTCCTGAGTAGCTGGGATTACAGGTGCCCACCACCATGCCTGGCTAATCTTTGTATTTTTAGTAAAGACAGGGTTTCACCATGTTGGCCACACTGGTCTTGTACTCCTGACCTCAAGTGTTCTGTTTGCTTTGGCTTCCCAAAGTTCTGGGATTACAGGCCTGAGCCACCATGCCCTGCCCTCATTGGGATCTCTTGAAAGACAAGAGCTCTCCAGGAACATAAAGGGAAAGTATGTCCTGTTACTTGCTCTTAGCCTTTTCACCAGAGAAGACAACTGGAAGCCCTCTGGCACTGTGAGAAGACCAGGGAGCAAGTCCTCTGCTCAGATGTATCAGTGCAGAACACAAACTTGAAGACAGGCATTCATGAGACTTTTGGTCCCTGCATCCCCAGCATTTCCACAGTGCTGGTACAGAGTAGGCATGTTGAGTGTTTGCTGAGTGAATGAATGTTAACAAGCTGGTGTCTTTTGGAAGCATGCTACCTTGTCTCTGGTTAACTGACCAGGGCTGAGTACTAACTCACTAGACCTAAAGGTGATGTGAACTATATGCATGCTGACTTCAGTGGAAAATTTCATTTCTTGGAAATGCTGTGCACTGAAAAACCAGCTGCATGGTTAAAATACAGGAAAATGAATGGTCAGAATTGAATATAAAACAGAGTAAGACCTGTTCTTGAATGGATGGTTCTCTAATTTCTGCTTAAAACAGTTTTTTGTTAAAACACATTTTTGAATATTCAAATAAATACTTAAACACACCTTTAAGTATTTAAATAGACCTAGTTACCAGAAATGTCTTCTCTTCACCAAAGACTCAATGAATACACAAAGCCACATGGAAACAGGCAAAACCCAGCAGCAGGATGTGCCTTCACTACATCATCTGATAAGACTTGTGGCACTGAACCAAATGCGTTCCAGCCTTAATTCCTTTGTCTTAGCTCATCACCAACCCTTTGGTGAATCTGGGAAGTCTTCACTACTTCCCAAAAGAATTATGAACACTCTATTAATTTCGACAATTTATTATTTCAGTATTTTTCGAAGCCACCAGCTGTTGTTATACGTTTCATGGTACACAACAGAAGAAAACTTGTTCTTTCATAAGTATCAAATTGCAGTCAAAGGCATAAATTTGACGGTTTATGTAAGCATCAAGAGTTTGCAATATTGTAATAATATTGTAACAAATATTCCAAAAATTATCAGTTTAATTGTAGATATATGTGCGTAAAGTAAACACTTTCTGAAGCACATGAAGGTGAATAATACACAACTCTCTCAGAACTTATATTTGCGTAGAATATAACCCCAATGGAAATTTTTATTATGTTTAAATAATAAAAATACTTTCCTATGAAGTTTTTGCTAATGCCTAAGCCAAAAAGAACAGGACTCAGAGTGATGCAACCAAAACAGAGATATTTTTTAAATACTTTTTAGAAAATAGTTTGTTAGTAAGTTTTAGTCCTAAATTCTGAATTTCTTTTATGTACCCCCCTGTGGCAACAGGGGTTATCAAGTGTTCCTGGCTCTAGGTTATGCTGCTGCAGACAGCCAGGCCTCCTAGAGGACTGGAACATAGAAAACTATTGGCTCAGATGAAGATACCACATTAGATTTTGAGGACCCAAAAATAAGTAACAGCAATAAGCTTAATCCCTCTCCCTGGGAGCTGTCATACCTCAAGGGAGAATCATCCCCCTACAACGGCATCCTTGGAGAGACGTCAGGACCAGGCCCATCAGCCTCACACTTTCTCTATTCTGCTCCCTATTTACCTAATTCTGACCTATTCCCTTCCCTCACAAATCCTTCAAATGCGCCTTTGGGCTTTCCAATCTGCAACTTAGAAACTCTTCTGTGTCATCTACTTGTTCTTGTGCCTTAAATTAAAACCTGGTTCTCCCCTGTAGACACACTCTGGTCCTCTTCCCACTCAGCCTCAGATACTCTAGTAGGGGTCTTCTGGGTCTCCCATGACACTCCCACGCCACAACCATCCTTCACGTGTTTTTGATCTTGAGAAATGCTTGCTACCTTCTCTCTCTACTCACTGCTGACGGCTAATCAACCTGTAATCATGTCCCTCATTTTTTTTAAGAATTTGACTCCTGGCCACAGAAATTTTTGGCATTCCAACTCATTATCATTCTCTGTAACTTCAACAACCACATGAGAGAAGCAAAAATACATGACAAGAAATTCAGTGTGACTACTAATCAAGCAAATGCAAATTAAAACAAAAGCTCATCGGTTTCAGTGCTCATCAGATTTGCAAACTTGTTAAAATTATAAGCTTGACAATGTCAAGTGTGTTGAAGATGTGGATGCACAACAATTCTCACACACTGATGGAACT
Source organism: Sapajus apella (assembly GCF_009761245.1). Classification (NCBI taxonomy): domain Eukaryota; kingdom Metazoa; phylum Chordata; class Mammalia; order Primates; family Cebidae; genus Sapajus; species Sapajus apella. The sequence continues at coordinate 23,811,236 of NW_022436956.1, read as the reverse complement.
GTACCTTGGTACAGCCACAAGTAGAGAGCAATTTTGCAGTAAAAGCCAGGTTAAAGATTGATATAGCCAGCAATATCTCTTCTAGATACATGCCCACATGGACAAAGAAAGCAACATTGCAAAGGTGATTTCAGAATTGTATATTCATGCAAAACAACCCAAATATTCATCAACAGGTGAGTGGAGAATTAATTGTGGCTTATCATACACTAAAATAGTACATATAATTTAAATAAAATTAAAAACAATAAAAACATGAAGTTGGATAATGATTATCTCTGGAGTAAAAAACAGGGTAGTGGGGCTTGAGACAGGCACAAATGGGGCTTCTTCTGAATCTATTTAATATTACATCTTATTTACTACATTGAAAAGGAGAGAAAGGGCGAGGCATGGTGGTTCACGCCTGTAATCCCAGCAGTTTGGGAGGCTGACAAATGGGGCTTCTTCTGAATCTATTTAATATTACATCTTATTTACTACATTGAAAAGGAGAGAAAGGGCCAGGCATGGTGGTTCACGCCTGTAATCCCAGCAGTTTGGGAGGCTGAGGCAGGTGGATCACAAGGCCAGAAGTTTGAGACCAGCCTGGCCAACATGGTAAAACCCCGTCTCTACAAAAAAAAAAAAGTATATATACATATATATATATATATATATATGGAGAGAGAGAGAGAGAGAAGAGAGAAAGAAACAGGAAACAAAGAAGGCAAAAGAACTCAACCTGAGTAACAGATAAATGTTTTTTTTAAAAAGATAAAAGTATTTAGCCAATTCTTCTTGGCAACAAGATTGGAAACCTTGGGTAACATAAGAATTTCAAATTTCTCCTAACAATATAAATGTCATATACGTAGGAAAAAGGAAAGATATTTGGCAGTTATTCAATTAATTTTATTGGTAGTAGACATCTAAAATTAAAATGTGCAGTAAAATAATTCATGTGAAGGATAAATTATTCTTAAATCTTTAATATTGATCATAATTACCAAATAATAGTCAAATATCCACTACAGCTACGCTTTGTACTATAGGGAAATGATCATATGCAAGTAAAAATCTTTAAAACGTTCAGCATGCGGTGTTTGATTTTCCGTTCTTTAAAAAAATCCTAATTTGTTTCTACACCTGGCCTTACTTAAGGAGAGTAATGCTTTATTTATTCAACATCATTGTGAAATGGTGTGTTTCAAATAATTTTATGCCTTTTAGTGCCAAAACATCTTTTTTTAAATAATTGTAGCCACTTGAATTGGACTCATCTTTGGAAAGCTATTACACACTTGGATATTTTTCTCTCTTTTTTAAGGCAACAGATAGAATATGATTATAAAGTTTTTGTGTTGACCTTGGATCAAGATCAGTTAGGCTGCTAATGTCATTTGTATCATAATTCCAAAGGACACTTACCTTTATCTCCAGGAAATACATGTAGTAGTAGTGCCCTTCATACTTTGGGCTATTAAACAATAGATGTTTCTTCTGAAAATTGCCCTTTTTCATATCCAAGCTATTACTTCAGTCAGTTTCACTGAGCTTCAGTAACATCTATTCACAAATACATATTTGCCAATATCCCTTTGTTTCCATGATGTTTCAGACTGATCTGGCCCATACATCATAATTACCTTCACCAAAATCAATAGCTGTAATCTGTACATAAGGACTGTTTGTCCCAGCAGTAAATGACTATAGGGTTGCAGGTTTTTAATTGTTGTGGCTTTTAAGTTCATGTCCTTCTTTAGTCTCATGCTGTCAGTTTGCAGCAAGAGCTTTCCTATTTCTCCATCTGATTTGCCATTCCCGATCTATCCTGGACTAGGAAATCTATTTTAAAGTTATAATGCACGCACTGGGACTGACAGGCTAAAGCCTTTCCTATGAGAGGAGTGTGTAAACTTGGGTACAAGAACCATTTCCTAAGCTCTGCACGTATGTCTATTTCTTGCTCCTCTGAAATGCCACAGAGTAATCCAGTTGCTAGAGGCTCCCTCTAAGTAAGCCATTGCTAAGGTTGGCACCACTGTCAGCATCTCAGAGGTTAATCAATTCTAGTCGCTTATTTGCACCATTATAGAATTTTCCCTTCTTTTGATTCATCTTCTAGATGGATGAGATGGCATTAGACACCACTGCTTTTTTATTCTTGAAAAATTTCAGATCATATTTTAGTACTTGGAAAATTTTATTAAAGAACTCCTGAAAGACTGGTAGCAAAAGCACTCATTGTAATTACCACCCCAAGCTGGATTTTATAAGCGGCCTACCAGCATTCATCTAATTCCACTTACTTCCAAACCAAGAAAAAGTTTAAAGGAGATTGTCATACTTTGTAAGCCAGTTGTCAGCAAAGAACAGCCTGCAGGACAAATGCTAGCAGTTTTTGCAAATACAGCTTTTTTTCAAAATTCATTTCAATCATTTACATATTATCTAACATTGCTTTCATCCTACAATATCAGGGTTGAGTGGTTGAGACAAAGATTGTACGGCCCGTGAAGGCTAAAGTACTTAGCTGCACCAGTATAGGCTAACTAGTCAGCTCACCTAAACAGGTTTACTTCCACAATGAGGCAAAGTCCAACAATATCTTTCTTTTTCTAAATGTAAAAGATAGTAAATAATCAATAGTCTACAAGGCAAATGCTTATTAATGAGCTGCTTCAATGTTGTTGGTAAATTTTTAATGTCTGACATTTTTCCTATAGGATAAGGCAAGTTACAGGCAACAGTGGAGTTTACAGAAGTACCTCACAAGAATTCCAATGATGACATCCTCTAATTGCAACAAAAGTGCATTGGAGGGTGCACATCATAATTTTATTTGAGATATAAAATCGGATAAGAGACAGAAAAATCCTTAAGTAATAATTATTATACAACACAAAGCATAACTGATGTAGTGTTAGACACACAGTTTAGGAAATTCTATAAACACTGAGAAATGACTGGTAATTAACAGATTGTAACATCATTAAGGCAACCTAAAGTTTATGCTATTTTTAAAATAAGACATAAACATTATTTGGAACTACTTACATTTTGTCTGGGTTATATCACTACAATATTAAGAAAAGGAAATATAATTTCTTTCTAAATTTGATACAAGAAAATATAACTAAACCTTATAATTTAACTATTATATTTTATGATGCATATCAAGGGGTTGCTTGCGGGATATAGTTATAATGTTTGAGGGAACGTGACTTGACTCTTGTTAACCAAATTCATGAAATAACTGTTTAAATGTTATATGAGTTCCAGCATATTTATATATGTAGCACATATGTTTAATGAGCCCATTGGGTGGGATTTCATTAAAATTCAGCTTTATTTTTGTCTCCCAATGCCCTTTAAAACTATTCAGTGAATTAAGCTTTGCTCCTGCACCAGATGAAAACTTAGCAGGTCTCATAAGTTTTCCATTCATTTTAAAGTAATGGAACTGCCACGGCCACTTAGGAACAAAATTCAGTCTCATTTCAAAAATTAAGCACCCAGGCCAAGACATTAATCAACACTTCAATCTTCACTAATAATTTCTTACACTCATGTTGTCCTTACTAAAAGCAGGTACTATATCGGGTATCTAACTTTAAAAACAACCTGAAAATCTACAATAATCAAGACAGCATGATACCGGTAAAAGAGTAGAAACATGGGTCAGAGCAGAGCAGATCAGAATAGAGAGCCTCAAAATAGACCCACGCAAAAGTGACCTTTGAAATAGAAACAAAGGCAATTCAATGAATAAAAGGATAGTCTTTTCAACAAGTGGTGCTGGCACAATTAGATGCCCATATCCAAAAAATCAACCTAGGCCCAGACCTTATCCTTTGAACAAATTTAAATGTAAAATACAAAACTATTGAACTTTTAGAAGAAAATCTAGGTGACCTTGGGTTTGGCAATGAGTTTTTAGATGCATCAAAAGCAACATCCGTGAAAGAAAAAAATAGATCATAAGATTCGTAACTTCTACTTTGCAGAAGACACTGTTAGAGAATGAAAAGACCGCCAAAGACTAGACAAATCTTTGCAAAATCCATTCTAATAAAGAACTTGTAAACAAAGAGCTCTTAAAATTCAGCAATAAGAAAACAACCTACTTAAATAATGGGCCAAAGATCTAAACCTATACCTCATTGAAGAAGATATACAAACAGCAAATAGAATATAAAAAGATGCTCAGCATCATTTGTCATTAGGGAATTTCAAATACTGCTACATACCTATTAGAACGGCTAAAATTTTTTTTTTAAATCACAATACCAGTTGTTAGTGAAAAGGGGGACAATGAGAGCTCTCATTCATTGTTGTTGGAAATACAAAATTAAAGACAATTTGACAGTTTTTTACAAAGCCAAATATAATTGTATGTGCTCCTAAGTATTTACCCAATTGAGTTGAAACTATGTCCACACAATAACCTAAACACAAATGTTTATAGCAGCTTTATTTATAATTGCCAAAAATTGGAAGCAACCAAGATCTCCTTCAATAGGTGAGTGAGTAAATAACTGTGAAACATTCACACAATGGCATAGTATTCAGTGACGAAAAGAACTGAACTATCAGAATCTCAATGTATGGAGGTGGAGCAAGAAGGCATAGAAAGCTCCATAGATCACCCACCCCCACCACTAGGACACCAAATTATCAACTATCTACACAGAAAAAACACCTTCATAAGAAACAAAAAGCAGGGAGTACTCATAGTTTCTAGTTTTAGCTTCATATCTCTGAAAGAGGGACTGTAGAGACAGAAAAAAACAATACTGGGCCTGGTGTGGTAGCTCACACCTGTAATCCCAGCACCATGAGAGGCCAAGGTGGATGGATCATTTAAGCTCAGGAGTTCAGCGGCTGAGGCAACATGGCAAAACCCCCATCTCTACTAAAAAAAATTTTTTTTTTAATGGCCCCAGGTGGTGATGTGTGCCTGCAGTCTCAGCTACTCAGGAGGCTGAGGAGGGAGGATCACTTGAGTCCAGGTGGCAGAGGTTATAGTGAGCCATGATCACACCACTGCACTCCACTCTGGGTGACAGAGTAAGACCCTGTCTCAAAAAGTAAGAAGAAAAAGAAAAACAATCCTGAATCTCTGATGCTACCACTTAGCAGCAGTGGCAGCCATGTGGTGCTGAGGGCATCTCTGGGCACTGGGGGAGGGAGAGCACAGCAATTGTGGGGCACTGAACTCAGTGCTATCCTTTTAGAGCAGAAAGGAAACCCAGATCAAACTCAGCTGATGCCCACCCACAGAGGAAGCACTTAAACCAGCCCGAGCCAGAGGGGAATCACCAATTCCAGTGGTCCAAACTTGAGTGCCCACAAACTTTGTCACCAAAGGCCAAAGTGCTCTCAGTCTCTAAGTAAGCTTGAAAGGAAGTTTAAAACATAAGGACTGCAATTCTTAGAGTCCTAGGGATAAACTAGGCTGAAAGACAGTGGTCGGGGTGGGGGCATGCAACATACTGAGACACCAGCTGGGGCAGCCAAGAGAGTGCTGGCATCACCCCTCCCCTAACCCAGGCTACAGAGATCATGGCTCCAAAAGAGACCTCTGCCTGTAGCTTCAGAAGAGGAAAGTGAAGAGTGGGGAGAACTTTGTCTTGCATTGTGGATACCAACTCAGCCACAGCAAGATAGGGCACCAGTCAAGTGAGGCCCCCCTTTCAGGTCCTAGCTCCCAGGTCACACCCTGGGCCAGAAGAGAGCCCACTGACTTGAAGAAAAAAAAACAGACCTGCCAGCATTCATCACCTGCTAACTAAACAGCTGTTGGACGCTGAATAACCAGCTGCAGTAGCCAGGTACTACATCAAGACACTTGCTGAGCCTCTGAGACTTGCTGGCTTCAGATACCAATACCATCACATAGGGGTAGAGCACCAAGTGGACTCTGGGGGTCTGCAATTCCAGGATTTGACTCTTGGATGGCATTTCTAGACCTGCCTGGGCCAGATGGGAGCCCACTGCCCTGAAGGGTAAGCCCCAGATCAGGCAGCATTCACTACAAGCTGACTCAAGACGCCTTGAGCCTTAAGAGAACATTGGTGGCAATCTGGCAGTACTCCTCATGGCCAGGGGTGGGAATGGCTATGGGGTTAGGCTCCTCTGTTTTTGGAAAGAGGAGGGAAGAGAGGGAGGGACTGCTTCTTGTGGTTTGAGTGCCAGCTCATCCACAATACAATGGAATTGGAATAACAGGTAGACTTCTAAGATTCTTGACTCTAAAACCTGACTCCCAGATGGCACTCCCACCTGGGGCCTGGGGGGTCTTGCCACCCTGAAGGGAAGGACATAGACCTGGTTGGCTTTGCCACCTGCTGATGTAGAGCCCCAGGGCCTTGAGCAAACAGAGGCAGTAGCCGGGGAGTGGCTATAGCAGTCCTTGGGCAAGACTGAGCACTGTGCTGGCTTCAGGTCCCATGGTGGTGGTGGCTACAGGGGTGCTTGTGTCACTCCATCCCCAGCTTTAGGTGGCTCAGACCAGAGAGACTCTATATTTGGGAGAAAGTAAGGGGAGAGAACAAGAGTATCTGCCTGGTAATCCAGAGAATTCTCCTGAATCTTGTCCAAAACTATCAAAGTGGTACCTCTATGATTTTGCAAGAACCACAGTGTTACTGGGTTTGGGGTGCCACCTAATGCAGAAACAGCTTAGATCACAACACTCAGGTTATTTCAAATACCTGGAAAGCCTTCCCAAGAAAGGCAGCTACAAATTAGCCCAGACAGTGAGAACTACAATAAATACCTAACTCTGACAAAGAATTAATAATCAGCACATACAAGGAGCTCAAACAACTCTGTAGGAAAAACCTAATAATCCTATCAAAAGATGGGCAAAATATTTGAATAAACATTTCTCAAAAGAAGGCATACAAATGGCAAACAGGCATATGAAAAGATGTTCAGTATCATTTATCATCAGAGAAATGCAAATCGAAGCTACAGTGAGATATCATCTCACCCCATTAAAATGGCTTACATCCAAAAGACGGGCAACAAAAAATGCTGGTGAGGATGTGACGAAAGGGGAACCCTTATACTCTGTTGGTGTGAATGTAAATTAGCGTAACCACTTTGGAAAACAGCTTGGATTTTCCTCAAAAATCTAAGAATTGAGCTGCCATGTGATTCAGCAATCTCACCGCTGGTATATATTCAAAAGAAAGGAAATCAGTATGTCGAAGGGATATCTGCACTCCTATATCTGTTACAGCATTGTTTACAATAGCTAAGATTTGGAAGCCACCTAAGTGTCCATCACTAGATAAATGGATAAAAAACGTGGTACATATACACAATGGAGTACTGTTCAGCCATAAAAAAAGAATGAGATCCAGTCATTTGCAGCAACATGAAAGGAACTGGAGATCATTAGGTTGAGTGAAATAATCCAGGCACATAAAGACAAACATCATATGTTCTTACTTGTTTGTAGAATTTAAAAATCAAAACAATTGAACTCATAGACATAGAGAATAGAATGATGGTTACCAGGGCTGGGAAGGTTAAGGGGGGTTGTGTCAGGGAAGACGGGGATGGATAATGGGTGAAAAAAAAATAGAATAAATAAGACCTATTATTTGATAGCACACAGGGTGACTATAGTAAATAACATTTTACTATAACCTAAAGAGTTTAATTGAATTGTTTGCAACTCAGTGGATAAATGCTTGAGAAGAAGGATACCCCATTCTTCAGGATGTGCTTATTTCACATTGCATGCCTGTATCAAAACATCTCATGTACCCCATAAATATATATACCTTCTATGTACCCCCGGCAATTAAAAATTAAATACAAATTTTAAAAAAGAATTGAGCTATCAAGACATAGAAAGACACGGATGCAATCTTAAATGCACATCGCTAAGTGAGAGAACCCCGTCTGAAAAGGTGAACTATTATGATTCTATAATTATGTAATGTTCTGGAAAAGCAAAAATAATATAGCAATAATAAAAAATCAGTAGTTGCAAAGAGTTTGGAGAATTTTTGAAGAGTTCAATAGGTGAAGCACAAAGGTATTTTAGGGCAATTAAACTATTCTGTCTGGTACTATGACTGTAGATATACGTTACATATTTTTTTAGTCCATAGAACTTTATAGCTCAAAAACTAAAACTTGATATAGGCAAATGTAAATACAATAAAATTAAAAACCCTTATTCAGGAGGTGAAGGGAATCCCAAGATGAAATGCAAAATGTAACAAAACAATATAACAATATGTATGAAACAATCTTACTGAATTGAACAAGGGAAGGAAAAACAGCGCTCACCTATTTTGGAAATGAGTGGAGTCTGTAAGAGTAAAGGCAAAATGAACTGTACATAAACACTGCACTCTAGTTGGTAAAGTATTTCCAATAGGGATACAGACTTACCAGTGTGGAAACCACTATATGTATACTAAAAATGAACAATTATGTAAATGTATGACACATGATAGATGCCGGAATTCTCATAGTTGGCATGGGAGTTTACTGATAAGCAAGAGGAAGAAGCTAAAGTGACCCACGTGGTAATGGATTAGATTGGAAGCACCAATATAAACTCATGTTTGGCTTAATATGGATACAAATGGTTTCATATAGAAATACACACACACACACGCACACACACACACACACACACACGATACACAATATCTTTGCTTGCTCTCTCAGCTAAAAGGGCCTGTATGCAATGATACCCCCCGAGCAATAAACACACCTACCACTCAGATCTTGTGTTCTAATATTATCCTTCAATAAAAGAATCCTTGGAGAACTAACTGGTTCTAGGACTGGGGAAGGAAATATACAAGATGAGCCTGGAGCATTTCGTAATGACTAAAAGCAAGGAAGTGCTCAAACACACACCTCACACCTCACACAGGCACACAATGATAAGCGCAGGTAAGAGACATGGGAGTCACCGAAAGAACCCTCAGTGGCCAAAGCTGGAACAATCTGAATAACAAAATAAAGTGGTATTGGATTATAATCCAAAGTATTAAATAAATATCCATGAATCCATACTGATATAAATGATTGAATAAATAAATAAATGGCAGAGAAGAGGCAAATCTTTAGGTAGATGGATTCCAAATAATTTATGGTAGATACTCCACCCTCAAGGAGTTGGAGCGTAGCTCCCCCCTCCTTAAAGGCAAGCTGCACCTAGTGGCTTCCTTCCAAAGAGTACAGAATGGAAAGGAGGGAAAGAGTAGCTTTACAGTGGAGAAATCTGAATAATAATAGCTACGTAATCAAGATTAATATTAGCAAAGGTAAATCACCCTTGATTTTAAAGGTCCTTGATCTGATGTGACGATAATGGCACTTTACCTCTGTGGTCTTTCTCCAAAAAAACTTTGACCCCAGTCTCATCATGAGAGAAACATCAGAAAAAAATCCCAATTGAGAGGCATTCTACAAGATACCCAACCAGTATTTCTCAAGACCATTAAGGTCATTGAAAGCAAGGAAAGTCCGAAAAACTACTAGAGCTATGAAGAGCCTAAGGAGGCATAACAACTAAAGGTAATATGGTATCTTGTGTAGGATCCTACAACCAGAAATGAACCTTTGGTAAATACAAAGGAAATCTGAATTAAGTATAAACTTCAGTTAATAATAATCTATCAATAGGGCTCATTAATGGTAACAAATGTATCAAATTATTGTCAAGTGTTAAGGAAACTGGTGTGGGATATGGGGGAATTCTCTGTATTATCTTCACGATTTTTCTGTACATCTAAACTTATAAACAATAAATTTTACCTAGCAAAACACAAACCTGATGATGTGCGTACTATTACTATTCCCACTTTATAGGAGATGTAACTGAATCATGGAGAAAATAATTACCTTCTCACAGCTGCCAGAGCTGGGATTTGAACTAGTCTGATTGCTGAATCTGTGTTCTCACCCCCTATATTACTGCCTCAAAAAGGAACTTGGTTCTTTCCCTATCTTTACCAAGAGCTGTAATGACATCAGGGAAAGGAATGTAGTGAGTGCTTTCTCTTTTTCTCTACTGATCTCCTCCCCAACCCCTGCCAGGTTTAGGTCAGGAAGGCTGAAGCAGAAAGGGAGCTGAAAGTACTGGAAGTTCCTGCTTGGCTGGTAACTGGAACTACTGCAAACTGGCATCAGGCTCTCTGGGTCCAACATGCTTAAAGCTGAAGGTGTTTCACTGGGATCTTTGGAGGCTACATGTGGTTCTCTGACCACATGATTATCTCAATAGATGCAGAGAAGGCTTTTGACAAAATTCAATAGCCCTTTATGCTAAAAATTCTCAATAAACTAGGTATCGATGGAACGTATCTTAAAACACACACACGTACACTCCATGATCAAAGCTCAGCTTTCTCTAGTGAAATCCTGTGCACAAAATCTAATTCTTATACTTTGCACTGGATCTGACTTAGGTGATCCAAGAATCATGGAACCTTTTTTTTTTTGAGACAGGATTATTATTATTTTTAATAAATATATATAATTGCACTTTAGGTTCTGGAATACATGTGCAGAACATGCAGGATTGTTGCATAGGTACATACATGACAATGTGGTTTGCTGCCTCCATCCCCCCATCACCTACATCTGGTATTTCTCGCCATGTTATCCCTCCCCAACCTCTCCACCCCGCACTGTCTGTCCCTTATTCCCCCACAACAGACCCCAGTGTGTGATGCTCCCTTCTCTGTGTCCATGTGTTCTCATTGTTAAACACCTACCTATGAGTGAGAACATGTGGTGTTTGATTTTCTGTTCTTGTTGATCTTTTCAAAACACCAGCTCTTGGATTTATTAATTTTTGAAGGATTTTTTGTGTCTCTATCTCCTGCAGTTCTGCTCTGATCTTAGTTATTTCTTGTCTTCTGTTAGCTTTGAGTTTTTTTAATCTTGCTCCTCTAGCTCTTTCAATTTTGATGATAGGGTGTCGATTTTAGATCTTTTCTTGCTTCTCGTGTGGGCATTTATTGCCATAATTTTTCCTCCAGACACTGCTTTAAATGTGTCGAGACAGGATTATGTTCCATCACCCAGGCTGGAGTGCAGTGACGTGATCTTGGCTCACTGCAACCTCTATCTCCCAGGCTCAAGCAAACTTTCCACCTCAGCCTCCCAAGTACTTGGGTCTACAGGTGCTTGCCACCACACCTGACAAATGTTTGTATTTTTCCTAGACACGGGGTTTTGTCATGTTGCCCAGGGTGGTCTTGAACTCACAGGCTCAAGCCATCCTCTTGCTTTTGCCTCCCAAAGTGCTGGGATTACAGGCATGAGCTGCCATGCCCAGCCATAGAACTATTCATAATCATTGCTTTCAAGATCTCGTAATTTTTTTCTCACATCTCATTTTGACAAACCACATCTATTACCTCAGTTGAAACTTCAACTTTAATGCCTTGGCCTTTTTTATTGTTGTTTTTTTAACTGTTACTTTAGGTTCAGGAGTACAGGTTAAGGTTTGTTATACAGCTAAACTCACATCATGGGGCTTGTTGTACACATTACTTAATCACTCAGGTATTAAACCCAGTACCCAATGGTTATCTTTTCTTTACCTCTTTCACCTTCCACCCTCCACTCTCAAGTAGACCCCTCACTCAAGTTGTTCCCTTCTTTATATTCATAAGTTCTCATCATTTAGCTCCCAGTTATAAATGAGAGCATGTGATATTTGATTTTCTCTTCCTGCATCAGTTTGCTAAAGATGATGACCTCCAGCTTCATTCATTTCCCCACAAAAGACGTGATATCATTCTTTTCTGTGTTAATGTCCAGTTATACATATATATAAATGCACATATTTGGGGACCAAGAAATACTGACGAGATAATTTAGTCATTAAACAATGCTAAAGGTAAACTTATAACTTTATATCTTACCTCCCTAACTATATTATAACCTCCTCTAGTGTTATAATCACATCTTCTACATCTTTGCAGTGTGTACACACATACACACACATAAACACACAGGCATAGAAAGATAGTTCTATCCTAAAATTGACTCAAGAAATGCTGGTAGTTGATTTGATGATGTGTCTTTGTATACTTAATCCTACAAAAGCAATCAAGCATGAATCTGAGGTTAGAAACGCATACTTTGTAGCCAGAATGTGAACTGCTGGGTTTCCAGCTAAGTCACTAGTAACCACATGCAAAGCTGGTTTAGTTTATCATCAGCCACAGATTCAGACAAGTCAACCCTGAAGATCAATGGAATGCCAAATCTTGCATGCAGAGCAAACTGAATCCCCAAATATACATCATAATACATCATCCAGGTCAAATATTATTTTTTACCTTGTAATTTATCTGAATCCATAAAAATAACATTATGAATTGGAAGATTAGCCCCTCTAAAATTGTCAGCCACAGAGCTTAAAATTCAGGTGAAATGCATCATTTTCACCCACAAGCTAGCAAATCAGCTCAGTTCACTAAGTATGTAACAGTGGGCATATGCCCATTGCTTCCCTGGTTTAAAGAAAAATCTTTTGTTTCTGAGTGGTTTTGAGTGGTTCTTGCTTGGCCAGTGATGCCGTTTTCCTTTCATTTCCTTTCATTACTTTGTGTAAGCTCCTCCACTACACAGTGTCTCAAGTTTTTCACCTTCTATGGAGGGCCTTACAGGGACTCAGCACTGTGGGACAACAGGCTGTGCATGGACAACAGATGGATTGGTGGGTATTGAGTACCACCCACTCACTCCATCCCCAGTTCTCACCAAGGCTGGGCTTCTTCCCTCCTCACTTCAAACACTCCAGTCTGCACTGTTTTCCCACCTCCTCTTAATCTTCCCTATCCACTAGCTCCACGCTCACCTTTCCTTTGGGGATGGAAAATTCTAGCTAAATATAGGCATGCATCAGAGTTTTCTTTTCTCTTGTTAGGCCAGCAGCTCATAGGTATGTTTCTCCTTCTGTACAGTTTGGGAAGGGACAGTTCCCAGGGCACCCATGAAAGCAGAGAAAGAAAGATATACTGAACTTGGTAAATTCACAGATTAATACTTCGAGCGATGGCTGCACCATAAATGCTTTCCAGTTAGTGTCTTCTCCCCTTTGCAAAAGATGCTCTCCTTATTCACTTTCCATGTTGTGTTCTTTAAAGGCAAAATGTTTTGAAAACAAAAAGTGGCACAATTTGAACATGTTTAATCAAGCTAGACAGCAGAGATTAATAAGCAGAGCCAGGATCATGGCCAAACAAGAGAATCTCATGTGAGGCTATGTTGAGAGCATGGGCAGAGACAGTACAAAAAGGAATCTTAGGCAGAGTTAAGATTACAGTTGGTGGCCAATGACCAGGCAAGGAAAGTAATCATCATGCAAGAGAAACCATGCCTGGCGCAATCCACAAGGCGGTAATCCACAATAGCTAGGCATATTTTTCTGATTTGGAGAGGAAAAGGTGCTAAAGCTCTATAGTAAATCATTAGATCCAAAAGAATGAACCGAAGCTCCTCTAGGTTGAATACTTGAACCAAATCAGCCAATATGGATATAGATTCTAGAATAGCTCCAAAGATGTTCCATTACCTACGTCTGATCTGAGAAGTTTTTAACAGACATGATTTTTGGATTCTTGATGGACTTTGAGTTTACTCTAAGAAGGCAATCAATGGAAGTATAGACCAATAATCCTACATCTTCATCTCAAAGTGCATAAAAATCTATTAAGACCCAACACAAAGTAATTTTTTGTTACTCCCTTCTGATTAAGACAGAACCTAATTAAGGTATGAGGAAAAAATCTGTTTCCATCCAGAAACTTTTACAACTTCTTACTGATAAAAGTAATTATCAGTCATAATTGCTTTTATACAATAAACTTTTCTTTTAAGGATGTAAGTGTTCCTTTCAGAACCAATCATGTTTAAAAGGCTTGTAACCAGTATATTGCTCTGTCTCAACTCAATGGTGTATGAATATGAAGCAGTTTCATTTTTCTCTAATTTGATTACTCCTTCACTCAAGCTCAGTCAGTTCTGCTCTTTGAATCCTTAATTGCATCCTAGGCAGATTTCAAACTTTGTCCTTTATTTTCTATTATTAACACTCAGTCCACCACAGCTAGCATCTTACTAAAAGAGGAAAAGCTGAAAGCCTTTCTCTAAAAACTAGAACAAGACAAGGATGGTCACTCTCACCACTCATTCAACACAGGACTGGAAGTTCTAACCAGTAAAATTAGGCAAGATAAAGAAATAAAGAGCATTCAAATTAGATAGGAGGAAGTCAAATGGTCTTTGTTTGCAGATAACATAATTTTATAGACAGAAAAACCTAAAGATTTGACCAAAGAACTCTTAGAACTGATAAATGAATTCAGTAAAGTTGCTGAATACAAAATTGATACACAACAATTAGTAGTATTTCTGTACCTGAACAAATTAACTAGCTGAAAAAGAAGTCAAGAAGGCAATCCCATTTACAATAACTACAAAATAATACCTAGGAATAAATTTAACAAGGTTGTAAAAGACCTTTACAAGGAAAACCATAAAACACTAATGAAAGAAATTGAAGAAGGTACAAACAAATAAAGCGTTCCATGCCCATGGGTCAGAAAAATTAATATTGCTAAAATGACAACACTACCCAAAGCCATATATGAACTCAATGCAATCCATATAAAAATACTAATGATGTTTTTCACAAAAATAGAAATAAAATCCTAACATTTGTATGGAATCACAAAAACCCCAAATAGGCAAAGCAACCCTGAGCAAAAAGAACAAAGCTAGAGTTATCACACTTCTAGACATCAAAATATACTACAAAGCTATAGTAACCAAAACAGCATTGTGCTGACATAAAAATAGGAATGTAGACTGATGGAACAGAACAGAGAACCCAGAAATTAATCACATATCTGAAGTCAACTGATTTTTGACAAAGGTGCCAAGAACACGCACTGGGGAGAAGACAGTTTTTTCAATCAATAGTGCTGGAGAATTGGATATTCATATGCAAAAGAATGAAACTAGACTTCCCACCTTCCCACATCTCACCCTTTACAAAAATCAACTCCAAATGGATCAAAAATCTAAACGTAAGACCTGAAACAATAAAGTTACTAGAAGTAAACACAGCAGGAGTACTTAGGCACTTTTGTCTGAGAAAAGATTTTATAAATAAGACCTCAAAAGCACAGACAACAAAAGTAAAAATAAACAAATGGCATTATACTAAAGTAAAAAGCTCTGCACAGCAAAGGAAATGATCAATACAGTGAAAAGGCAACCTACAGAATGGGAGAAAATATTTGCAATATACTTATCCAAAAGGGGATTAATCTCCACAATCTATGAGGAACTGAAATCACTCCATAGCAAAAAAAAAAAAAAAATACAATTAATAAATTGATCTGAAGAGACACTTCTCAAATAACATACAGATAGCCAAAAAATGTATGAAAAAAATGCTCAGCATCACTAATCATCAGGAAACGCATAGCAAACCCACAGTTATGGCTATTATCAAAAAGGCAAAAAAATAATTAAATAAATGCTGATGAGGATGCAGAGAAAGGGGAATTCTTATATACTGTTGGTGGGAATGCAAACTAGTACAGCCACTATGGAGACAGGATGGAGGTTCCTAACTGCAAATAGAGCTACCATATGGTCTCACAATCGCACTGCTGGGAATTTATCCAAAGGAAAAGAAATCATCATGTTGGAAAGACATCCACACCCCCATGCTTATTGCAGCCCTACTCGCAGTATCTGAGATATGGAATCAAGCTTGGTGTCCAACAACACATGTGTGGATAAAGAAAATGTGACATATGTACACCATGGAATACTATTCAGCATTCGAACAGAATGAAATCCTGTCATTCGTGGCAACGTGGATGAAATTGGAGGACATTACATTAAGTAAGCCAGACACAGAAAGTTAAACACATCATGTTCTCACTCATGTGAAAGCAGAAAAAAGTTTATCTCCTAGAAGTAAAAAGTAGAACAGAGGGTACTAGAGGCTGGGAAGGGTAGGAGGAAGGAAGAGATAGGAGAGATTTATCAAAGGATACAAAATTACAGCTAGATAGGAGGAATCAGTTCTAGTTTTCACACCACTGTAGGATGACTATAGTTAATAATACAGAGTTTCAAAGAGCTAGGAGGAGGAAATTGAGTACTCCCAACACAAATAAATAATAAATATTTAAGATGAACATGCTGATTACCTTGATCTGATCACATTATATGCATTGAAACATCAATATGCACTTGATGAAAATATAGAATTATTATTTGTTGATTAAAAATAAATAATTAAATTTTTAAAAAGCATTGTGGAAGAGGAATCAAGGCCTCAGATACTGTGAAGGAGAGGTAGGCTGCCCACACTGGGCCTTGTTCAAATTTCTAAACCACAGAATCTGTGAGCAAAGTAAGATGGTGTTTGCTTTACTCTACTAAGTTTGGAGTGGTTTGTTATGACTTGGAGGTTGTTACTTGTGTGTGACAGATGGAACTGTGGCTGCCACCCTGGGACCATGAGGTAGCCAGAGTGAGAATCAGTCAATAGAAATGGAAAGGACCTTATTCCTGAATGACATTATTGAATAAATTAATTGACCAGTCCAAGAACTGCTCTGCCTACTGACCTTTTATTATATGCAATTATAAATTCATTTTTGTTTTGGTCATTTGGGAGAAAAAAAACTACTCCAATTAAAACTTTAATCTCAAACTTGATTTCCATATCATGTCCTCTCTTCCTATTAGTATGGTTTGTTTAAGCTAAGACTCTGGGAGTTGAGAAAGGAAGGGGCATGAAGGCTCAGAAGTGCTTCCTCTACCCTCTCTTCAAGGCCTGGTTTCTTCTGTTTGTCAGCCAGAAGGAGGCAGAGGGCTGGAAGGAGGTGTCTCATAACTGGCTAATATGGTTCCTCTCCCCATAGGTTACTCTGCTTCTCATGGCAGCATGAACTAGTTCTAAATACCCTCAATACGGTTGCTGTTCAAATCCCTGGTCTTTCAAGGAGCCCATGTGAGAATTACTCTTGGGGCTCCCAGGCCCCAGCATAGGTCACTTCCCTAACCCAGGAGACTTGGCTCTCCAGTCCTACCTCTCTGCTCCCCATAGCTCCCACCTCTAGGGGTACTTGTGACAGCACCATGGCAACTCATTGCCAGAGCCCCCTTCTCACCTGGAAGCTCTCTTAAGTGGCTCAGGCTACCTTCCCCAGTGACCTCTAGGCCCATGGGTGACGTGTTCATACTTGCCTTGGTCACACCTCCTCCCTGCCCTGCCTTCTCTCAGTTCTCTTTCTCCTGCTTAGTGGGGCCCAGAGCAGATCAGCAAGTCATCCAACTGGAGACCAAGATGTCAATCTCCCCTTCCAAGTCACCTCTATTTCTACAAGTAATTTTCTTGCAGCCTCACCTCACTGGGCTTGCTGGGGATGAGAAGGTAGGGATATACCTTTCACCTCACCTGGGGGGAAGAGGAGAAACAATTTCTCAACACAAATGCCTCATACTCCTGCTTTCTTCCCCACTCCTCCTTCTTCACACACCCCCATCTTAGTTCATTCCTGCTGCTGTAACAAACTATCTTAGACTAGGTAATTTACAAAGACATTTATTTCTTACAGTTCTGGAGGCTGGGAAGTCCACAATCAAGGCACCAGCACTTGGTGTCTGCTGAGGAACTTCTTACTGCATCTTCACATGGCAGAAGGGGCAGTGTCTTCATATGGCATAAGGCAGAAGGGCAGAAAGGGCCAAGTTAGTTCCCTTGAACCCTTTCACAAGGCTAGTCTCATTTGTGAGAGTGGAGCCCTGCTGGCCTAATCACCTCTGAGAGGCCCCACCTCTTGATACTATCAGGTGGGATCTTAGGTTCCATCATAATAAATTTGGGGGGAGCACATAGATTCAAGCCATAGCACCCCCTTCCAAGTTTTCTTGTGTAGACTTGCAAGAGGGATACACATGGCTGATGGCAGAAGGAGCTACTCATGATCTCCTAACCAGCCTGGGCGGGGGAGGCTTCCAGGGACCTCCAGGGCTTGCTGGGTCTCCTTACAATGGAAGATGGTTCACACTTCTTGTTTCCAGCTATGGGCCCTAGTGCCCATTTGGGGGTATCGGGAGAAGGGCCACTCAACATCCTTCAACAGCCTTCAACAACAAATGCACAAACTTAAAAAAAAAAAAAAAGAAAAAGAAAACATATATTTTCACCACAGAATCGAAGGCACAAACCTGTTTGTCAGAGATGAGTGAGACTACGTGTATCTTTTGTGTGTAGGCACAGAAACCTTCTCCTATCCAAAAAGTTCATCTCCTGAGTGAGCTGGTCAAGAAGGAAGGGCTAGTTCTTCAGCTAAGGAAATTGAAGAGCTGTTTAGGGGCAGGGAACAGATCCCAAGTCTTCAAGACCCTGGCACCTGAGAGGGATCATCTCAAAAATCCTGAGCACATGTAAGACTTTATTTTCCCCATTATCCAGTCCTCACTTACCCTCAACAGCTGGTCAAGAAGCCACTAGCTGGAGGACAAATTGGAAGGACATAAAGCCCACGCAATTCAGAGAAGTTGGAGAGACGAAGAGTTGTTATCAATAGAGTAGAGGTTACTCCCTCAGTGATTTTCAGAGTAAGCCCCTAAGAAGATGGGAATTTCATTTTAAACTTAATAAAGGATAGAGGACTACTGTGTCCAGGGGACTGACTCTGTTCTCTCTTTTCACAGCTTGGTGCGTGTCCAATGGTTGCCCAGTGAATCAATGACTTTGTAGTCCCTACTGTTTGCAATGTAGAGACAGAGAGGAAAACCAGCTCCCACCCTAGATTACTGGGAGGGAAGACACACACTCCAATGACAATGCCCAGCAGATACAAAGCATATTGGCACAGTACCTGACCATAAGAGTCACTGAATAAATGCTTTTAAACCAAACTAATTTCAAAGGTTTTAAATCATAGTATCCAGAAATGTTAACCGGAGCCAAAATGCCAAGTTAGATGCACAATGATTACAAGGGGAGGAAGCACCAATAGCAAGCTGATGGTGGGTGGGTGGGCAGAGCCGGGGGGCAGCCAACTTTGAGTTGGAATGCTGCAGTTACAGTGCAGAGGTTCTGCCTCCCACTGAAAGAAGTTCAAGACCAGGAGAGCAGGTTAACAATCTTGTGATGGCTTTGTAGTCAGAAGTAGAAGTAGAGTTCTCCCCGTCCTGGAAGGAGAAGGCATGCCAAAGATCCTTCTTAGAGAAAAGACTAGAAAAGATGTGGACTCATATTCTGTCATGAGGGCCAGCAAGATGGCAGATGGAGCCTACCAAGAACCAAAGTTTGCTTGATTTGATCTGGTGTCTAACTGGGTCACATAACTCTAGTGCTAATAAATAACAGCTACATCACAAGAATGGAACAATCCTGAGGCAGGCCAAAGTCTTTCTCCCCATTCCATTTCTCAGATGAGGAAACTGAGGCATAGAGAAGTGATGTGACTCACCCATGTTCACATCATTTGTAAGTGGAACCAGGATTCAAACCTGACCCTATAGATCCAGAACCTGTGCCCTTACCCACATGGCTCTCCAACCTGTGGTAAACTGGAGAGTTCTGCATTGCCCAGACCATTTAGAGAAAGAGGTGCCTTCTCTATGAGCCAATTAGTTTGCACTATGTAGTGATCCACAGCAAGGGGTGGGGAAGAGATGGAGGGAAGGGAAGGTCGAAAAAGGGGCTCCTTCTCTGCAACCATTCATGAAAGGAGCATTCAGGATGTCCACGATTTTCAGGAAGAAAAGAGTACATTCCTTCCAGGTCACTGTAGTTCGGAAAAAAAAAAAAAAAAAAAAAAAAAAAATCCTTGTTCTTGCCCAGCTGTCCGGGCAAGCTTTTTGATGAGCTGCGAATAGGGTTGAGGCGCCACCTAGTGGCTTAAACTGAAAATACTCCCAAATAAATGTCCCTGCTGAACAGAGGCAAGGAGAGAAATCGTGATCTGCCCAAGGCAGGAAAAGGGAATCGAAAGCAAAAACTACTCAGGCTCAAAGCCTCTTTTTTGTGTTTTTGTGTTCCCCTCTAGCCTACAGCTACACATCATTAAAAGATGTCTTTTTTATGCCAGCCTGGTCAAGAACAGTTACGTTTTGTTTCTGTATTTGTTTTTGTTTGTTTGTTTTGAGATGGAGTTTCGCTCCTGTCCCCCAGATTGGAGTGCAGTGGTGCGATCTTGTCTCACTGCAACCTCCACCTCAGGGGTTCAAGCGACTCTTCAGCCTCAGCTTCCCGAGCAGCTGGGATTACAGGCATGTGCCACCATGCCAGGCTAATTTTGTATTCTTAGTAGATACGGGATTTCACTATGTTTGCCAGGCTGGTCTCGAACTCCTGACCTCAATCCACATGCCTTGGCCTCCCAAAGTGCTAGAACTACAGGCGTGAGCCAACACGCCTGACCAAGGACTATTTCTTGTACCCAGTGCATCAGGAACAAAGCACAAGCTAGAATCCAGGAGACCTAACCTCCAGTCCCCAGTCACTTACTCTCCAACAAACTAAAGAGTACTTCCTAAAATCTCCCCTCACAATTTAGAACCATCCTGAATTTTTACCGACTTTAACCAGCCTCCGGGGAAAATTCAATATAGAGGTTGGTGGCAAAAAAAGGGGGCAAGGAACGAAAAGAAAAATAAGAAAGAGAAGTTTCTTTCTTCTCAAAGAACAGATTCTATAGAGCTTGTGCAGAAAATCAGAGTAAAGGGAAGGGCTGGAAAACGGCACTATTGCTGTGCCCTTCCTTCCATGTCGTTTCAAGAGTCGTTAGTGGATGTCTCGTCCCTGCCCCTTACTCAACACATTTAAGGAGCTGCCCAAGGAGACTAGACAAAGCAAATGTGATGTAGTTCAACTGAGATGGGTGTCAAGCACTTTTTTTTTTTGAGACAGAGTCTTGTTCTTGGCACCTAGGCTGGAGTGCAATGGCGAGATCTCAGCTCACTGCAACCTCTGCCTCCCGGGTTCAAGTGATTCTCCTGCCTCAGCCTCCCAAGTAGCTGGGATTGCAGGCAAATGCCACCAGCCCCGGCTAATTTTGTATTTTTAGTAGAGATGGGGTTTCTCCATGTTGGCCAGGTTGATCATGAGCTCCCAACCTCAGATGATCTGCCCGCCTCAGCCTCCCAAAGTGCTGGGATTACAGGTGTGAGCCACTGCGCCCAGCTGGGATCAAGCACTTTTATTCTAGAGAGGTTGGCAGGTCAGGTCAATGGATTTCAAGACTTCCGAAAGAACTATAGTCTAGATTAGGCATGTGAAAAAGGAGAGTAATGGGAAAGGAGGGTAGCTAGGAGATTCAGTCTGAGGGAAAAATGTTTAAATACAGTGTCTAGAACTCTGAACAAGGTTCATACATTGATGTCAGGGGCAGATGAGGCTGTCAATTGGTGAAGTCAATTCAGGATGGTTGACAAGAAGGGTTTCTGCCAGGGCCCATCCTCAGGAAACCAGGCAGCTGATTGGGCTCCCTCGCCCCCCCCACTCTAGAAACCTGGAGAGATGAGGAAATTTCAAGCATTCAAAGGATCAGACAGGAGTGGTCCAAAACAGATAAAATCAGATCCAGGAAGTGGCCAAATTTAGTGTAACTTATGCCAGGTTGAATGATGGTCAGTCTGTACAGATTTGGTCCCAAGTATGTTGAGGTTAGCAGTGTGCAAGGTGTGATGAAGCCCTTGACCCTGCAGGCATCAATATTCTGTTATGTTTCCTAAGAATAATGCTCTAGATGTTCCTCTCTGCCCCCGGGCTTTGTTACATCTGCTTTCCAGGCACCCCAGCCCCTGCAAGCCATCAGTATTTAGATCAAGGCAGAAAAGTGCATTTCTTCTATTTGACCGTTAAGAACTTGTGCTTTGGACATCTCAGGACTGACCTTGCAACTTATTCCTTCACCTTTCCTTTAGCCTCTGTTAACTCAGGTCCCTAAAGTTTCAGGCTCCCCTGCCCCTGTTCTCTCTTTTCTATTTTGGCTCACCTTTATTTTCACTTTTTAATGTTGGATCTATTCTTGAATGATGTGTGACTTTGCCTATTGTTCTAAGCTGAGCTCAGGACTCAGTCTCACTAGCGATCGGATGGTTTTGCTGGTCAGAGTCATGTCAGGAGCTTCTTCACCCTATCTCAGATTCTTGCCAGACTGCTGTTTCTCCTCATTGCAAAGGCTCAGACCATTGAAGAGCTCCCTAAACTTATGTAGGCTAAAGGGATCTCCCTTGGGTCTTTGTTTATTTATCACACAGAACTGATTAGCATCCCCAGAGGTCAAAGAATGAATGAGCCTTCCTCTGTCTATGTTAGTGGTATATTTATGTCATAACATAGTCTTGTTTCCCATTGTATTTGCTTGAAAGACTAAACTGCTATAACAGAGGCTCTGAGTTACAGTGCCTTCAAATTAAGTTTCTTTATCTCTCATGTTACAGTTCAGAAAAATACCAAGCTATTTTTCTGGGCACAATCACTTGGCGACTCTTCCATTTCATTTCTTCGCCATCTTTTAGAGAATTTTCCTGTATTCAATAAATATTTGAGCACTTAATATTTAAAAGGTTCTGGGTCACATTTTCCAGGAGATAGGTAGTTCAGCCTTCTTAGAACTCATGATCTAACAGGAACACAAAGCAAGTAAAGGAATAAGCATAGTTCAGAGAAGAAAAACAAGCATAATAGAGAGATCTCCAGAGATCAAATGAGGAAGGAATCATCTTCAATTCAGGGACAATAGGAAAGTCTTCACAGAGGACACGTGTATAAAAGATTGGAGGGATAAATAAAATTTCAGTACAGAACAGAAGAAAATGTTACTAGTGGAGGAAACAGTATGAACCAAAGTTTGAGGATTAAAATATATGTAGAAATTCTCCTAAATGCCCACCAAGGATAGATTGGACAAAGAAAATGTGGTTCACATACACCAGGGAATGCTATGCAGCCATGAAAAGGAACAAGACCATGTCCTTTCCAGGAACATGAATGGAGCTGGAAGCCATTATCCTCAACAAACTAAAGCAGGAACAGAAAAGCAAACACCACACGTTCTCACTTACAAGTGGGAGCAGAATGAGGAGAACCCATGGACACACGGTGGGAACAACACACACTGGGGCCTGTCGGAGGCAGTGGGAGGAGGGAGAACATCAGAAAGAACAGCTAATGGATGCTGGGCTTGATACCTAGTTGATGGGATGACCTGTGCAGCAAACCACCATGGCACACGTTTACCTGTCTAACAAACCTGCATATTCTGCACATATACTTAAAATTAAAGTTGGAAATCTAAGAAATCAATGAATAATTTTACAAAAAACATTTTAGGAAGAAATGAGGATAACAGAATACGGCATTGGCAGAATACAGCTTTGAGAGAAGTTAGAGACTCATTGTGGAGAACTTGGATGACAGGCGAGGAGCCCGTTCTTCACTGGTGGGCCAGGTGCAGTCATTTGAGATTTCTAGTTGGGAAGGAAATGGTCAGAGCTCCAACATTAATTCAGATGGACTAAAATGGAGACTCTGAGCACAGGGAAACTGACAGAAAACCACCATCAGTCAAGGAGACAGCACAGGCTGGATTCAGGTCATGGGTGCAGACAAGGAATCTGAAGCGAAACCCAAGATGAAGGCAAGACCGACAGCTGTGGAATGCTGGAAATGAAAAGGGGAAATTAGGCATAACTCAGAGTTTTCAAAGTTTAGACATTCAAAAAATGGTGACGCTGCTAACAGAAATGGAAGTCAGAGCATGATCTGAGGTTGGATGAGGGTGGGAGGGTGAAGACTTCAGTTTCAAGCATTAAGTTTAAATTCCTAGCAGACACAGATGCAACTTTCTACAAGCAGCTCAAAATGTACATCTGAAGCTGAGAAGATAAAGTTGTTTCTTGTATAAGATATCAATTAAAAAGTAGTCTGTATGGGAGCCGGAGGTGGTAGCTCATGCCTGTAATCCCAGCACTTTGGGAGGCCAAGGCAGGCAGATCATGAGGTCAAGAGATCGAGACCTTCCTGGCCGACACGGTGAAACCCTGTCTCTAAGAAAAATACAAAAATTAGCCAGGTGTGGTGGCACACACCAGCAATCACAGCTACTCAGGAGGCTAAGGTGGGAAACTCACTTAAACCTGGGAGGCAGAGATTGCAGCCAAGATCCAAAATTGCACCACTGCACTCCAGCCTGGGTGACAGAGTGAGACTCTGTCTCAAAAAAAAAAAAAAAAAAAAAAAAAAAAAAAAAGTTTTCCATAGGGAAAGAGGTATGAAGAGGAAAGAGGTTGCCAAGAAAGAGAACACAGAGCAAGGGACTGCAGAACATTAGAAAACTCACACACATTAAATGTAGGTGAAGCTTTAGGGAAAGAAAAAGGAAGAAGCCATATCTGAAAAGCCAAAAAACCATAAGTGTGTCATGTCCTTGGAGAGAAAAATAATTCTTACCAAGGGTCAACTATGTCAGAAACAAAGAAACTATGTCAGAAACAAAGAGAACTGACTAGGCAGATGGAGGAAAAAACATTGAATTTGATCGCTAGTTTGTAAGTTACAACTTTCAGGATTGTAGTTTGGTAAGCTGAGAAGGATAAAAACAAACAAACGTGATTTAGGGAAGTTAGGAAAAGAATATAAAAAAGTAGGAAAGGAACAATAAAATAAACCAAAAGGAATCAGAAGTGAAGGATTAATAAAGCACAGATTAATGAATTAGAAAATAGCACTAATAAATACAAAAACTGTATTTAAAAAATGAATTATCAGCTAGCATAGTTTTAAAAACAAAGCACAACATACCTAAAAAGAAATAAGTGGCCAGATGTGGTGGCTCATGCCTATAATCCGAGCACTTTGGGAGGTCAAGGTGGGTGGATCACCTGAGGTCAGGAGTTTGAGACCAGCCTGGCCAACCTAGTGAAACTCTGTCTCTCTAAGAATACAAAATTAGCCAGGTGTGGTGGCACACACCTGTAGTCCCAGCTACTAGGGAGGCTGAGATAGGAGAATCACTTGAACTCAGGAAGCAGAGGCTGCAGTGAGCTGAGACTGCAGCACTGCACTCCAGCCTGGGCGAGACAGAGCGAGACTCCATCAAGAAAGAAAGAAAAGAAAGAAAGAGAGAGAGAGAAAGACAGAAAGAAAGAAAGAAAGAAAGAAGGAAGGAAGGAAGGAAAGAAAGAAGGAAAGAGAGAGAGAGAAAGAGGGAGGGAGAGAGAGAGAAGAAAGGGAAGGGGAGGGAAGGAGGAGAGGGGAGGGGAAGGAAGAAAATAAGTGAGACACTCTAACACATAAATAAGAAATTAAAGGAATCATAAGAGCCTGCTTTGTTCAACTCTACACAAATGAATCTGAAAATCCAGATTAAAAGGATAATTTTCTACTGCTATATAATCACCAAGAATATCCTCAGACGATATAATGTATATTTGGAAAACACAGTATAAATTACTATAAAACTACTAGAAATAATAAGATATTGTGTACTGTAAAGGAATGACAAACTAATATACAGAAATCAACCACTTTCATATACACAAACAATAATGAGTGAGAGTATAATGGAAGAAAAGTCTCCGTTTTCAATATAAACAAAATAGACAAAATCACTGTAACACATTTTCATGTCTGTAATCCCAGCACTTTGGGAGGCCGAGGCGGGCAGATCATGAGGTCAAGAGATCGAGACCACCCTGGCCAACATGGTGAAACCCTGTATCTACTAAAAAAATACAAAAATTAGCTGGACATGGTGGCACACGTTTGTAGTCCC
Source organism: Sapajus apella (assembly GCF_009761245.1). Lineage (NCBI taxonomy): Eukaryota > Metazoa > Chordata > Mammalia > Primates > Cebidae > Sapajus > Sapajus apella. Next base: position 23,785,428 of record NW_022436956.1, on the reverse strand, counting down.
AGCTACTCAGGAGGCTGAGGCAGGAGAATTGCTTGAACCCGGGAGGCAGAGGTTGTGGTGAGCCGAGATCGCACCACTGCACTCCAGCCTGGTGTCTGGTGACAGAGCAAGACTCTGTCTCAAAAATAAAAAATTAATAAGATGGGTAAAACATATAAATAAAATTTTAAAACTATGAAAAGATATAAAATAAAATAATACTGGAACATATTAAAAATCACTAATTTGTAAATATAACATGTACTTAATTAATGAATCTACCAGAAGAGTTGTCTTTTCCTTGTTTCTTTTCTCTATCCTTCTTCTTTTTGTCTAGACAGTTTAATTCTAAAGTTCATATGAATAATTAAATAAATTATTGGAATAGTAGGGAAAACTCTGGGTAAAATTAATGAAGAGAAGTGACTAGTCCTAACAGATATTAAAATGTTAAATCTCAGTGATTCAGTGATGTCATTTTGGTCCATAAATAGGCTAATGGAACAGAATAGAAAGTCAAGATATACACAGAAATTTGTGTGTGAATTTGGATTATAAGTGACATCTCAATCAGTGTGAGAAAGATAAAGTATTCAAAAAATAGTTTTGTTGTCTGGGTTCCAATTGGATATAAGAGTTAAATATTTTTTAAATAATAATAAAAATACTAAAGGAAAACAAGGATAATTTCTTTATAAACCTGGCATGAAAAAGACTTTTCTTGCTTTGACTCCATAAGCAGAAGCCCTGGAAAAAAGACTGATATATTCAGCTAAGTAAAAAATTAAAACTTCTGTACAAAACAAAAAACTACAAATATTAGACACAAAGACATCAAAATATAAATGGCAAACTAGGGGGAGTTATTTGCAACTCCTATTGCAGAAAGAGCCTTAATTTATAACATAGTCCTAGAATTGGGTAAGACAAAAACCAATCAAACCAATATAAAAGTAGAAAGGTCACAGGAAAGGAGATATATGTATTAAAAGATGTTTGATCTCACTCATAATAAGAGAAATACGAAGTAAAACTACACTGAGACCATTATTACCTTTAGATTGGCAATGGTCCTTAAATTTGATAACATGATGTATAGTTTTCAATTGCTGCTGTAACAAATTACCACAGACTTAAAGGCTTTTACAGTTAAACACAAATGTGTATCTTACAGTTTTGTTTGTTAGAGCCCAACTTGGGTCTCACTGGGATAAAATCAAGGTGTCAGCGGGGCTGTGCTCTGGAGGCTCCAGGAGAGACTGTGTCCTTGCTCTTTTCAGCCTCTACAAGCTGTGCATCTTCCTTTGCTCGTGGTCCCCTTCCTCCATTTGCAAAGGCAGCAGCGTTGCACATCGCTGTGTCTATCTTCTATCATCACATCTTCTCCAATTGACTCCTCTGCTGCCTCCCTCTTCCATGTTTAAGGACCCCTGTGATTACACTCGGCCCATCTGGATAATGGTCAGCTGATTATCAACCTTAATTCCTCTTTGCCATGTTACCTAACATATTCCCAGGTTCCAGGGGTTAGGATTTGGACATCTTTGGAGGCCACTGTTCTCTGTACCATGCACACTGTCAGTGAGGCTGTGGGAAACAGACACTTTCATCACTCCTAGTGGGAGGGAAAATTCCCTACAAGGACTATGTAGGATAATTTGGCAATATTTATCAAGATTTAAAATGCACATAACCTTTGATCCAACATTCCGTCCTGAGAATCTAGTTTACAGATATACTTACTTGCACTAGATGAAATGATGGATGTCCAAGATTATTTACTATAGCAATGTTTGCAATAGTGGAATAGTGTAGTAATGTTTGTAATAGCAATTCGAGTTGTAATAAACAACTCAAATGTTTATAAGTAGGAAACTGATAGGATTAATGATCGGGCATTCATACCAAAAAATGCTATGCAGAAATTTAGAAGAATACTCTCCAAGCTAATTAAGCTAGGAAGAATAAAAGGAAGGAGGAATAGAATAGTATATAGTGTGCTAACTTGTTTGTAGAAGCTGGGAACCAGATAAGAATTATAAATTATTCTATTATAAAGACATATGCACATGTATGATCATTTCGGCACTGTTTACAATAGCAAAGACCTGGAACCAACCCAAATGTCCATCAACAATAGACTGGATAAAGAAAATGTGGCACATATACACCATGGAATACTACATAGCCATAAAAAACGATGAGTTCGTGTCCTTCATAGGGACATGGATGAATCTGGAAACCATCATTCTCAGCAAACTGACACAAGAGCAGAAAACCAAATACCATATGTTATCACTCATAGGAGGGTGTTGAACAATTGGAACATGTGGACACAGGGAGGGGAGCATCACACACTGCAGTCAGTAGAGGGGATTGGGTGGGACAGCTGGATGGGGAGGGTGGGGAGGGATAATGAGGGGAGAAATACCAGATATAGGTGATGGGGGGATGGGGGGATGAAGGCAGCAAACCACCTTGCCATGTATGTACCTATGCAACAATACTGCATGATCTGCATATGCACCCTGGAACTTAAATTACAATAATAAAAAAAGAATTTATATTTGTATTTACTAGTAATTACATAAAGAAACCCTTGAAAAAATACACAAGAAACTAATAATGACCGTCTATGGCAGGGAGAAGTGGTACTTAGGTGACTTTTAATTATATCCCAAAACACTTGGGTGCACATATACATGCATCTTGCAAGACTCAGCTGCAATGCCAACTTCTCTAAAAAAACTTCCTCTTTCCTGAACCCCTTTTCTAGGCCATTTATAACTCCCTAGACATTTGTATCATATTAGGGCTCCAGCACTCTTTGAATTACCTTAATTACTGCAGAACTATAGCAGCGATTTGAAGAAGGACAAAGAGGAAGAGGACAAGAAAACATGAAGAAGAAGAAACCACTTTCGGAATCATTAGGAGGAGTGGATTTTAATGTTTATCAAAAAGAAACATGAATTTGTAAATGGTTGAGAAACACTATACTGAACTATAAACACTTGGGAGGCTGGGATAGTAGCCTCCAAATGGCACTTCTCACACTGCATTCTAATCATTCATTTATGTCTGTCTTCCCCACTAAATCATCAGCCCCTTAAGAGAATGGATTTTGCAATTTCCTCACACACAGTAGGTGATCCATTTGAAAGACTGAATGAGAATTAACTTCTATTCCTTACTAGAGGAAAGGGATGGCAGCTTGAGAAAATGAATACTCAGACACATCAATTTTAGAAAAGTTCTTTCTTATCCTATGAACTGGAAGAGACCTATGTTTTTACACAGGTGTCTTTTATTACATTCAGTATCTCTGAAATGGAGTTGCACCCACAGTCACTGTTGTCCAAGCAATGGTTATGGCATAGTTGTCACTGCCCCCATCATGACAACTCAGACATAGCTGTTTATGCTGCCACCTCCATTGAGGTATGTGCAAGACAACCACATAATTTTATCCTCCAAACTGACGCTCTTTTGAGAAAGAAAAAGAACACTAGACAGATGGGACGCTAAGACGAGTAAACCTAGACTGTCACAGGCAAATGTGGACAGATGAGGTGCCTTGTTAGTACCGCCTATGTTGGATTTAAATGTCATTCAAAATGTCTTCATAAAGAGTGCACTATGATAAGCATTTAAATTTAAAATGACCACATCCACAAAAAGCATGAATAGCTACAAACATAAATTTGGTAATAGTAAAACAAATATTCATTTCTGGAGGAATGGCCACAATTCCACGTCTTTTTAGAAAGGAAACACCTAGTGTTCATGGAAACTAAGTAGATACTTACAAGTATACAAAGGTGTGTTACATCATTTTGGTAGGAAATATGCAAAAGTGTTGCCTTTTAAATGCCAGGCAAGGCAACTGAAAGCAGGAGAAATTGCAAAGTCCGTCAATTGAATTGATTTTTAAAAAACCCTCCAAAGCAAGAAGAGGCTCTGTGACTAATCCATGTTTCAGGGCTATTGCTAGGCATTATGACATAGCTTTTTTCTTCTTTCTCATCTATATATAAAATCACGGTGTGTCTAACAATCAGTGGCACCTTAGCTTCAGTGAGATACCATATTTTGTCTAGATCAATAAGAAAGGAAACTTCTCATCAATGCTTACCTGGCTCTATCTGGAAAGAGAGTATTTCTGAAGGTGGTTTCATCACATCCTCTCAGTCCTTCCTGGAGATGCGCTCAAGCCAGGCTTCAAGCTAAGCCTCCAGCCAGAAAGCAAGAATCCCTGAATGGACATGCCTAGCTCTTTTACCCAGATATGTTTGCTAACACTCCAGCAGAATTAAAAGATTGTAAAAGCTGCCTTTAGCAAGCCATAACATCTGAATCTAACATCTGGACCTGGGTACCATTTCACGTTACAACACCAGTACCCCTGCCCATAGGTTGCATAATAATGACACTACCGAACACAGCCACTCTGCAATTGTGCGGTGATGAGAAGTCTGTGGACACAAGGTGTCAGCTATTTACAATATCACAATGTTGCAGAGTGGGTGAGCACAGCACATCTGGCCAAGGCCTCCTACCCTTTGGCCAGTCTGCTGCCTTCCACTTCATAAATGTGAAAGAAAATCCCTACTTCTTTTTTTTTCTTTTTTGAGACAGAGTCTCGCTCTGTTACCCAGGTTGGAGGGCAATGGTAGGATCTCTGCTCACTGCAACCTCCACCTCCCAGGTTCAAGTAATTCTCCTCCCTCAGCCTCCCAAGTAGCTGGGACTACAGGCATGTGCCACCATGACTAGTGAATTTTTGTATTTTTAGTATAGACAGTGTTTCACCATGTTGGCCAGGCTGGTCTCAACTCCTAGCTCAAGTGATCTGCCCATCTCAGCCTCCCAAAGCGCTGGGATTACAGGCATGAGCCGCCACACCCAGCCCAAAATCTCTATTTCAATAAAATTATTTGAACCTGCTTCTTGACTTACATAGTCAAAATCTTCAAATGTCATATTAAGTTATACATATACATATATATACATATACACATATGTACGTATATATGCCAGGATTTTAGAATCATGAGGTTCCTATGTACATATTCAGTTATACATACATATATACACACACATATGTATATGTGTGTATATATGTGTATATACACATATATGTGTAGGTGTGTATATATATATGTGTATATATACATACATGTGCATGTGTGTATATATATCTGTGTATATACACAGATATAGCTATATACATATTTATATAGTTATATAAAAGTATGTATATTATACATATATACATGTATAGTTATACATACATAAAAGTATGTATAAAAAAGTATTTTATACATATATAAAAGTATGTATAAAAAAGCATTTTGTATATATATAAAAGTTATACACATATATAAATATGTATGTATAATTATATAAATATGTATATTATATGTATATATGTATGTTTAATATACATATTTATATCATATTATACATATTTGTATGTATATATGTATACATATTTATATATATATTTATTCCTATATATATTCAGTTATACATACATATGTGTATATATATGTATATACAACTGAATATATATATAGGAACCTTATGATTCTAAAATCCTAGCATTTTTTATAATCCAGGACTAGTTCCTAGTTGGGAAGAGGGGGTTTTTTTGCCCTTAGCAACTCTGCTTCTTTCCTTCATGACACCATAGTTAAGGGGCCCAGAGACAGACTCTTTACTGAAGGAAGAAGTATTGGAGTCAAGAGAGAAATGATCAGGCAGGCATTCACCTTCAAGACCACCAGCCCAGCTCACTCAGCTTTTTTACCAATCTCTAAAACTCCTTCTCTCCCGGATTCCAAGAATGGGCTTGGGGAACAGACTGATTTCTCTAAGTGCGAGGGCGATGGACCAAGGCCCTACACGCTGCTCAGAAATAAATCCATCCATCTTCCCTGCCCCAAACAAATACTTTCAGCACTCTCATTGCTTCCTAGAGAGCTCATTGGGTGTCACAAAATAGTGTAGCCTGAGAAGTAAAATCACTGCCTCCCAAAGGCTTCCCCAGCCCATCTCATTCATCCTCTCCCATGGTTATGAGCCAGACTCCCCCTGGAGCATGTCTTACCACCAAAGCCATACCCCCCAGGTGGGGCCCTGGACCCCAAATGTCTGTAGCTCCAATGTAACCAAACAAAATGCCAGGGTCGATTTAACCATTTCCCCAGTGTTGCTGATTTCCTTTGACACAGCAGACCTAGGACTGGATTTTCTTCCATGCAAACCAAGCTGTGGGATCTCAAGTGCCCCTTTCAGTGGAAACAGTCTCTCATCCACATTTTATTCTCCAAATGAGCTTCCATGTGCCCAAATGCCATGGTATTTAAAAGACAGCTGTTTTGGGATTCAAGGGAAAGCTGGTGGCCACAAAACTGACCGCACGTAGAAAGATCCATATGGTAAGTACCCAGGTCATCCCATTCCAAATCCCAGGGCAGCTCCCTTTAAGTGACAGTTTCATTGGTTTGGAGTAGCCTCTCTGGCACCTTTCCTGCCCTTCACGCCCTGAGTCAGCCGCTGGCTCTGTCCTCAAGCCATCTTCACTTTTGCATGCAAACTGTGGTGGACAAGCCTTTTCCCTCTGCTCATGCTTCACCAGAGGTCACTGTGCACCCCTCAAAGAAGCCTGTGGTCAATGAAGCAGACCCAGAAACTTGAGTTTGTGCCACTGGAGCAAACACAGTCACCTCTTCGGGGGTGCTGAGTCAAACAGCTCTTCACCTCTCTCCAGTATAGGGAGGAGAGAAACTTGCATCTGCATGTGAGGATCCCATTGGGCCCACTGGGCATGCATTTGTTCATGCCCACTCTGTTCTCCATTTGGGGGTATCTCTTTTCTCACCAGCACATTTCTCCTCTGCCTCCTTATGAATCCTGTCTCACCTGCTCGTGGGTCCCCATGCACTGTGCCAAGGGAGCATGGCATCAGCCTACACCACTGAGCAGCTCTACCTGCTCCTTCCACTGCCCATATAGATAGGCCTGGGAAATAGGAAAGCCTTAGAACAAAGGCAGCATAAGGGAAACAGAAGGTGCCTTCGTTCCCACCCTGGTGTGCCTGCTCCGGGGTCCCTCACACCTGCTCTCCACACCTTTACCTTCACTGTATCTGCCTCTTAGCAAACTTGTTGACAAAACCCTGTCAAGTCATCAGGAGCAGCTACCCAACCCACAGAGCAGGTGCCCAGTCCTGGAATGAATAAGGAGGCTGATATAGAAGTGTTGTGGTTGGGAGTATCTGAGGGGTGTTCCCAATACAAGATAAAGGGGAAACTACCAATCATGTCTCATTCTGTAGATCTGTGTTTATTCTAGTCAAACTTACCCTTGTTTTCCCTCCTTCTTAACAGAGTGCCCCAGACCATCATCAGACCTTGCTACGACCCAGCAACCTGCCTGATAGCCCAGGTACCAGGCTTTTGAATCCCTCAGCAACTGAAGCAAACACAGCCAAAGCCATATACATCCAGCAGAAACCACCCCCCAGTTCTACTGAAGACTTGTGCCTTTGGTATAAGAAAATCTTTTCTGAGACTTTAAGAAATATATTTAATTGCGTGTAATCAATTTTGGAGTAAGTAATTGCATCTAAGCAAATGCAGCACATGCACTAGAGGGTATTTTGAAGAACAGGCAAGTGTTTATTGTGAATCAGCTTCTCAGTTTCAAGGTACTTCATCTCTTCCAATGACATCTCATATCTCAAATGCTTCTGCAGGGCACTAAATCTTTCTACTTCAAACTTCATTACATCTTTGAGTTTCAGACATAGTCCAGCCCACAGGGAGATGGGTACAAACTCTTCAATGCTCTGTTTGGTTTGTGGAAAGACAAATATTATGCAGTAATGCCCCCTTATCCACAGTTTTGCTTTCCAAGATTTCAGTTACCTATAGTCAAACGCAGTCCAAAAATATTCTATTTTGAAAGAGAAATAGAGACCACATTCACATAACTTTTATTACAGTACATTGTTTTAATTGTTCTATTTTGAGTTATTGTTAATCTCTTACTGTACCTAATTTGTCAATTCATCTTCACCATAGGCATATATGTATAAGAAAAAACAGTGTATACGGGGTTTGGTGCCATCTATTGTTTCAAGGATCCACTGGGGGTCTTGGAACATATACCCTGTGGATAAGATGGGACTACTGTACTCATGGTCATGTTTCTTTACCATGATAAATAACAGATTCCTCCTTGATATACTTTATCATTTATATATTGCTGCTTACCCAGAAACCATCATCTCTGTGCATGTGTTCAGCATGGCTGGTCCTCACTGGGGCCATACTGTGTGCACAGCACCATAAACACAGTGAAGTGCTGTGGGACTACAGAGAAGAAAAGAGAGAAAGAGACAATATGGTTGGAGCTAGGGGGTGGATATGCAAACCACTGACAAGAATGGAAAGCAGCATGAAATCAGTGCCATTACAGGGATTCACGCAAGGAGCACCGTGAAATGGGCTATTAACTCAATCTTGGTGAATACACAAGAAAACTACAATCTACACAGAGAAGGTAGTATTTGTGCTGAATCTTGAAAGATCAATAGAACTTTAATCTTGCAATTAACCTGGCTTCCTTCAAACACAGGTTATCTGTCATGATAACCAGGTATTCTGATACAGTCAATCTGGGATAGACTCAATTATATAAGCATTGCAGGTGATTCTGAGGCAGATGGACCAAGACCATACTATGAGAAACCTGCACCAGGGCACAGGCTGCCTGGAAGGAAACAAGGACAGAAAAGGTAGAAAGGTAAGATGGGACCAGGTCACAGAGAGCCTTAGGTGCCATGCTGCAAAGGTTCATCTTTATTCCATCAGCAACAGGAGTCACACCTGTGTTTTCAAATGGTTTCCTTTTCTGCTTGAAAGGTTTAAAAAGTTCTAGTGTCTTTTAAAAGCACAGTACTTTTAAAAGAATCCACATTCTTTTTAGGGATTACTATAGAAATTGTAACTAGTTCACTTAATAATGTTATGTTTTATTTGAATATAAGGCTTTTGGTATGAAGAGTTAGCAAAAATAGATGGGGGTGACTCCTAGGGCTCTCCTGCTTGGAAAAAAATTACAAATCTTGGTGACTGCTGGGTCAGCATGGCCATTCTTTCCTTTTCTTCTCATTTGCTTAAAGGAGTGAAGGAAACATGTATGGGAAGCTGGGAAATAGAGACAAATGTATTTTGGTATTCTTGTATAAATACAGAAACCACAAGAGGTATATTCTACTAGAAAGAGAAGTGCAGCCACCTTCAAATTTGTAAATGAGAATGCCCTAGAAGCGCTTTTAAACTATAGATGTCCTTCTTGAGATGCAGTTCTCAAACATTCCCATTTCAAGACTCCTTTATTCTTCTGTAAATTATTGAGGCTCCCCAAGAGCTTTTTTACTTAATATGAGTTATAGCCACATTATTTATTATATTAAAAATCAAAACTAAGAATTTTTAAACTATTCATTTTAAAACAATAATAAATCATTACATGTTAACATAAATAAACTTTTATGGAAAAAATATATTTCCCAAACCAAATAAAAATAAATGAGAAGAGTGGAAATGCTTTGCATTTTTGCAAACTTTCTTAATGTCTAACTTCATAGAAAACAGCTGGATTTTCATATCTGTTTCTCCAATATCTGTGTGATATCTCTGAGTTTTCTCTAGAAAACTCCCCTGTACCCTCATGAGAGAAGGGGAGAGTAGAAGGCAAATGACTTGCTAGTTTTATTGTGAAAATAATTTGGACTTTTGTGAAACCTCTTAACCAGTCTCTAGGACTACACAGTCTCTAGAACATGTTTTGATTCTAGATTCCATTCGTCTGACATGGGGCAAGAGTACCAGAGGCACAGCTAAGCTTGGGAACCACTAGATGATACCCACTGGAAGTCCTGAAATACCACATGCTGTACAAATCCAGAATGCCTAGGAAGATGTGCTGGACTTCTAACTCTGTTTAGGACTGGGAAATAGAACCAAAATTAGGTTAAGCAGCAACAGTGAGTAGTTGAAGATGAATGAGAGGAATGTCAGAAAGTACCTAAAAAATTGTTTTAAAAATTTTGCTCTAGAACAGTTGACAACACTGACTATGTATCAAAAGACTCTTTTTTAAAAAAATGAGAAAGCTTGTTTTAAAACATAGCTATTCAGGGTCTACTTCAAAAGATTCTGAATTTCACAGTAGTGGGAACTGGACAAAGGTATTTTTAACCAGCTTCACAAATGATTATGATGTGCTAATATGAGGGAACTCTGCTATACATCATATATTTATGTTTTAGACATAATAAAAAGGTAATCCAATTGTATTAAAGTGACATTCATTGTGATTCCTATTCCTAAATGAAAACATTTTCTTAGAATTTTCATCTCCACCTGAAAAATGCCTGTCTCTTAAAAATCATGGACCCATAATCTAAGCATTATAGGCATAGTACCTACTGGCAGATATGGGCTTTTGCATACATACATATATACAAATATATTATTTTTTAAATCTAATTCTAAATTAAAGACGATGGAAAATTCTACTGCTATTCATAAAAGAAATAATAGACTCCCTGTTTTCATAATAAAGTTTTAAGAGAGTTTGTTCCTAATGGAAACTCATTCATGGGGAATAAAAATCTTCATAGGGAGGGAAAAAGTACCATCATATATCATCTACATTGGGGATGCAAATTGTAGAGAAACGCACACCAAAGGATTTGCATTTAATCAAATCTGGGGCAAGTCATTTCAGAAGCATCACTACCTTGTGCAGAAGGCTTTCCCACCAGAGTCAGGCTGAGCTTTCCAGGAGACCAGGACCCCTTACCAGGGAGTGAACACCATTCACAAGAAAATCTGCACTGCTGTTAAGAAGGAAATCCACCAGAAACATCCAGAATGGAAAGTGGTAAGTCAATGTCAATTTTTATAATTTTTAAGAACTTTAATCCTAATTTTCATTTTTGATAACACAAAGTCATAACATAAAACAAAGGTTGAGGAGAAATATCACTAACTCTGGCCTGGAACATATAAAAATACAAAACACAGATAAAGGACCAACTATTTAGAACTCTTGGTAACATTTTCCTAATTCTAGTTACTCTTAGTTGCTAATTATTAGATTTTGTTTTGCTTCATAGAGTTTACAGAGATATTCTGGAAGATCAACTCAATTGAACATTATTTTCATTAAATGAGGACTTGAATATCAAAGCATTTTTTTCCAATATAGTGAAATTTTATGTTAACAATTTTCAGTAAGCTCTCAATTATAAAGAAAGTGCAGAAGAAGAACTCACATTCATATAGAACTAGAATTATCTTTTATTCATGAATCTTGCTTCAGGCTTTTAAAGCTAAGAAGCAAGGTCACTCTATTTACATATGACAAGGAAGAGTCTAAGCTGTTATTTCATGAATTCAAACTATATATAGATCTTTCCTGGGTTGTTCATCCTAGGATATAAATGTGAATGGTCAATAGAGAGCAAAACCCAACTGTTCAGGAACAAATTTAAGATTGAAAAAGTCAGCACTTTAAATTTTAATCAATGATGACAGACAGAGGGAACATTTTAAAAATGCCTTGTAGAGTACCTTAAAAGAAAAATTAATATTTTTTAAATGCTGCAATTCTTCGAAGTCTGATCTCAAAAGATAAGATGATATAAAGAGCCCTCAGAGCATCTATCTGCTGCAGCATGAAATTGGTTATTAGTAGTGGCACTTTTAAAACAATAGTAAATTGTATTGTGTATACTTGAGATTCACATGTTATAGTATACATACAGATAGTAAAGGTGGTTACTATGGGGAAACATTAGTATATCTATCATGTCACATAGTTACTTTTTTGTGACAGGAGCAGCTAACATCTACCTATTTAACAAAAATCCCTAATACACTGCAATTTTATTAACTATAGCCCTTATGTAGCATATTATATCTCTAGACTTTCATCCTACACATCAGCTACTTTATATTCTCTGATCTACATCTCATTTCCTCCTCCACCCCAATCCTACCTATGGTAACCAGTTTCATTCTTTATATATTTGACCTTTTTTTTCCCCCTATATTTCACATACAAGTGAGATTATGCAATATTTTTTCTTTCCACGTCTGGCTTATTCTGATTAGCATAATGTCCTCCAGTTCCAACCAAGTTGTGGCACATGGCAGGATCTCCTTCTTTTTAAGTCTGAGTTTTATACATTCATACAGAGAGAGAGAGAGAGAGAGAGAGACAGAGAGACAGAGAGAATGAGAGAGACCATATTTCTTTATACATTCATCCATCAACGATGGCTGTTCAGGTTGTTTCTGAATCTTGGCTATTGTGAATAATGCTGCAATAAACATGGGAGTGCAGCTATTTTTACAAGGTGTTAATTACATCTTCTTTGGCTATTGGATTTAGCTATGAAGTTACATTGGGAGGGGTTTGTGGATACCTACATTGTGGGCAAATCAAACTTCAACAAAATCTGAATATGTTAACTGATTTGACCTTGCATCTTTAAAAGTTAGTCTTTATTTCAAGTTTAAGATTTCATAAATAGGCTGGGTGAGATGACTCACACCTATAATCCCAGCATTTTGGGAGGCCGAGGCAGGCAGATCACGAGGTCAAGAGATCAAGACCATCCCAGCCAACATGGTGAAACCTCATCTTTATTAAAAATACAAAAATTAGCTGGGTGTGGTGGCATGCGCCTATAGTCCCAGCTACTCAGGAGCCTGACGCAGGAGAATCGTTTGAACCTGGGAGACAGAGGTTGTGGTGAGCCGAGATTGCACCACTGCACTCCAGACTGGCAGCAGAGCAAGACTCCGTCTCAAAAAAAAAAAAAAAAAAAGATTTCATAAATAGTGTGTATTATTTTCTGCTTAATAATTAATATTTTGAATATTTCAAGATTAGTTTATGACCTTGGAGACTGTATGTGGCCTTTTCTTATATTCTCCTGGGGGTTTTCCACAATATAACTAATACATCGCCTCCCCAGATTAAAAGTAAAACCACTAACCCTTAGTCCTAGTGGGCTTAGGGGTTATAATTCATTCCTGATGGGTATCTGCTTCCCTTCTGTGAGAGGACTCTGATCCTCAGCAATGCAGACTGAGCTAGGATAGTGGGGTGAGGGGAGGGATGCCCACAGCACCAGAACTGGCACCTGAGCCAGGCGGTGACCCAACACACTATATTGCCACTGGACTTTCCAGGACCTGATTCTTGGCATTTGCCTGACAGGCAGAGAATGAAACAAATGTAGATCCATCCACCAATGACCCATTCAGGATTTTAATTCTACTCTGTCTTGAGTGACAGTGTAGCTACATTCGTGTCACAAGGGACTATAATTCAGAGAGACATTCTTTACTATCTTAATTATGTCATTGTCCAGTCACATAATTCAGAATATAAATTCTTTTTTTTCTAATATTATGGGATGATTTTGCTTTTTCTTTCTTTTTCTTTGTTTTGAACGATCTCTTTATTTCCTTACATGAAGTCACAAACACCTGCTTAAAAACATGAAATAATTTAAAAACAGTAACAGGTACCTTAGAGAATGTCATCAAAAATAGTAAAATAAGAAGGTGTTTTAAGTGCCATAAGTGTATTTGATATTTAATAACTGAAACAGTGTAAAAATCACCTGCATTTTAAATGTTAAATTAATTTCAGAATATTTGAAATTAGTTTGATTTGATGGATAAAATGTTTGATTTTGAAAAACAACATTAAGGCAACATCACCATTAAATCTACTATGGATTAAATTCTTCATCAACTAAAATAAGCGAGAATAAGGAGATGACGTAACTGAGACAATTTGTTGCATAGACATAAACACAGTTCTACAATACAAAAAAAAAAAAAAACCATCTTTTTCCAAATTCTAAAGGATGAGTTGATTCCTAATAAATTTGCTTGTGCTTTCTTTCCGGAATCACATCTTTGTTTTCTCAACAACTGATCTGAATGCAAGTTTGTATCTAGAGTATTTGAATAAAAACTCTTAAGCTCTCCTGGTTTATGCAGGTGTGGATTCTTTAAATAGACACAATGCACAGGAGAAAAAAAAAATGTTTCAGAGTAGAAATCCTGGTAAAAATTTTTATATTCTAAGTATCACTCCTCTCCAAAAAACAAAAAGAATGTAATAGGTTAAGAAACTTTCAGAATTCTCAAAAACGTGAAGAATACTCAGCATGATATTTTAAAGAATTTGTACCAGTTTCCATTGCTTTGTTCAAATTTCCTTTATCTTTTGTGCTGTTGCAAATGTAAGCATTCACTTACCTGTACCCCTGCTTCTGAGCTCCGTTATCCCACTAGTCCTGCTTTGTTACCACCCAAATGCCCACGAAACCCCAGAGAAAGATTTCATCCTCACCTCTTAGGAAACAGCTCTTTCCCATTTCCTGAAGACCTTCATCTTTCCAAACTCCACATTCTTTCTCACCTTCATTTTCCTCAACTTCTCCAAGGCATTTCATTTATTTCATAAGTATTTATTGAGCACCTACTAAACACCAGGTACTTGACAACACAGATTATTCCTTTTTCTCTCCAACCTGCTTTCCTTCATTTTTCTGATGCTACTACTCTGGTACATTCCTACATTTCTGGCCTCTCCTCCCTGCACCTCTCCTCTTTGAAGTCCTTCTCTGGCCCCTCTATTCCCCTGGGCATCAGACCTGTAGCATTTCCCAAGACTTCAGGCTTGAATGTCTACTCTTCTCTTGCTACAAAGTCTTCTTTGGAGAATTTTATTTTCTTAGCTTCAATTACCATAATTCTAAAGATGTTTCTTAGATGTGCAGTTTTTTACCAGGTCCAGGTTCTCATATCTCCAGGATATTTTTATCATTTATTTTAACATGTCACCACAACCTCAAAGTCAACATATTCAAAACTGCATTCTTCTTCCCCCATCAAAACCACCTCTTTCCCGACCTTCTTGATTTCTCTTAATAATCATAGCACTGTTTTTTGGTGTGTTTGTGTGTGTGTGACTATTTCCCTTGAAAGGTCTCTTAAATCTGTCCCGTCCTTCTCATTTCCAGTATTTCTGGCTAGCCTCTGTTTTACCATCTCCCACCCTTTCAGTTTCCTCATCCTCAGCCTATTCTAGGATCTACCCTCAGACTGATCTTCCAAAAATTATGATAAGAGCCATAATACTCTTCTGTTCAAAAAAATTAGTGGTTTCCATACCTTATAACACAAACTGTAAATTTTTACAGCTAAGTTTTTAAGACCTTTAACATGTCCAACATTTACAACCAAAAACAAATGTTTTAAACAAATATTTACTGAAAGCTCCCTGTTTCCAGGCACGAGCACTTGGGGTGCATCCACGAGTAAAAACAGGCAAAGCCCCCTCACTTCGTGGAGCTTACATTCTAGCAAGAGGCAAACAGACAATAAACAATAAATGTACTCCATAAGGAAATGGTGGGAAATGGTAAATTATAGGACATAATAGAGTGACAAGTGATGTACAGACAGAAAAACTAGAGTAGAGGAAGGGGATCAGGAATATTTTCTGGGGTGGATGCAACTTCAAGTATGTTCTCATTGAGAAGATAACATTTGAGCCAAGGCTTGAAGGAAACAAAAGTATTTCACCTGTGGATAAAGGGGAAAAGAATACTCCAGACAGCAGAGACAGCCAGGGCAAAAGTCTTAAGGCAGAAGTGTGCTTGGGGCACTTCAGAACCACTAGGGTACAGTAGGCAAGGAGGTGAGTCTTAGGAGAGGAAACCCTGTTTCGGGGAACAGCGTCAGGTAAAGAAATTATAAGGACTTGGTTCTCCCTGTGAGTGCCCTAGTGGACCACTGTAGGGTTTAGAGCAGAGGAGTGACACAATTGAACTTGGTCTTTCAAAGGATCACCCTGTCTACTGTGTTGAAACTAGACTGGGGCAGGGTGAAGGTGGAAGCCGGAAAACCAGCTGGAAGCTTCCGCAGTAACCTACATTACTATAGAAATTGCAGTGGGTCGAGCCTGGATATTAGCAGAGGAGTAAAGAAAAGTCAGCCTACTCTGGATGTATTTTGTAGGTAGCACCGTCAGGAATTGCTAAAGGATGGGCTGTGAAAGATGAGAGAGAAAAGGCTAGAATGACTCTACAGCTTTGGGACTGAGTGACTAGAAAGACGGGCTGCCATCCACTGAAACAGGAGAAGTTTCAGATACAACAAATGTGAAAAGGAAGAATGAAGTTTATATTTGGACATGTGGAGTTTGAGAGGTCTACTAGACATCCAAGCATAGACAGATTTTTCAAGACTAAAGTCCAAGTCTGGGCTGGAGATATCCATTTGAAATTCAGTTACATCTATATGGCATTCAAATCTACTGTCTCCAATTGTACTCATTCCTTCCCCCTGCACACATCCTTCCTGCTTCCTGCCTCTGTTTTTGCTCACAGATTCCTGCTGTCTACAAGGCCGTTCTCCTTCCTCCTAATCTGTCCATTTTCTTCTCAGTCCGGTCTACTTCCCATCCCTTCCCTCAAAACTTTCATCAACAATCCAAAGTGTACTCTTTCCCCTCTCCTGCTCTTTCACACGTGAATGTCTGATTTCTCTCACCAAAATAGGATCTCTTTGAGGACATCTGCTATGTGTTCTAAAGTTATTTTGCATCCCCTGTGGCATATAGCCCCATGCTTTGCACTAAGTCGGTGCCAATTGATACATAAGACTGATTGTTTTTATGACAAAACTTCAGAAGTTTTGATGTATTTGCCATCTCATGAACTTTATTCCTCTATTAATCACATGTGGTTATTTGTTAAACTTATTTAGAATAAGTATACTTCCCCTAGGCTTTTTGGCATACACATAAAGCATAGATTGCTAATTCAGATTAAAATCATCAATTAAAAAGCACTTAAAAAAAGAAAAAAGCAAAGCAGAGACAGTCTGCAAATACACAAAGGATCCAGCCTAGACCTCCTCAACTGCCACCCCCTCCTCCTTCCCAGAGCTGTCTACGTCCACACCCACCTCAGTCAGTTAGACATACCCCTTCTTGCTCAGCCAGAACTGTGTAGATTAGAGTTGGCATCCCCACCTCCACAAGAACCTTCTAAAGGCCTTACTCATATGTATATCTGTGGTTCTCCAACTTCAGAGAACATTAGAATCACCTGGAAGCCTGGACTCCGCCCTAGGATTTCTGATTCGGTACATTTGGAGTAGGGCCTGAGAATTTGCATTTCTAGCAAGTTCCTAGCCAATGCTGATACTACGGGCCCAGGGATCACATTTGAGAATCACAGATGTATATTCTTTGACTTGTCTGTCTGGCTTTGACCCCTGCCTGGTTCTGCCTGGTTTTCAGTTGCTCTCCTATGCCAGCCTGCTTGATGTGCACTAGAGCCGTCATAGTCAATGGCCATACCATCACCCCACCCACACCCTGACTTTCTGTATTTCAGTCTCAGAAGTTGAGGTTCAATTTGTGCCCTTGACCTCAATTTTTTCTTCCTTTTCAAGACCTCATTCCATCATTCTGTCCCTCTCTTCTAAACCATTAGTCTTCCCTCTGTCCTGTTCAAATGTTCTCAACTCTCTCCCACTCATAAATGCATAAATAGACATAAAAACATATGCACACCTCTCCTTGACACCATGATTCTCTCCAATTATCACTCAATCTCGTTTCCCTTTCTAATTCAAACTTCAAAAAGAAATAATCTCTCCTTCCTGTGTCTACCTCCTCCCTTGACATTATTGTCTGGCTTCCAGCCACCTCACACTTGCAAATTACTCTTGCTAAGCTCAATATCAACCACTGAGTTGAAAGCAAGCGATGTTTTTCTGTACTTATCTTCCTGAACTAGTCTGTTGCCTCTGATTTTTTTTAATTTATGTCTTGAAATCTCTTCCCCAGAATTCTATGCTGCATTATTCCCCTGGTTTTTCCTGTTTCTTCTCCAATTAGCCTTCCCATATCTTCTTAGGATTCTCCTCTCCTCTGACAACCATTAAAATGTGACTGTTCCCCAGCCTTCCATCTTTAATAATTTAGTCCAGAGGTTCCAAACCTGTGTGTCAGAAATCAATGTTCTAGGCATTCCAAAGATACTGATCCTCTCAGCTCCTGGAAGTAGACTGGCCTGTTTACCTCAGGATGCCAGGTGCATGCTATTATTTTCTACGTGTGCCACCATGTGACTTTATCTTTCAAACACTCCCCCAAGGGATTTCATCCTTTTTCTTGGTTTTGTTACCATCAACATCATGATGATTCTGAAACTTATGAGCTGAGAGCAGTTCCATAGTGGAAACTTGAGATTCACCCTTGAATCTTCTTCTCTGTCTAAATAACGTCTAAATAATGTTCAAACCTGTCTGATCCTTCTCTGTCTAAATAACATCTAAATAATGTTCAAACCTGTCTGATCCTTCTCTGTCTAAATAACATCTAAATAATGTTCAAACCTGTCTGATCCTTGCCCTCCCATCCACCACTACTCAGACCCCATTACCTCTTGCCTGGATTATTCTAGAGCCTGACTGATCTTCCTGCAGTTTTGTGATCTCAAAACCACCTTCTTCTCAGCTGCCAGAAAAGTCTATCTAGAATGCAAATTAAACTAGGAATTGCTTAAAAGCCCCCAATGGCTCATTGCCTACAGGATGCATTCCAAACTCCCCTACTCATTTCCCCAGCCTCACTTCCTGCCACTTCCTCTTTCTGTCCTTGCCTTCAGGACTTTGCCCGTGCTGACTTCTACACCTGTAATGTTCCTGCCTATTTGCCATCATCACACACACCCTACCTTGCTTTAAGCCCCAACCCAGGTATCATCTTGCCTTCCCTGAGTCTCTCTCCCCGACACAAGGAAGTGATATATTCTGGGTTTCTCTGGCTGTCCTAGGTACATTTCTGTTCTTGCACTTAGCACATTTGCATCATAATTATTTCATTTTAAAGTATTTCTCGCCCCACTAGATAGCCATGTTCTTTTGTATCCCCAGTTCTGACACACAGAAAGCACTTAATAAATAATTGATAAATCAATGTGGCCTTAGACTTTCCCAAAAATTAAGCATCATACACAATTCTAGAAGCAACACTTAGATTCCTTTGGAACAATCATAAGGTCAGTAAGCTTTAAATTTGAGGCTGATTTCAAAGAAGTATTTCAAGCCTCTTTAATTATAACATATATAGACCAAATCCTGTCAAAATTAGACCCGAATGATGATTCAAGTAATTTTGTTTTGCTGAAATAAGGATGCATGTGGCTTTATTGGAATTAAATAATACATTGTCTTGGAACCTGGATTTTTTTTATTCTTCATTTTGTATCAGTGTTTTGTATGAAGCCTGTTAGTTTTCAAGGGATTTTCACATGTATTTCCTATTTTTTCCTTATAAACCTCTGAAGACAGCTAAAAAGAGGTGATTATACCCATTTTACACATGAGGAAAATGGAGCTGAGAGATTTTGTTCCAAGCCAGTGACTGATGTGTGGCTGTGAATACCAGCAGCCTCTTTTCTCCAATGCAGCGTTCTATCTCTGGTTGTATCTTTAATTTCTTCCTTTCTTCCTTCCTTTCATTGTTTTTACAATGCAGTTTTACTCACAGATCAAATATATTCTAGACAATCTACAAATTCAACCAGATTAGAGAATAATTTTGGTTATGTGCCTCATACATACATTTGTTTTTATATTCTGCCAATACACACTAAGCTGAATTCTGCGCTAGCTGAATTTGCTGGCAAACCAACAACAAACACCTCGACTATAATGGATTTAATTTTAATTAAATGGAAGTTAATTTAACTAACCTACTACAGAGCAACAATTATAGAGGTAGAAAACATCTTAAAATTCCTCTAGTGAACCTGCTAATTGAGTGCATAAATGCTTTCTAGAATAGGCCAACCAAAAGGTTGTCTTATTATTTCTTCATCATCCTCAGTAACAAGGCTCTCACTATCCCTAGAAGCAATGCTGTAAATTTTAGAACCTTGGAGAAACATTTTTCTCTATAGTCTGTTATCTTTTTTGTAATTCCCTCATGGTGAAAACAGCAAATTTTTCTGGTTGTTGATGTTACAAACTGACCTAAGTCTGGATTCCAGTTCTATTGCTTATTAGCAGCTGTGAGGCCTTGAAAATAACTTAGTCCCAGACCTCAGTTTCCTCATCTGTAAAACAGATCAAATAAAGTAATACATGTAAATTGCCAAGCACTATAACATCTTCAGTAAATGAATATAGTAAGTGCTCAATAAATATCCGTTAAATGAATAAATGACTCTTTATTTACCATTGCGTTATTTCAAAGCAATAACACCTCGTGTTGAATCACTGATTTTCAAAAACAAAACATATTTATTTAGTGCAGTAAACCAATAACAAACAACTTTCTTCTTAGGAACATAATCTTAAAACTTCTATTGACCTGCTCACTCTCATCAGGTATAATAGGGCAGGAATACTGTTACTCTGTAACCTGAATTGTACAAATCTAACTTCTACCTCATGTATTTAGAACCATCATTTCAAATTGCATTTAATCTTTAGTCTTCTGATTAAAGCATAAGTTGTAAATCTTGCCCGAGTAAATCTTGACAAGTCAGAGTATAAGAAAAGCATTTGAAGAGCTGTTGTGTAGACGATGGAACGGTGTTTCTTTCACTTAGTAGAGCTTAGATGAGTCTCTATCAAAAACCAGGAGACAGGGCTCTATTGAAGCCACTCTATCAAAGCCACTTCAAATCCAAGAATTCTATCATTCTAACAATAAAATGACATCAAGATGACCAGCTCCTAAATATGTCCTTTGGGAGGTTAACCTAATGACTCCACCCACATTCCTTATAACTATCCCATCTGCTTAAGTCCCAGGAGACTACAGCAAACGAGTGTATCAAGGCGTGAGAGTGAAGCACACAGTCAAAGATCTCCTGGCAGAAAAACGATCCAGACAAACAAGTAACGCAAGACTTAATGTAAGTCCCAATTTAATACCTTCTGAAGTGCTTGTGGGTTCTCTCTCCTCCCCCTTTATCCACACACCAATCCCCCACTTCCTGGGTCTGATATCCTCAAAACAAAGCCTTCCTTTAACTGGCACACAGTATAGAATTTCACCATGACGGACAATCTTTCTCCCACTTAGTGATGCCAGCATTTGCACCTTAACTTACACTCCCTCTACTTCAATCTCATCCTCATCTATTTTATGTTGGTTTTCATGCCCTTTTTGAAAGAGTTTTCATGTCTCTATTCATCTGCTATTGACTATGTGTCCTTGGAAACAGAATTCACATTCCCTCATAACTGGATGTCACAGAAATCACATAAATCACAGTCAATAAATGCACTCCTCCTGACTGAGGAGCCTGGTGGAATGGAGGAACACCAGTAGAGAGGGGCCCTGGCCCTTGCTGGGAACCAGCCATGTGGCCCTGGAAAAGTCACTTTACCCCTCTGGGTCCAATATGAAATGAGTTAGGCAAAATGATCTCCAGGGTCCCTTCCAGCTATAAATATCTCTGACTGTCATTAAATTTATGGCATGTCTGTTAGCAGCCAGCAAGCACTCCAGGAGCTCTGTGATCTTACTGGCTGGTACTGTGGTTCATGGCAATTAAAAGATGGTGTGTCCTGACTTTTTCATTTCCCGAAGCAATAGATTATCAAGGGCTTGTTGGGTGGGAATAATACTCACCTTCATCCACTTGTTACTCAAAACCCAACAGAGATAACTTTTAAAAATCTTCTCTGTAACATGCAAAATCAGATTTCAAAATCCTAGTAGGAGATGTTCTGAGTCTAAAATCTTTTTTTGTTATTATTGTTACACTTTAAGTTCTGGGGTACATGTGCAGAACATGCAGGTTTGTTACATAGGTATACACGTTCCATGGTGGTTTGCTGCATCCATCACCCAGTCATCTACATTATGTATATCTCCTAATGTTATCCCTCCCCTAGCACCAGACCTCCAGAAATGATTCTAGAATGGTAATATCATTTGGTTACCAAGATTAACATATAAACACCTATTCTATCAAGTAAAATATAATCACATGAATGTCAGGCATCTGTTGGAACCTTCTGGGTGAAGGTCATGAGAGCAGATGACCAGAAATAAATGAGGAAATCATGTCCAGTGCCTAGTGTAGGGGCTGATACATAGCAGGTACTGGTTCTTCTAGCCTATCTGCTGAAAATGTTGACACTGTGTTCGACTCTGCTCCAAAATCAAACTCCTGAGACATGTTTCAAGTGAACATTCAATTTCCTCCCATCCAAGAACACCTTTTATTGCATATTTTATGTTATCTTTTTTTTTTTTTTTTTTTTTTGAGACCGAGTGTCACACAGTTACCCGGGCTGGTATGTGACCTCCACTTCACAGGCTCAAGTGATTCTTCCCCCTCGGCCTCCCAAGTAGCTGGGATTACAGGTGCCTGCCACCACACCTGGCTAATTTTTTTTTTTTTTTTGAGACAGGGTTTCACTATGTTGGCCAGGCTGGTGTCAAACTCATGACATAGTGATCCACCCACCTCAGCCTCCCAAAATGCTGGGATTATAGGCATAAGCCACCGTGCCCGGCAGTTATCCTTTCTTTTAAGCAGCCTCCTCTCTTCTAATTCAACAAATGGAGCTTAGCTGCTGCAGAGAAATCTGAATAATTGGCTCATTGTCTGCTCCTAGTTCAGCGCTTCTCACAGTGCCTGCTCAGAATCATCTGGGGTATGTGTTAAACATATCAATACAGATAGTCATCCATTCTTGATGACCTGTTTCGTCCCCGTTGCAAATGCAACCCAGTAAGCAAGAATCATGGAACATGTTATGGGAGACACTGTGGGGCTCTGATTCCATGACTGATACCGAGACCACCTCCTTTTTTTAATACCAATGCACTAGGACACAATGATTCTCCTATCTCAAGTAAGTTCAGATAGAGAAGTCATTCATTAGACATGCTCAAAATTTGCAGCTGACAGCATGAGTAATGACCAGTCAGAGGCCCTACCATATAGTTTACCATAAGCACATTGTGGGAGGTTAAAAATGGAGCCCCAAGGATCCTATGTCAAATCCCTGGGACCAGTGAATTCTGCTTTATATGGCAGAATTTGTGGTTAAGTGAAGTATCTTTAGAAGAGGCCCTTACCCTGCATTGTTTAGGTGAGTTCTCAGTATAATCGCACGTGTCAAGTATCCTCTCTCACAAGGGGGAGTTTTGAGAGAGAAACACACACACAGAGGATAAGATACACAAAAGAGAAGGATGCAACGTGACCACTTAAGCAGAGATTGCAGTGATGAGGCCACAGTCAAGGAGTATCTACCAGCAGCCACCAGAAGCTTGAAGAGGCAAAGGCAAATCCTCCCCTAGAGTCTGATGGGCACACAGCCCTGCCAACACCTTGATTTTGGACTTCTGGCCTCCAGAATTGTGAGAGAATCAATGTTGCTAGTTTTAAACCACCCTGTTAGTGATAATTTGTTATAGCAGTCCTAGAAAACTAATACCCACATATTCTGAAAACTATGTCCCCCCAGATAGGCATACTTCAGGAAGTATCTATTTGATGCCCAAATTGCTGCTCTTTTATTTGTGACAACACTCTGATAAATTTACAGAAGACTCTGTTGATCCATCTTTACCACAGTTTCCCTCATGAACATCTGGTTTTGATACCATGAAATGTTTTTCACATCTTTGCAGTAGAAACGAGAAAAAATATCCCTTACATCAAAAGAGACTTTCACCAAAGACTAGAAATTAAAACCACTTCTATACATTTTAGCTACAATTCTGTGGTTTCACAACTATTACTATGTATATTTTTAAATAATGGCTTTTCTTTTTTCTTTCTCAAGTTTTTCTGTTATTCTTTGCTGTACTACTGGATCTTCTACCAGAAGATATAAATGTGAGCCATTTACCACCATCTAGTACCAAATACACACACACACACACACACACACACACACACACTCACTCTCACAATTACCTTCTAATTGCTGCATTTTTTCCAACTACACTATTTCAGTTGAGTTCCATAAAAGCTAATCATTGAACTATTTTCAAAAAACATCATAAAATTCAATAACCTCTTTATTATCTGTAGAAAAAAAAGCAATAAGCCTAATAGCCACAATTCTTCAGTTTTGTTTTGAAAGTCAGTGAGTGATTTTCAGACCATTGTTTCTTTTAATTAAGTTTTTCTTAAGCTATCTTATGGATTCATTTAAAATTGCTGCATATAAATTCACCGGCATGAGGGGGAAAAATTATAAAAGTTGCTGTGTAGGAAAAGGAAACCAGGTTGGAATTGAAACTGTGGGGGAGATGGGAAAATGCTGTGTAGTATAGGGAGGTTAAGACTGACCCCAGGAATCAGGATTCAATGTTCAATTTATTTTGTTGATTTATGGACAAAGTAACAGCTCTCCTGCTCTGCTCATTCATCAAAATACTACAGCCAGGAACAATAAGAAAACAGAAATGAAAGTTTTTTGAAGTTAATATTGTACATAAACCTAAGGAAAAATAAATGAAGATTTCTGATTCTGTTTTTAGAAGCTCTGAATTGAAGAAAATGTTGAGGAGAAATATCCCAAGTGGGAAATATATTTGGATTAAACGGCCTTGGTTTTTACGTGCTCTACATATAGAAACCAAAAGTGGACTATTTCCACACAGCGTGACTCTTGCATGCCAATCTCAAGTGTTTGCTTTTTAAATCAGAATTACTTGCATTTATTTTCTGTCTATACATTATCCTAAATTCTTACATTTAAATTAGCTGCTAAAATCTCTACATCAAGGGCATACAGGATAAGGCCACATTGTCAGTTGGGTTTCTCAAACAATAATCTTTCCTGATTATTTTGGAGAGTTAATATTATAAGCAATGGAAAGAAGTATGACAATAGTATGTATTTGATGGAAAATTTTGGAGGAACAGAAGGTGAATAGGCACCATTGGTGTTTTTATGACATAGAATAATTGCCATAAAGTTGGGCATACCCTAACTATAGAACAGATGTGCATTGTCTATCTTGGTCCCTAAAACCGTCTGTCCTTCCAGCAGGACTGCTAGTTGGATGTTTGTTTAGTTACGTATTCAGCTGCTGCTTTGCTACACCAATCACATGCACAATTCAGTTACCACCAAGTGTAAACATGGTGATGTCCAAATCTGTGATTTGCATTTGGATTTCTTTTGAAGTATTAGGAGGAAAAAATACACACAATTGGAAGCTGTATATTCTATCATCCCAAAGTTTCTTTGATTTCCCTGAAACTTTTGGTAACCCATCTCTCCTGCACCAAAAGAGAAACTGCTTCTTCTTTCATCGGTTTGAACCCCTCCTACTGGCTACAAGTGATCCTGGGTAATTCCCTTCTCCTCTCTGAGCCTCAGTGTCCCTGCCCATAAAAGCAGAGTTGGGCCAAATGTCTAAGATTTCTCTAGTTTCTGTGTTCATTTTTTTCAAATAAATATTACTGTGTATAATCGATGTTTGCAACATGACTTTGTGGGATACATATAGATAGTAAAATTGCCACTATAGTGAAGTAAATTAATATATCCCTTATCTCATCAGCCTTGATTTATGCATACTGTACAAGTGTGACCAAAATTTAATTATTTCCAAGTGGTCTGGTTTATTTCATTTCAACCTCAAGTGTTTGCTTTTCTAATCATTATTACTTCCTGTTATTTAGTTACTTTTTGCAGCAAAAACTACTAAAAATATTTATTTAACAAAAATCCCTAACAATTCAACTTTATTAACTATAGCCCTCATGTTGTACATTGTATCTCTAGACTTGTTCATTCTACATAACAGCTACTTTGTATCTTCTGAGCTACATCTCAGTATTCACTTTTAGGACTTAAATTTTTTTTTCCTATTTATTTATTTTATTGCATTTTAGGTTTGGGGACTTAAATTTTTAAATATTTATTCCATTTATTTATCTTTGTTATTTTCATTAGTCATACTTCAAATATTTCCATTTCCTTAAACATTTAAATACTAACCTCACTGTTTAGGATTTAAAGCAGACCTGAGTCTCAGACAACTAGCTCTTACCCAATTTGAAGCACCATTGAGCTGATGTTTCAGATTACTCTGTTGTCTGGAAACCTACAGCACTTGGCTTTACTGAAGTTCATCTTCTAAGACAGAAAACACAGCATAGCAAAGAGTTTGGGCTCTAGATCCAGATGACCTGAATTCAGATCCCAGCTCTGCCATTTGCCATCTGTGTGGTAACAATAAAGTTACTTAACTTTGCTGCTAAAGGAAGATAATATAACATCTACCTTGCAAGGTTATCATAAGGATTACATTTAATATTTGCCAAGCACTTGGCACATATTGGTGCTCAGTCAATGCCATTGCTATTAACCACTCAACTGCGTATGAGGAATGATGCTTGTTAGAATTCAAGGCATTATAAGAAATTCATTGCCCTTAAGAAGTATACAGTTCAGTTGCGGGGAAAGAAATTATAAGTGATTAAAAATAAAAAATGACTTTGTTCCAGGTGTCAAAAGAGTGAGTGTGACCATCAGTAAACATGAGGGAGGTTCAGAGGAGAGAGAGCAAAGCATGGAGCAGGTGTGTCGAAAAAGACTTCTTGGGCCAGGCACGGTGGCTCACACCTATAATCCCAGCACTGTGGGTGGCCAAGACAGGCAGATCACTTGAGTTCAGGAGTTCGAGACCAGCCTGTCCAACATGGTGAACCCCATCTCTACTAATAATACAAAAATTAGCCAGGCATGGTGGCACATGCCTGTTATCCCAGCTACTCAGGAGGCCAAGTCACAAGAATCGCCTGAACCCGGGAGGCAGAGGTTGCAGTGAGCCAAGATTGCGCCACTGCACTCCAGACTATGTGACAGAGCAACACTCCATCTCAAAAAAGAAAAAAAGAGGCCAGATATAGTGGCTCACACCTGTAATCTCAGCACTTTGGGAGGCTGATGAGGATGGATCATGAGGCCAGGAGTTTTGAGACCAGTCTGGCCAACATAGTGAAACCCCATCTCTACTAAAAATACAAAAAATCAGCTGGGCGTGGTGGCACATGCCTGTAGTCCCAGCTACTTGGGAGGCTAAGGCAGGAAAATAGCTTGAACCTGGGAGGCGGAGGTTGCAGTGAGCTGAGATCATCCACTGCACTCCAGCCCAGGCAACAGTGCGAGACTCCGTCTCAAAAAAAAAAGACTTCTTGGAAGAAAGTATGCCTCAAGCTGAGCTTTGAAGGAAGAAGATGACTCCGGTGAGCAGTGAGCAGGAGTAGAGTCCAAGCAGAACACACAGGAGGGGCAAAGGCGCAGGGGAGAGGAAGCATGCTGCCTGTGATGCGCAGGGGTGGACCAAATTTGTCTGCAGGGTAGAGAAGTGAAAGGGAAGGCTGGGAGGCCTGCATAATCCTTCAAAATTCAGTTCTAGTATTGCTGTTAAGGTCTCCCAAACACTCTGCTTTGCTCCCAAAGCCTCCAGCATATTTTTCTGCTAAAATACTCATTACATTGCACTGTCACTTCTTCTCTTACATCTGTTCTCCAACTGGCTAACGTCTTGCAATTTCTATTTGTTCCTTTTGGAGCCTCCAGCCCAGGAAGAATAACAGTGTGATAAAGTGGTTAAATTCCTGAATATCAGAGTCACAGACAGAGGTTCTGACTCTTGTGTGTGAAATTGATCTCACTTCTCTGGGCCTCAGTTTCCTCCTATGTAAATGGGAACAGTGAAAGTTACCGTGGAAGGTGTTGTGAGAATGAAATTTGCTAATGTCCATAATGCAGCTGGTACAGCACATGGTATGTTGTAAATGCTCAGCAAATGGCAGCTTTTATGGTTTTTACAGTATCTGGCACATGACGGTACTTGATAAATGTCACAGCAAAGGTGTGCCATGCTAAGGTAGATAGGTACTGGATTACAGGGAGCTCTGGATAGCAGCCTCCAAAGTTTGATCCTCCTGTTCTCACTACTACTAATTATAATATAATGTAAATAAGTGAAGCCATTAGAAAGGTCACTGGGTAACTTTTGTAGGTTTGAAAACTTCATTCCTAGGAATGAATGAAACAACACGACAGTGGAAGTAGTGATTACTCACTTGAATGACATGCTGATTGAGCTCTGCCACCATCCTCCATTCTTACAGTCGAGATGGCTAGAGTTGAAACCCCAACCTGGTGCATTGAATTAAGATAATTTCAACTGCTCCCATTCTGTAGTCCTAAATATCCAAAAACCCAACCAGTCTTGGATAACAAACCTGTAGTTAAACTTATTCATCATGAACTGCCATTTACAAAAGAAAAAAAAAAAAAAAACAGCTTCAAATGACAAGAAGAAAGAAATAGAAGTCTGAATATTTTGATCAAGATTTCCCACCAGTTTGCTGACCTAACAAGGGATATGACTTTCTGAAGCCTACATTTCCTGAATTTAAAAGAATCTTCAGAGTGGTGCCGATGGGAGAGGGTCAGTATTCAGCATTCTCTGTGTGTTCTCCCTGCTGGGTGCAGCTGTTTCTTCTCCTGACTCAGTAGATTTTCCCAGACCTCAGACCATGTTCCACCTACTGGCACCCCTACCCCCAACCTCCAAGGCCAAGCTGAACAACCCTCTGTATTCTGAGAAAGATAAATTCCCTTTTTTCTAGTTCAACTAGAGTTTTGCAGTCTGAGCTGGCCAGGTATAGGAAATAGATAAATCACATAAAGCACAAGAATAATTATGTAGCCTACATAAGTTCTGATGCTAACATTAATACTGGGTCAAAGATGGGCATGAGGGTACCATTGAGTTGATGTTTAGGCCTGAGTCCCCTTCCCACCTGCTTATTTCTCCCTGGGATAAATAATAACAATAACTATCACTTACTGCTGGGCTCCGAACAGAAACTTTACAAATAATTTCATTTATCTATTTAAAAATATATTTCATTTATCAACACAAGCACAACAGCTTTCAGAGGGTGTTACCCATATCTATTTTTCAGATGAGAAAAATTAGAATCAGGTAGAAAGTAATGGGGCTTAGATTTGGAACTAGGTTTGTGGGCCTCCAGGTCTTCACTTCACCTGCCGTATTGCCCTCTTACATTATGATTCTAGCCCAAGGATGGGTGAGCTTTGGAGTGGTTACTCTGCTTCAGGCCCTCCTGCTCAGCTCTCATGTCACCCTCCAGATTTCATGTGTGATGTGTGGTCCCAATTATGACTTTTGCTCCCTCTCAGGAACACATTTGTCTCCCCATGCTCCTCTGCACTGTGTCTGTAGACTGTTCAAGAGATGATGCCAAACCCAGCCCGAACCAGTACCAGGACCTTTTTGTCCTATGATACTCAGACATCTTAGAAAACAGTAGACCCATTGCGCCATTGCACTCCAGCCTGGGCAACAAGAGCAAAATTCCGTCTCAAAAAAAAAAAAAAAGAAAAGAAAAGAAAACAGTAGACCCAAGAAGTTTTCAATTTCCTTGTAGAATTTATCTCCAGTTCTGTTCCAGAACCTGCTTTCTGTCCCAGAAATAGCTGCACCCAGCGGGGGGAATACTTGGAGAACACTGAATATAGTCCCTCTTGGCCATTCCCCATCACTCCTAGACCCCCTGGCCTCGTGGGGTCTCCATGGCACCTGGCTCCCTCTGTATAAGAGGAAATCACTTCCTGAATCAGAGTCAGAGCATGCCATACTGATCTTGCAGAAGCCTCTTTTCTGTTCTCTAGAGACCTCTGGGGCCTCCTCATGCGACCCATTTCTCTCTGAGCTTTTCTTCTTACTCGAAGCTTACTCCCCTGGCATGTCTTTAGATTCCTTTTCTCAGTATTGCCAAGTTATTTGAGAGGCTGGTATCCGTGGCTCCCTCATAGGACTGGATGCAGAATGCCACTTCCTCCACTTTAGAAGACAGAGACCCTATCAGCCCCCTTTTGAGGGCTGGAAAAGATCCCCGAGCCCAGTGAAACACAGAGTTTAGCAGCTCAATTGACCTGCCGTCCCTGTTTACCCACCCCTTCAAGGCTCTCCTAACCCCCGAGGTGTCTGGAATTCTCTCATAGTTGTACACACTGTGGAACCTTACACATATTCTCAATAAATGTGATAGCTAATAAGGAAAGGGGAGAATAATTTCCTTATGGCTTTACCTTCTTATGAAAGTATGAGAAAAAATGGGGAGAGGAAGACCACCAATGCTCTCATTTCCTAGACACTAAGCCGATTTTTATTTTCCACGCCAGAAACAGACAGAACCCTTAACTAACATAGAAATCTAATAGTGTGCTACTTCTCTTTGGCATTCTAATGATGGTGCTAAACAACAAGAAAAGGCCAAAAAAAGAAGTCGAATACAAGTAAGAGCAAAAACTGGTACACAGGCCTTAACACTAAGGAGCTGGTCATATATAAATCCAAGGAAGAAATAGCCTCCGCAGCCATCAGCATATTGTCACATCTGAGAACATAACACATGGATGGTATACTGAATCTGTGGTTAGCAAAAGCGTAAGGTTTGGACCGACGCATCCTGAGCACTGCAGGCATGAGTGCAAAACAGTTGGCAGCACTGCAATTACAGGAAATGCGCTCTTCTCTGATTTCTTAAAATTTACCATAGAAATTATTTTTCACCTCTTCAACCCATAACCTGAACCTACCCTACAACGTGTTTTGATTTTAGTAAGATTGTCATGTTTGCCTGGGCACAACAAATGGGTATCAGGTGCCCCAGTATGTGTTTTCTTACTTTGTTATTGCTTTTTCTTTTTCTTTATCTTTTTTCTTTTTTTTTTTTTTTTTTGAGACAGAGGATCTCTCTGTCACCCAGGCTGGAGTGCAGTGGCACAATCTCAGCTCACTGCAACCTCCACCTCATGAGTTCAAGCAATTCTCCTGTCTCAGGCTCCCAAGTAGCTGAGACTACAGGCACACACCATCACGTCCAGCTAATTTTTTGTATTTTTGGTAGAGATAGGGTTTCGCCATATTGCTCTAGCTGGTCTTGAACTCCTGACCTCAGATGATTCACCAGCCTCAGCCTCCCAAAGTGCTGGGATTACAGGCATGAGCCACCACGCCCAGCCTGCTTTTTTTCCTTATCTTCTCTTAGCTTTTTATTTCTTTCCATATTTATTTTTCTTAAATTTTTAGAAATACCTATTGTTCTCTTTGTGTTTGACTGCTAAAGCTCTTAAGAAACCTGCAACTTTTCTTTAATAAATATATCTTATTTACCCTTACTACTTTTTCATGAAGGTCAGCAGAAGAATCCATTTCTCATTTGAAATCGTGCAAGGTTATTGATAAAGGGAATCAGTGTTCACCCTGGGAACGTCTCCCTGTACATTCTGCTCAGTTGCCTAGCACGGTACTTTGCATATTGCTTGTTAACATGGCCAGCTAACCCCTTCCATGAACCTACAAAGAATTAAAGAAGGAGAAAAAAAAAGAAAGCATTTTCTGAGCAGGCAGTGCCTAGTAAACTCAACACCAGTGTTTGAATACAGAGGTACACACTATATTCTTGGCATTCATTTGAATGAATGCTTTACTAAGGCTTTCTAAATGGTCCATTGTCTGACTTTAATTACCCCACTGTCCTGCCCTGTTTAGAGATCTGAACCACATTCCCAGTGCTTTCCATGTTCCACACCCAACCACCTGCACCTTCACAATCACAGAAATTTTAAAAATAATAATAAAGGCAAACCTTTTGCAAGCAACTTATTTTTTCAGCTGCTCTATTGGTTTCGCAGGTTTTTTTTAATGTCATAAAATTTAAAATAATTCCTGGTGGTGAATTCTTTCATGCAGCTTGCAAAAATAATCAGGTTTTGCAGCGCAACAGCCGTGGCAAGTCCATCTGGCAGAACTGAAGTTCTGCAGATTCTGTCCTGACCAAAGTGCATCTCAGTGACTCCTGTTGTTCTAACTTTGCTACAAAAATACAAATAGCATTCCAAAGGCATGCCAAGATCCAGGGGCAAAAATGTGTTTCGCTTTGTAACTTAGGCAACAGAAATCACTTTCTCACAGAGACAGCCTGGACATCATTTTGTGCCAAGCAGGAGAGTTTTAACAGTAAAATTTTAAGAAACTATCTGAAAATGGAGATTCTGCAACCATCTGAGCTTTCTGAATGACATTAAATAGTTTATATCCCAGCAGTTGAAGACACCTGACATCACAGTTTTCAAAAGGTTTGAGATTTGCAATAAATATATGACCTAAAGTCTACTTATTAATTTTTGTTAAATAATTGCTTTAATTACAAAAGGCATTCAGTGTAAAATTTCAGACAGAACAAGAGTGAAGGTGAAAAGCAGAAGCTCGCTAAAGTCTTCCCTGTCCCCAGTTCTCTTGTTCTACATCCCAGAAGCCACCCCAGTGAGTTTCATGTAAATTCTTCCAGAAAATTTACTATGACATTTTATTAAAGAGAAATTAAGTTGTTGGACCAGCAAGTTAATGAATATCAAAATTTATTAGATAATTACATGCAGTATTCCAAAAATGCATAAATTAATGTTTTGGTGGCAAAAATCCCTTCCAGAGAGAGAATTTAAATATGGCTTTTAGTCTTCATTTTACCCCTATACATTTGAAAGTCTTCAGCAAATCACTCAATCTTTTTAAGTCAATAACATAGTCCTTACTATCACCTGAAGCTGGTGATAATGGAGACAGGGTGCACAAAGCCAGATGAACTCTTTCTTTGTGAGATATATCTCCTATAGCCTAGGCTTTGTAGACACAGGCAAATGCTTTTGAGGATATATGTTTCAATATTCACTCCTCAGTCAAAAGTTATTCTTGGCCTTAGGATTGGGCCTATATCATGTCCCATTAAATTAAGTCACATAAAAAGTAGGGTTTTTTCTTTGCAAGTAGGTCAGTATGAGGAAGACCTGCCAGTCCGCTCTCATACAGGTATCAGCAGGAAGATTGGTGATAACAAAGAAAAGAGGAAGCACGCCCTGGAAGTTGTGCAGCATCCAGGACAGGTGGCCAACAGCACCTATGGGAGAGTATCAGCTCTTGTTGATAATCCTTTAAAAGGATGCCAAATAGAGATGAATAGAAACGGCACTTGCTGACCTTCTGAAATCCCAGCCCTACTGAGAGCCATCAGACCTTCATCACTGGGCTCTTTTCACCTATAATAGCCCATACTCTCACCCCATCAGTCATTTCCAACCTGTCATTTTTGCACCAGACTAAATTTCCTCTGGCATCATTTTCACCATATCTACACTGCTAAGAAAGTTCAGGGCCAGGTATGGTGGCTCACACCTATAATTCCAGCACTTTGGGAGGCCAAGGTGGATGGATCACCTAAGGTCAGGAGTTCAAGACCAGCCTGGCCAACACGGTGAAACCCCATCTCTACTAAACATACAAAAATTAGCTGAACGTGGTGGGGAGCCTGTAATTCCAGCTATTTGGGAGGCTGAGACAGGAGAATCACTTGAACCTGGGAGGCAGAGGTTACAGTGAGCCAGGATTGTGACACTGCATTCCAGCCTGGGAAAGAAAGGAAGAAAGAGAGAAAGAAAAAGAGAAAGAGAGAAAGAAAAAGAGAAAGAGGGAAAGAAGAAAGAAAGAAAGAAAGAAAGAAAGAAAGAAA
>NW_022436956.1:23735463-23746707 GCF_009761245.1 Sapajus apella | reverse complement strand
AGGGAGGGAGGGAGAGAAAAGAAAAGAGAGAGAGAGAAAGAGAGAGAAAAAGAAAGTTAGTTCTGAAGGATTACTTCCTACTACCAAAGTCTAAGTTCCTTAGGGTGGCTCAAAAAAGCTCTTTTTATTTCTTTTCTTTTTTTTTTTTCTGAGACAAGGTCTCACTCTGTTATCCAGACTGGAATGCGGTAGCATGAATTTGGCTCACTGCAGTCTTGACTTTCTGGGCTTGGGAGATCCTCCTGCCTCAGCCTCCTGGGTAGCTGGGCTCTACAGGCATGTGCCATCATGCTGTTATGTGTGTGTGTGTGTGTGTGTGTGTGTGTGTGTGTGTGTGTGTGTGTGTGTGTGAAGATGGGAGTCTCACTATGTTGCCTAGGCTCATCTCAAACTGCTGGGCTCAAGGGATTCTCCTGCCTCTGCCTCCCAAACTTCTGGGATACAGAAGTGGCACACAGCCACTGTGCCCAGCACAAAAAAAAAAGACCTTTAGGCCAGGCGCGGTGGCTCACACCTGTAATCCCAGCACTTTGGGAAGCTGAGGTGGGTGGATCGCCTGGGGTCAGGAGTTCAAGACGAGCCTAACCAATATGGTGAAACCCCATCTCTACAAAATACAAAAAAAAAAAAAATTAGCCAGATGTGGTAAAAGGCACCTGTAATCCCAGCTGCTAGGGAGGCTGAGGCAGGGGAATTGCTTGAACCCGGGAGGCAGAGGTTGCAGTGAGACAAGATTGTGCTATTACACCCCAGACTGGGCAACAAGAGCAAAACTCCATCTCAGAAACAAACAAACAAAAAAAGACCTTTATAACCTGCCTTCTGCATCTTTCTCCAGCTTCTCTTCAGCTTTCTTGCCCTCACATTTCCTGCCCACATTTCCAGATATGTGACATGCTGTCCCTCACATTTGAGCCTTTGTTATTCTCTCCAGTAACAATACTCCTCAAACAATTTCCTTTCACCTAGCCTTCAAAACCAGACTCAGATATCAGCTATGTTTTGATGTGCTAAATCACATTCCCTGAAAACAGTAAATCACCCCCCCCAAACTTCGTCCCTGCCCCCACCTCCATACCTGCACTAAATCAGGCTAATTGACAATTCAGGCTATGTCACTTGGCAGCTTTGGAAACTTGGACAAGTCCTTCAGAAAAGTCTATTAGTTTTCCAACCAATAAGCTAGGTATTATAACTTACAACAATCTATCTCATTGGTTAATGGTGGTAATCTAATGAAATAATGCATAGAAATCATCTCACACTCTGCAGAGTACGTAAAGTACCTAGATATTAGCTGTCGCTAAAAATGATCACATTGACACACTAGCATATGTAAAGTGCCTGGCACAGAGTCTGGCGGGAAGTAGGCACCAGGAAATGCTAGTCTTCTCAACCTCAACCCTTATTTCTATTATTGCACTAATTGTACATATACTTATGCAGCTGTTTTTGCTATGAAACTGTGTACTCTCAAGAATAGGATCTATGTCTTACTCCTCTTGGTATTTCTGGAAACTACCTGGTGCAGAGTAGGCACAGAATACATTTAATAGAATGAATGAAGTGAAACTTCTGCTCCAGACAAGCCAACTTGCTTATTATTCCCTGAAGAAGAGCTGTGTTTTCCCACCTTGTATTTGATTCACAAAATTCCTCCTTCCTGGGAGCTTCCTTTCTCCTCCCTGCATCCTATCAGGCTTCAGCACCCAATTCAAATCCTCCACACATTGACCTCCCCCTTTTCTGATGCATAGTAGATGCTTATAACTGTAGTTTATATTCATCATAAAGTATTTTTCTTATTTATGATTAAATATATAAGTGGCCTATAAATCAAAACCTGCTTCAAACTTTGCAAAAGTAACAAGGTTTATAATAATATGTTTGGGATAATTTAGCCAACACACGAGATTTCACAGCAACCAAAATGCTCCTGGTTCTACTATATACGTTTCCTATTAACTAAGGCGTTTAATTCTTTATACCCATTTTTTTCCCTGGGGAGAAGAAGATGTTCCAACCTAACATCTTTATAACCTGACTCCTGCATCTTCCTCCAGCTTCTCTTCAGCTTTTTTGTCTTCACATTTCACACTAACACTACTATTTAAAGGCTAACTATGTTAACATCTGGCATTACTTTTCCTTTAATTTCAAAGTTGGAGGAAAATCATATGACCTATGGTGGACCTAAATGTAGACATTAAAATACGGTGTCCGCATGTCTAATATCATCAGCTCCACCTGCCTCACAGTCACAGAAATGATGACGATGAAAATTTAAACCTGTAAAATACTATGAATGCCTCAAAGAGAGATATCACCTATTCACAAGTGGCTATGATCATTATTACTTAAGCATTAGTAGCAATATCTTCAAGTTTGAAGAGACATTTTCTAAACTAAATTGTACCTCTTAATTTGAATTAGGAAATAAAATGATACAGCAGTATGAAACATGTCATGCTAGTCAAAGATCATTTCCTTAGAACATTTCAATATTTCCTTCAACTAGGTTGGCACCTAAAATTGTTATTATAGGATCATAAAATGACCATAAATGTACTCAAGGGAAACTCCTAATCTTATCACTTTACCGCCTTGGTGACCTATTAGTTCAAATTAACTCATTTTCATGGAGGGGCTTTGGGGGCAGCTGTGAGGCTGCCGTGTTAGCTGCAGGAAGTTGCAGGCTGGCAAATTTCATTCAAATATAAACCTCTAAATTTGGCTAGCTGGCATTGCAGGATCCTGTTGTTTGCAGTATGCAAAATAAATATTATATACCATCTCACTTGGTCAAAAATTGTGGGCTCTTCAATATTAATTTCAATACTATTTCTGGAGGATTTGCAGGATAAGAGGCAACTGTGTGAATACAATATACTGAACCAAGAAAGAAATGTAAGATTTCCCTTTACATAGGAAATGACATTGAGTGTGCATGCTGAAGGACCCTGGTTTAGGCCATTCTCTCTCGACCCGTGAAATCTGGAAATGGGATGGAGAAGCAAGTGGCAGCTCTGGCATCTTCCCAGTGGCATCCTTCCCAGCCCCATGGAGGCCCTTTAGGAGTCATCTAGGGTCTGTGATACGAACTGTAGAGGTCCATTGTCATTGACTTTTGTGTTTATCTATCAGAATATTTCCCAGGTCACCACAGAGAGGGCAGCACTAATTATAGCTATAAACTGACTAGTCTGATGAGAATGTTTTACATCATGATTGTGGTGGGAGGTCACAAGTGTTCATCAAATTTTGCCAAAATTCATCAAATTGTACCCTTAAATTTTGTGAATTTTATTATATGTAAATTATATCTCAATAAAGCTGACCCCAAAAGTAGAATGTCACTCAAAGGATTAAGGATGTGTGTGCGTCTATGTGTGTGTGTGTGTGTGTGTGTGTGTGTGTGTGTGTGTGTGTGTGTGAGAGAGAGAGAGAGAGAGACAGACAGACAGACACAGGAAAGTATCCCACCTGATCCTCTTTGTGAGGTTTTATATAATTATATGATCACTCTGGATGTTCCTAAGTCTTCATTATATGAAATTTTTTTAAATGAAGATGCTTTCCAATTTTTAATTGCTGAGTTATTAAAAAGCTTGCAAAGCAGACTGTTGTGGTGGTTAAGAAATGGGCTCTGATATCAGAAAGGCCCTTGTCTAATTCCATCCACTATCACCACCACCACAACCAATCCTTTCCTAGAAGGGAAATTAGGTTATTCTCTCTATGCTTCGGTTCCCTCATTGGCAAGATGAGAATAATATTACTTAT
Organism: Sapajus apella; assembly: GCF_009761245.1. NCBI lineage: Eukaryota > Metazoa > Chordata > Mammalia > Primates > Cebidae > Sapajus > Sapajus apella. The sequence continues at coordinate 23,742,924 of NW_022436956.1, read as the reverse complement.
CTTCTGGCTTGGTCTCAAGAATTAAATGAGATACTACGTATAATACAGTTGGCCAAAGCAATGCCTACCAATGTGTTTATGAAATTACTATAAGCAAGTGCTTATAAATTACTTCTGTTATAATTTAAATCTCTACTAGAAAATGTTGGAAGTCATGGAAAAATAAAAGCTTTTGTGCTGTGTTAAAACCAAGAAGATATCTACCTCTAGACTCAATATCTACAGTTTCAATTGTGGTATGGGGGTGAGAAGAGCTCTCCCACAATAGAACTGGATCTTGCATAACAAAAATTTTAATGAGTTGTTGAGCTAGCAGAAAGTAAGAGAAATCTCCAAAACTAGGGATAGGGACAGGAGTTGGCATGGGAGATTGAAAAAGGGTTTGAGCAGAAAGTAAAGCGCTGAATGATGAGAAGGTGATCATGCCAAAAAGACAGGTTTCCTGAGAACAGGTGTCCAATTGGCTTTACATGGTTCTTGGCCTGCTGCCAAGGTTGGGAAGCTGAACCTTGGACTCCAGGATGAATGTGGGGAACCTGGAAGGCAACCGGCTTCCCATAGATATAAACACAAATCTTCTGGAGGAAAGCAGCCTCAATTCAGGACTCCAAATCTTCACAGATAAAGGTCAAAAAAATGTGAGTTTCAATCAAAGTTCACCCATGCATAAGAAAACAAACCACTATGAATGAGTCTGCATAATAATAGACAATAAATTTAAATTCCTGTGACTTTCATATATTAGAATTACTGAATACAAAATACATAATACTTAATACATAATAAGCACTCAACAAGAGGCTATCAAAAATTACCAAATAGATTCAAAAATCAAATGGAATTTATAGAAATGAAAAAATATAAAAATTCAATGTGTGAGTTAAACAACAAATTAACTATAGTTGAAAAAAGAATTAGTGAACTAAAAATACATCTGAAGAAACCTATGCCAATCTCTACCAAAATATAGAACAAAGAATTATGGACACAGAGAAAATAGAGGAAAAGGGATTTTAAGGATAATAGTAAAAGGTCTAACGTATATCTAAACAGAGTCCCAGGAGGACAGAACAGTCATAATAAAGACAAGACAATATTTGAAGAGATGATGGGTGCCATTTTTTTCAGAATTTATGAAAGACATGAATCCCTAGATACATGAAGACTATCCTACATCAAGCAAGATAAATAAAAAGGAGCCTACCTCTAGATAAAATGAGGTGAACTTGAAGAACCTCAAAGACCAATGGAGTATTTTGGAAACAGTCAGAAATAAAGAGATTGTCACAAAGAACAACTGTAACACCAAAGCAGACACCTCAACAGCAGTCGTGGAAGCCAAAAGTCAGTGAAATGATGTCTTCAAAGTGCTAAGAAAAAAAACTATAAAATTAAAATGGTAAATCCAACAACATTATCTTTCAAGTACAAGTTCAAAAGAAATATTTTCAGATAAAGAGAAACTGAAACAGTTTGCTATCAACACCACTGACACTTAAGGAATTCCAAAAAATTACTTCAGAAGAAGGAAATGAACCTAGAAAGAAAGTTTGGGGAAAAAGTAAGCAAAGAAAATGGTAGACATTTGAATCTTAATTCAAATTAGTAAATCTAATACAGAATTACTTAATTAAATGATGATATGTATGTGTAATTTCTGACGTCTTATTAACAAAAAACAAGCTAAAGAAAAGAGAATAGCACATACATAAATTAGAAGAGAGGCAATTCTTATCCATCAATTGTAGGTTTAAGATATTATTTGTAGGTTTTGTTAAATATGCATGATAAAATTGTAAGGATAATCATAAAGAATGAAAATAGAGCATGACACTTCCACATCAGGTAGGGGACAAAATCATGTAGGAGGCAAAAGTACAAAAAGCTTCATCAAATAATAAATAAAATCAACTAGACTTTTAATTGTGAAATCTTTGTAGAGTCTTCAGGTATAAAAATTAGGTTAGGGAGGAGATGGTACTGTCAGTTCCACAGTAATAATTAAGCATGAGCAGAAGATGGAAGAGGCATCGTAGAAGATGCTGAAGATTGCTGGCAGTGGAGGAGAAAGACAGAAACACTTTTAAAGCAGAGATGTCAAAAGGTGAAGGGGCTGTGTCAGCTGCAATGTCACAGACTGGGCTCTCTCCCTGCCTGGGGCAGAGGCAGGAGGCAGAGCCATTACGGCTGATGAATAAATGGCTAACATGCTGAGGGAATTTGGGCACTGATGCTGATGCTCATCAGATTGGGTGGGTGTGCTGTGTCTCACAGGGGCCTTGATCCTGACCCCAGACTTGGCCAGAGCAGTTTAAGGAAAGCAGGCAGGAAGAGAAGTGGGAGAACAATGGGACATCTCCCTAGGCAGCACCCAGGACAGCTACCACCCCCTGGCACATCATACGTACCCTGGAAGGAGGTTGAGGCTGAAGCTAAAAGGCATATGCATTGGCAAGGAAAGACCCACCCATACCACAGAGGTAGAAACGGGAGGGTAACACAGGATAACATGGGCACCTCCAACATGAGACTATGTGGCCAAACACAAGTACTTCTATGGTTTAATCACTTCCCCTTTCCTCCTCGTAGAAAGAGACCATTACATGCCCAAGAGTTCCCTTCTGCCACTTAAAAGTATTAAAGGATTAAACAGGAAAACCTGTAAATCAAAACATTTGGAGAACTATACCACAGATTTGAAGGAACCAAAAAATGCGTAATGGTAATAATAGCTAAGGCATGTATGCTGTTAACTCTGTGGCAGACACTATTCTAAGTGTTTGATATAATGATCTCATTTAATCTTCATGTGCCCAAGATCCCATAGCTAATAAGAGGTAGGGCTGGGATTCAAACGTAGTCACTCTGGTCCCAGAGGTTTTACTCCTAATTACCATGCTGCTTCTGAGTTGTTGGATATTTTGCCTGGAGAAGATCGAATTCAAGGTTGATGCTACAGATTGCTATTGCATGTTTGCATTCCCCTAAAATTCAAATGTTGAGGTGCTAATCCCCAACGTGATGGCATTTGGAGGAGGGGCCTTTGGGAGGTAATTAGATCTTTCAGATGGAGCTCTCTCTAATGGGATTAGTGTCCTTATAAGAAGGGACACCAGAGAGATGATCTCTCTCTCTCTCTCTCTCTCTCTCTCTCTTTCCCCCCTTTCTCCCCTCTTGTGTGTGTGTGTGTGTGTGTGTTTGTGTGTGTGTGATGTGAAGACACAGTGAGAAGCCAGCTCTCTGCAAACCAGAAAGAGGGCCTTCACTAAGAACCACACCATGATCTCAGACTTCAAGTCTCCTGAACTGTGAGAAATAAATTTTTGTTGTTTAAGCCACCAAGTCTATGGTATTTGTCATAGGCTTGTCTTCAAATATTTGAAGGGCTGTGTATGCAAGAAGGGTTAAACTTATTCTATAAGGACCAAAGGGATTAGAACTAGGAAAGTGATTCTTTTCAGTCAACTTTGTAATTGGTAGAGGTTCCTAAGGAAGAAATGGGTTTCCTCAGAGGCTAGGGTCTCTGTCACTGGATATTAGATGCACCTGATGTTAGTAATATGGAGAGAATTTAAGCTTTGAATGAGACCGTATAAAATTTCTTCCAGCTCTTGAGAGTCTATAGAATTTTGAGAGTCACTGCAAAAGAGCTCAGGTTCAATGAACTTGATGTTTAGGGTTCTTAACTTCCACAGAAGCTACATCCTCTCCCCTTAACTTTGCTCCAGAGCATCTTGGAGCCATGTTTTGCATTTGTGTATGTTAAGACTCTACATGTCTAGATACTCTTCCTTCAGAGGTCAGCTTAGGCATTGCATCCTGCAAGTTGTGTCCCCCACCCCAACCCTAACACCTGCTTAGGTGCCTGTATCACCCCATCTTTCCCTGATCCTGCCACTTTTCATACTACATGAAATATTCTGTTTTGTCATCAGTTACCCGTGTGTTGGTTTCCTAGGGCTGCAGTAACAAGTTACCACAAATGAGATGACTTAAAGCAACAGAAATGTATCATCTCATAGTTCTAGAGACCAGAGGTCTGAAGTCAAGCTGTCAGCAGTACCATGCTCACTCTGGACTCTCTGGGCAGAATCCTTCCTTGCATCTTCTGGCAATTGTGGCCGGCAATCCTCAGTGTTCCTTGGCTTGAGTTTGTATCACTCAAACTGCTGCCTTTGTCTTCACATGACCTTGTCCTGTCTGCATCTGTGCCTTTCTGCATCCTTCTCCACTTCCTATAAGGACATCCTTCTCCTGTTCCTATAAGGACATTGGTCACATGAGATTTAGGACCCACCCTAATTTAGTACAACCTCATCTTAATTTAAGTAGTTACATCGTTAACAGTCCTATTAGTAAATACCATTACATTCACAGGTACCAGGGATTAAGGTATCAATACACCTTTTGGTGTCTCATGCCTGAAATCCCAGCACTTTGGGAGGCCAAAATGGGTAGATCACCTGAGGTAAGGAGTTCGAGACCAGCCTAGCCAACATGTTGAAACCCATCTTTACTAAAAATGCGAAAATTAGCTGCATGTGGTGGCGGGAGCCTGTAATTCCAGCTACTCAGGAGACTAAGGCAGGAGAATCACTTGAACCCATAAGCAGAGGTTGCAGTGAACCGAGATCATGCCACTGCACTCTAGCCCGGGCAACAGAGTGAGTCTCCATCAAAAAAGAGAAAAGAAAAAGAAAGAAAGAAAAACAAAGAAGGCAGGCAGGAAGGAAGGACGGAAGGAAGGAAAGAAAGAGAGAAAGAGACAGAGAGAGAGAGAAAGAAGGAAAGAAAGAAAAAGAAAAAAGAAGAAAGAAGAAAGAAAAGAAAGAAAGAAAGAAAGAAAGAAAGAAAGAAAGAAAGAAAGAAAAGAGAAAGAAAGAAGGAAAGAAAGAAAAAGAAAGAAAGAGAAAGAAAGAAAGAAAGAGAAAGAAAGAAAGAAAGAAAAGAAAGAAAGAAGAAAGAAAGAAAAGAAAAGAAAGAAAGAGAGATCAACCAACCACATTCCCCAGCCTCCCCTGCTCTCTAGCCTGTGGGTTCTTTGAAGATTGTGCCTTCATTCCACATATTTTTCTTACGTCTATTATAAACTACACCTTGTTCTAGGCACTGAGGACACATCACAGTCAAGGTCCCTACATTTGGTCGAGCTTCTTTCTCGATGTGGAGTCAGACAGTAAAAAGTGGCCCTTCACTGCTGAAGCCAACACTAAGCGCATGTAGGTGTGCACCTACACACATACAGGAGGTGCCCCTTAACCATGGTTAAGAAAGGAATTTCTGAGGTTTCAGCTACTCATGGTTAACTGCAGTCTGAACATATTAAATGCAAAATTCCAGAAATAAACAATTCCTAAATTCTTAAACGGCATGCCTTTCTGAGTGATGCCATGAAATTTCATTCAGTCCCACTCTGTGCTGCCTGGGACCTGAATCCTACCTTTGTCCAGCAGATCCACACTGTCTACACCACCTGCCCATTAGTGTCTCAGTAGCTGACTCAGTGATCAGATTACCTGTCACTCTATGGCCGTGCTTGTGTTCAAGTCGCCCTTGTTTTATTTCATAAAGGCCCAAAAGCACAAGAGTAGTGATGCTGGCAATTTGGATATGCCAGAGAGAAGCCGGAAAGTACTTCCTTTAAATGAAAAAGTAAAGGTTCTCAACTTAATAAGGAAAGAAAAAAAATGTATGCTGAGGTCAGACATTGGTATGGTAAGAATAAATCTTTTGTCTGTGAAATTGTGAAGAAGGAAAAAGAAATTTATGCTAGTTTTGCTGTTGTACCTTGAACTGCAAAACTGTGGGCGCAGTGCATGATAAATGCTTAGTTGAGATGGAAAAGGCGTTGAGTTTGTGGGTGGAGGACACGAACAGAAACGTGTTCTGGGACTGATGACAATCAGGTGTGGTACTACACTCAGTTTTAGTAACCCACTGGGGAGTCTTGGAGCATAACCCTCGTGGGTAAGGGTAGACTACTGTATATGCATATACTGTATATAGTCTCTTAATATATATTTGATGAGGGCATGTTAACTGGAACAATAGAAAATGAAGGATAAATTATTCCATTTTGTGCAGCCAGTGTTTTCTGGGATATTTATCAAAATTTAAAAGCGTGATTTCTCTTTGACTCTTGTAAAACTTTGTTCCATGGTATTTTAATTCTTATCCTCAGTTGACCTGAGGGTCAACCCAACTTTCCAAGTAATATTTCTGGATATCATAAAACCAAGCTTATAAGGTGTATTCCTAACTTTTATTAAATTCAACCTTACAACTAAAGAAAACACTTGAATTCTGTTTACTTTCCAGGGCAGCATCAGTTCCTCTCAGTCTCCATTTGTGCAGATGCCAGGTGAGTACTTTAATTCAATAAGCGATTATTCCCTTTGGAATTGAAATCAAGCTGCTGGGCTTTCATGCTTTTATAATGACCTTACACCACTTCCAAAACTCTGCTCCTTTAAAAAGGTTATGTCTAAAATACAAAATCAACGAAGAATAGAACTCATTCAGTCATTTCTGAATTTAAAATTCATTTTGTCTTGAAAGCAGCCATTTGATTCCAAGCATTTTGGCCAAAGGCAATAGAAATTATGCCCTTGCTACAGTTTTAAAATGTCTAAAATTCTGAGACCATGATCTGATAGATGAGGCATCTGCTTTCAAACAGAAAGAGGAAAGCAGCCTGAGAGCAGGGCAGGGGGGATGCGGGGGTGCTGGGTGCTCTCCATAGTCAGGCACTTGGTTCAGCATTCTGAATTCATTTCAATGCCTATGTCTCCTTAAATACTCCTGTGGGGATGAAAAAGGGGAATTCCTAATAATAGTGTTGGACATTCTCATATAAACACACACACAGGCAAAGACAACCTCATCTAGTCTGACCTAGAAGTGGTACAGTTCCTAACAGTTTTATCACCTTCAGAGCTGGGTAAAGGAAAGGAATAAGAGCAATGGAGGATCCCAAATATTTAAATGTCTGTATGTTGTTTCCCAATCATATATACTGTCATTGAAATTTGGTTGCATCTCCTGTCTTCTACAGAAAAAAAATTTCTGTAGCTTCTCTTTAACTAAAAATTATTCTTTCTCTTTGTATGGAGAAATTACATGCTAAGGGCCAGGAGTGGTGGCTCCTGCCTATAATCCTAGCACTTTTGAAGGCCGAAAAGTGTGAATCATCTGAGGTCAGGAGTTCGAGACCAGCCTGGCCAACATGGTGAAACCCGTCTCTATTAAAAATACAAATATTAGCCGGGCATGGTGGCGGATGCCTGTAGTCCCAGCTACTCGGGAGGCTGAGACAGGAGAATCACTTGAACCTGGGAGGCGGAGGTTGCAGTGAGCCAAGATCGTGTCATTGCACTCCAGCCTGAGCAACACAGCAAGACTCGGTCAAAAGACAGAAGGAAGGAAGGAAGGAAGGAAGGAAGGAAGGAAGGAAGGAAGGAA
>NW_022436956.1:23588635-23735453 GCF_009761245.1 Sapajus apella | reverse complement strand
GGAAGGAAGGAAGGAAGGAAGGAAGGAAGGAAGGAAGGAAGGAAGGAGGGAGGGAGGGAGGGAGGGAGGGAGGGAAGAAAGAAAGGCAGGTAGGCAGAAAGGAAGGAAGGAAGAAAGACAAGAAGGAAGGAAAGATTGAGCATGCTAAGAGAGCAGAGGATTTTTTCCTTCGTGGTTTTAATTTGGAAATTGGGAGTATAGACATGAGAGCCTGGAAACCTTATTTCCATATTCTCAACCATAACCACTCTCATAAATATAAATTCATTGTATGAAACAGAACCTTATTTCTTTATATTAAGGTTCAGTTGCACAGATTTTTTTCCCAAGGAAGTATGCTTATAATGAAAACCCTAACTGCAGCTTTCAACTGCATGAGCAGGTTAGAAGTTCTAGAATGTAAAAGTGAAGTGAGTAGGATCATGCTATAGGTTTTGATGAGGAATTTTGATTTCTTCTTCTGGGTAAGTAAATTCACAAGCCATTCTTGAACACAATGTTATACTACTGGGTTTAAAGAAAATGTATAAGGCCTGAGTTCTGCCACCATGGGGCTCGCAGTTTGACTGGAAAGACCACTGTGACTCAGGTGAAAGAGGAATGAGCATCATATAAAGTGCCGGCTCCTGTGGGCTAGGCTGGAATCCTGCCTATAGAGTCAGAAGCTCAGAAGTGGTCTGCTGTGGTTGGCAGAAGATAAGGAAGACAGGCACTTGCATCTTCTCCCTGGCTCAGCCTTTTTGTGACCCGTAACCTAAGGGTGTTGGTCTTGGCACTAGATCACACCCACCGCCAGCCAGAACAATTAAACCATCAGCTTTATAGACCTCAAGTCTACGCCCTCAAACATGTTGTGAATAATCGTGTGTTTTCTGCTACAACTGAGCTACAGGGTCAGAAAATGTTGAGCAAATACATCTTTTTCTTTGGAAACCATTTCACTGGGCTCATCTTAAATGAGGCTCTTATCAATTTCAGCTGTCCCTCCCTCTCTCCACCAAGGGAAGCTTTCTGCACCAGGCATCTAAACTTACAGGGCCCTCGTGAGCTGAGTGAAGTATTCCATGAGGCCACAAGAGGGCAGCAAATAACATGAAACTCGTCAAAGCCTTAAAACTACAGTATAGGCCTCTAACATTGGCTTCTGTGTAGCCATCTAATCCTAAAGCAAGTCATTTATTGATGTCTGCCAGGCGTGCGACCCAGTGTAAGGTCAATATGCGAAGAATTAGAAGACAGAGTTCAGCCTGCCTCTGATTTGAGGTGCGCTTATATGTGTTTCCTTATCCAGAGTTAGTGATCACAGGTAACAGCCCAGGAGCAGGCTCTTGTTAACAGTTCCATATACAGTACAGGGAGAGGTAGCTCCGATGTTGCGGAAAAGATGCTTCCTCCTTAAAATGTGAATGCCAAGAGATTCTTTCATTTACCTCTTCCCAGCACAGCGCCGGGCACCTGGAAAGTATTCAGTAAATATGAGTCAATGAACAGATACTGCACTGTCTAGAATGAACTCATCCCTAAAGGCAGACTGAACTTTTAAAACGTATTAGTTATTTGGGCTAATGCAGGAATATTTCATGTTTTTCAAGATATTTGTCTCTTTCCATGTTAGCGTTGGAGCCAGGCATGTGTTAGTCACATAGTTTCCCAGGCAGAGACTCAGCTGCCACGGAGGCCTTGACCGTCCTGGGAGGAACTTTCTGCCCATGTGTTTTTCATTTGGCAACAGGTTCTCCGGTCACGTCAGGTTACTACGGTGTCAGAAGATCTTTCTTATCTGACTCAGACTTCCACAACAGTAAACAGTTTTCAAATGACGTCTACGCCTCCAGCGTGGGGAAGCCGTTTCCCTGTGAGTCCTCCGCAGGGCAGAGCCACGCGGCCCTCCTGGAGCCCTACTTCTCCCCGGAGCCCTACGGGGACTACCGGCCTCCCGCGCTGACGCCCAACGCGGGCTCCCTGTTCGGCGCCTCGCCCCTGCCTCCGCTCCTGCCGCCGCCCTTCCCCGGAGACCCCCCTCACTTCGTATTTGTGAGTATGCAGGGACCTGACCTGGTGGGAGGGAGTAAAAGAAGGGCAGGGCTCACCATCCCATCTGGCCCAGCCCCTGTGCTTGGCATCCGGGTCGAAGCCAGGTCTGACCCACCCTGGAGACCCCTGAGGCTGCTTTGCAGCTGCCTGGAGATGCCAGGACACCCTCCGAGGGAGCTTTGCTCAAGGATCCCTGTTAACCATGACAGCCAGGAGCGTCTGCGCAGGGCTTGGAACCGGGAGGACTGTACAGCAGGATTTATATCCATTTTGTTAATGTTCTACTGATATTCGCCTGATGTTCCCCAGCCCTGCTAGTGCCAGTCATCATCATTCCAGCAGCCCATAAGGAAAGAGCATTGAAGCTGCACCTCAGACACGGCTAGGCAGATGGATCGTAATTATGAAATGGATCGTAATCTCCCAAGGAGGGTACATAGGGCTCCTCTTTCTTTCCAAGTCCCCTGCCTCCCCTTCCCTACATTTTTAGCCTAAAAAACCTAGTTCTCTCTCAATCCTTCCAAACCGGTGAGTTCATAAATACCTGAAGAATGCTAATACTCCTAGAGAATCGTAAAGGTTTCCACTATAAAAGAATGAATCTCTTAGGACAGGATTTTAGACAAAAAGGAGAGAATGAGAATTCACATTATTAAGTACCTACTCTATGCCAGGAAATGTGATGTGCCTTTGTTCATTCAATACTTGCAACAACTCAGGATATATTTATGAATTCCCATTTTACAGACGAGCAAAGTCAGGCTCAGAGTCAGGAGTAGCCATGAAGAACCCTAGTCTTTCTAGTTCCAAACCTATGGGATTCCTATCTCTTTCCTCCGGCCTTACTGAGGGCACGAGTGGGCACCTGAGTCCACTCAAAAGCTTACCACGGAGTTGAAGGCCTACTCCTTCGAGGAGTGGGCCAAGTGCTGACCGTCCCCACTGTGTAAAGGGCATTCTAGGACCCAGACTAATGGGAGACTCAAAAAGAATGCAAGACAGAGCGCATTGTACACAGTAAAATGTTGCCTAGATGTGCATTTTATTAGTCTCACATTTCACTTATTTTATGTTGTCTTCTGGGAAAAGGAGTCTCAATACCTATAGCAAGTCTAATTGTAGAGTAGGAAGGAAGGAAAACTTTCACTGCTGGTATCAAATGCTGGAGGGAAGAGCAGCCTGAGAACCAGGCTTCAGGCAGCAGAGAGAGGGGACCAAGGCTGCCCCGAAACCACAGTCTGGCAGCACACAATGTATCATCAGAGTGTCACCTACTGAATAATCCCAGTGGCCTTTCCATTCTCCTCAGAGGGACTCATGGGAGCAGACGGTGCCTGACAGTCTCAACCAGCCTGACCCTGTGTCCACCGATGCCCTGCAGACCTTGCCACCCAGCACGAGTTGCCTCTCCCAGCTCGAGTCCGGGAGCACCGCCCAGCACAGGGGCTCCAGCTGGGGGACCTCCCTGGCTGGGGCTCAGTCCTATTCGCTGCATGCTCTGGAAGATCTGCACCACACTCCGGGGTACCCCACCCCACCGCCTTACCCCATCACCCCTTTCATGACGGTTTCAAATGACCTACCGCCCAAGGTGGGGCCACTCTCCCCAAATGAGGAAGCAGACACCTGTTCCCTCCATGACCCTTCCCCTTGGGCAAAAGAAGATGGGAGCATCACCTGGGGGTCATATGAATGCCGCAGAGCTTATTAAGGGGAGGGCCAAAGGACTTCTGGGTTTTTCTTTAACTTGAGGCGCGTTCCCAAGATCGTTTTAGGTGTGTCAACTCATTCAGGACTGGATTTTCAGAATAAGCCACAATGCTGCCCTTTGTTAGTGGATGATGGCATTTATTTGCAATCCTCTCCACCACAGCCCCACTGAAATAAAACAGAATGTTAATTAAATGTACCACGGACCGTATTCTAGTAAGATAACCTTACAATGCGGTCTTTTGGGAACTGTTGTAACCCATTACATTCTGAATCTTCTGTTATCTTTGACATATCATTTTTGACGCTGATTTTTTTTTCTTAAATTGCATTAAAAAGTTTATGCAGATCATAAAGATACTGATTTTCCTGTCAAATGTTTCTTAGTTATAAACTATGTGTATTCTTCAGTAAAAGACAATGGATAGGATATAATATAGATATGAGTACATAAAACAAAACTCATTGTATAGCATGTGACTTTAAAGACTGAAGTGTTTTAGATACATATATTTATGCCTTATTATAGTGACTTGTAAAAGCCCAGTAAAAAACATGGCACAAACTATAAATATGTTATTGTCCATAAAATAGGATGAGATCAGGAGACTATGGCTTTGTAAAAAACATAGTATTGGCTCTATCCTAGAGCCCAGGATGTCCTAAAATTAGTTAAATCCAAAAATGGCCCAAAATTTTATTTGATCAATGATAGCCTTAATTAAACCAGACATTGTCTCTCTGATGGAATAAACCTACATTAGAGTGAATGAGTAAAACAGGCATTCTGTAATCAAATGGAAAGTTATGTGTTTTTTTTGTTTTTTTTGTTTTTTTTGGGACAGGGTCTAACTCTGTTACCTGGGCTGGAGTGTAGTGGTGCAATCATAGCTCACTGCAGCCTCAACCTCCTGGGCTCAAGCAATCCTCTTACCTCAGCCTCCCAAGTAGCTGGGACCCAGGTGTATGCCATCATGCTTAACTAGTTATTTATTTTTTACTTTTTTTTTTAGTTTTTGTAGAGACAATATCTTACTATGTTGCCCAGGCTGGTCTCAAATTCTTGACCTCAATCAACCCGACCACTATGGCACACCAAAGTGTTAAGATTACAGGCATGAGCCACCCTGCCCAGCCAAATTCATACCTTTTAAAGAAAATACAGAAAGTAGGACTAAGCTTTCAGCCAGAAACAGACCACAAAACACCAAGAATCAAAAGGACTTTGGAGAAGGACATATTGCCATGTGTGAGCCAATAGCATGACAAACAGCACCTCCTATTTGGTGGCTTACTGGTTGGAAATGTACAGCTCTTACTATGTGTCAATGAAGATATTTTTCCTTTCCTTCACCTACCATTGTGGCTCCCTCTGGCAAAATGGCAGAGAATTCTTCAGGCAGCAGATGAAGAGTGAACGCATGAGACCCTCGGTTCCTAGGCAGCACTGCCAGGCCCTTGCCCCACTTCCTCCCCCTCCACTAGCTCCTTTGGGCAGCCTGAACTTTGCTTTGCTTAGTGTTTGCTCTTCAGTGAAAAGTGGCAATGTTTACCGTGAGAGGAGCTGTTCTTTCCTAAATACAGCATGACTTGCAACCTCAGTCCTGGTTTCCAATGTGGCTGGCAGAACCATCTGTCATTCAGCAGTTACTCATACCTGAAGAGCAGGCCCATGCTTTCTAAAGAAGAAATCTGGCCCTCTCTGCAGATACAGAGGTCTTCACAAGGGTCTCAGAGTCATTTTCCTAGATTGGTGTTGTGAAGTTTAAAATGATTTGTCCTCTACTGCTTACCATTTGTCAATGGGTATCAATAGCACAGTAATGGCTGTGTAAATCATAAATATGTGTCCACATAACTTTAACTTTCCTGTGATTATGACACTGAATATCAGGCATGTTCATGCGTTCATTCATCACCTAATAACTTGAAGATGTACTGGCTCTCAGACAAAGAGATCTCAACAAGCAGACCTTGGAACAGAGGTAAATATAGGTAGCGTGATGTTTACATTCTTCTTAAAGCATCCAATCGCTTTCATAGCATTTGACTAAATTAACTGATAAAAAAGAGACATACCCCCAGCCCCACATAAGCCTGCTTGCGTCCACTTCAGTTATCTAGTCTAAAAGGGGTTGGGGGAGTAGAGCTGGTGCTAATAATTCCAAATAATAAATGATCTTTAAGAATTCTCTGTAGTTTGACAATGTGTCTCTATGACATATATTTTAATTTGATTTTGCTTTATTGTTCAGGGAGTGCTTTGTTAAAAGGTGAAATCAAGCCACAGAACTATGTCAAGAAAATTAATTCTACTTCCCTATATTATCCCATTTTTCTTTCAAGTACTCTCTGTTTTCCTTTTTTTTTTTTTTTTTTTTTTTTTGGGACAGTTCTCACTCTGTCACCCAGGCTGGAGGATGGAGTGCAGTGACACAATCTCAGCTCACCGCAACGTCCGCCTCCCAAGTTCAAGCAATTCTCCTGCCTCAGCCAACTGAATAGCCAGGATTACAAGCAGGCACCACCACATCCAGCTAATTTTTGTATTTTTAGTAGAGATGGGGTTTCACCATGTTGGCCGGGCTGGTCTGGAACTCCTGGCCTCAAGTGATCCACCTGCGTTGGCCTCCCAAAGTGTTGGAATTACGGGCGTGAGCCACTGCGCCCAGTCAACTTTCTACAACATGTGGGGACTAACTGTACCTTTTCAGAACAATGTACCAGGCCAACTTGCAAAAAAAGGTGCATTCTTCTCTCCCTCACCTTCCTTAAATTTGTTGTTATTCACTGACTTACAACATTCCTGAGAAAGTCAGAGGAAATTAAAGAGTTCCGTTCAACGCTATCTCTTTCAGGTCCTATAAGGACACAGGATGTAGTTAAGATTTAAAGTAATCAGAGATGGCAGGTCAAGTTTAAGCCACTAAAAAAAATCTGACTAGATGTTAATGCCAAAAAGAAGTTGAGCACAATTTGCCCATGCAAAAGCTGTAATATAAACAATCATCCCATGAAACACACGTAGTGTGTAGTTGAAAGCATTTGCATTCCTCTTACAATGTTATACAAACCCCAAAAATGGAGAGAGGAAAACTACATCTTTACCTCATTTATTTAATAGATGATTTTAAACGATCATTATGACTTGCTATAGCTCAGTTAATAATACAATATCATGGTACTATTGGGGTAGGGGGAGAAGACAGAAGTACTCTAATAGAAATTGCACAAAGGGAAAATAATTACCAACATCCATAGTAAAATATATATTGACATACATGCATACATATATGCATATATGTACACATATGTATAAAAGTATTATAGTATCTTTGTAATCAATTTTTAAATATTTAATCTAAATAGCTAAACAGTATAGTCATAAGGAATAAAACATCAGTTATATTTAAAGTACCAAAATAATGATTGATGTCTAAGGTTTAAGTCACAGTACGTTGTAGTGAGTCTACCAAACACACAACAAATTTATACTCTTTAAGTTCCATCATTGGATCTGTCTACAGTATCCTCTCTATGCAAAACAATATTACACTGTTCATCTCACACACCATAGACTCTAGAGAGGTTAAATGCAAAATCACACACTCTAGACAAAGAGTGCTTCTCCAGCTGAAGAGACTCTCCAGGAGGACTCATGAGTGGCTCACAGCACCTGGCTCAGGGCCCAGCACATTGTAGATGCTCAGTAAAGTTTTGTTAGATTGAACTAAAATTACACCATAAAGATGAATAACTTTTTAGCCCTTGCTTCTATGGGTGACAGCTCTCTGAAACCAGTGTATGAGGGGTCTCACCATGTTTAGTATCCAACATTAGCCATACTCCCTCCAAATTCAGACGGTAGGTGGATATTGGGCTTTAGTGGTAATATATTTAAGATGATTGGTTTAGTATTTTTAAATGCCTTTATGAAGTAAAATTACTGAATCTTTGAAATAGCACAGAAAAATGTTGATATATTCATGTAGTAGATACACGTACTATGATCTGTTGCTAGGAAATCTTATAAATAAAAGTTATTTAATGCTTGATTATTATCCCTGGTGTGATTAAAACAAGTATGATAAATAAATCAGGAACTAGAATCCTCAAAGTTCAAGCTAAATAAACTTTAAAATCTTCTACGGTTATTTGCAAATGATGACATTTTATTATATTTGATTTTCGATACAAAAGTATCCTCTGACCAGGTGTGGCAGTTCATGATGCCTGTAATCCCAGCACTTTGAGAGACTGAGGTGGGAGGACTGGTCAAGCCCAGGAGGTCAAGGCTGCAGTGAACCATCATTGCACCACTGCACTCCAGCCTGGGTGACAGGGTAAGACCCTGTCTCAAAAAAAAAAAAAAAAAGTGTCCTCTAATTATAGCCTCTGATAAATAGCATATGTGGGTTTGCAATATGCAATGTCATTGTCAGTACAATTAAAAAAAAGAGAACTGTAAAAAATTGTTAGAAGTTCCAAGAGGGTAAAAATGTGAACCAAACATACAATATCTAGGAATTAGCTTTTTTGCATTAGGAAAATTGATCGCTGTCCCTGCTAAACTTCTCACTAAGATAATATCTTAAGAGGAATAATACAAAGGTTTTAATGCTTTTAATAAGTTAATTTCATCATAAATAAAAGATCACTCAACTGTTTTGTTTCTTCAGCTTGATAATATAGTCCCAGATTTTCATCAGGGTATTCTTTATATGTTTTTGTATGTCTTAAATATTGCACAATAAAAACATTTTAAGTAATAGAAGAGGAACTCTTCAAGCAGTGTACCGTGGTGTTTTTCTTAGTTAAATGATGAATTATCAAATGCTTGCTCCTCATGGAAGCCTCTTAAGGAAAAGTTAAAACTTTGAATATGTCTTATGGGAAGAGACTGATGTAGCACAAATCATTAAAAAATTTTCACCTAAAAGTCTTCCCGGTCATTTTCACATGGACCAAATGTTCACTCTAGGGCCCAACAAGTATTTGTTTCCTGCATGTATTCAATCTTCTGGAATTTGATATGTCCCACAAGGTTTGGTAACAGTGTCCCAAAGTCAAGGTGACAAAAGAACTTTGCATTAATAAAGACAATTTCAAGCCATAGTCAAATTTGGAGGGAATAAACTATCCCTTTTCCTTATACTTGAAAGTCTTTTTAATATGCGTGTGCCTAAGTTGAATAAAATCTCCTACGTAGGGGGGGAAATACAACGCTTTGCAGTGTCATTTGCATACAAAAGACTGCCAAAATTTTTCAGCCAAAATATTCAGTTTAAAACCTTAAAAAGAAATCTATTCCCATCACTTTGCGTGCCGACTGATTATAAGACGGTCAAGGCCAAATAAATACAGGGTTTCTGAGGTCAGTGGCAAGGATAGCCAGAGATCTGAAGAACAGTGATCTGAGAAGGAATGGAGAAACTGGTTGGGGAGTCTCAAAAAGAGAAGGCTTGGGGTGGAGATATGATGGGCATAACTTCTTCAGGCTTAGCACTGAATCCAGTCAGCATAGCTAATCAGCATGTGATTGTTGAATGAATGAAGGAACCAATGAATGAACTAAACAAACTCACAATAGAGAAGTGGTAGTACAGAAGTAGGAGAAAAGAGTAATTGATGGCAGAAATCAAGGCCTACTTATTTTTGTACTCCTGGTGCTTGATACCATGCCCAGTAAATAGTTGGTGCTCAATTAATACACGATTGGATTAGGATTGTAGCGTAATCACTGACCACTACATTTAAAGCAGTCCAATAGTGGAACAGGCTGCCTCACAAATAGTGAGCTCTCATTTCCGTAGAGGAAATGAGAATCACTTCCACAGATTCTACTTTGGGCCAGGATCTCATCCCAGCAATGGAGCCAGAGGCTGGACAAACACCAGCAGAGATTTTGGAAAAAAACTCTGTGTCCCTCTCAGCACTTCAAAGGTCCCTTCCAACACCCAAAGATCAAAATCCTATGTTATATTGCCAAGCAAGGGTACCTATTAAAGCCTGTTGAAACCCCACAAAAATTTTTTCAGTTGTTTGTTAAAACCCCAAAGACATTATCAGGACTTCAGGACAAATATCCTAGAGGTAGCAATGCCCCCAGCAACAGTGAAGAGTTCTCAGTCTGAGAGGCAAAAACTGTAGTGTAATTAAGAGCTTACCCTCACCTTTAGCCAGCCGCTTCTTCGGGGTTCTAGTGTTTCCAGTTCTTACAGAGTACTCTCAAATCAGCAGTCTATACTGTCTTAGTCTCCTCGTACATACTGATAGTAAAACAGCACCCCAAAACATTTCCACATGCACAAACTTCGAACGTGTGTTCACATATCTTACAAGCAGTATTTTTCCAATGCCACTCACAGCCTGTTAGTGGGTCATTAAATTAACTTAATGACTCCCAACCAACATACATTTTCCACAAATAGAATGAAATGGAAAAGATGGACTAGAACAGAAAATATCAGAGTGCCTCACATCGTAGGATTATTTCATGACAAGTTTGTTTTAGAAATATAAATGTTGTTACAGATACACATGAACATGTAAAACAGATTTCTAATTGTAGGTTAAAGTTCAAAAAGTTTGAAAGCTTCTGGTAGAGAAGATCAGGAAGACAATATCAATAGCTAAGAGCAAAGGCCGGGCACGGTGGCTCACGCCTGTAATCCCAGCACTTTGGGAGGCCGAGGTGGGTGGATCACGAGGTCAAGAGATGGAGACCATCCTGGCCAACATAGTGAAGTCCTGTCTCTACTAAAAATACAAAAATTGGCTGGACATGGTGGTGGGCGCCTGTAGTCCCAGCTACTCGGGAGGCTGAGGCGGGAGAATGGCTTGAACCTGGGAGGCTGAGGTTACAGTGAGCCGAGGTCACACCACTGCACTCCAGCCTGGCAACAGAGTGAGACTCCGTCTCGAAAAAAAGAGCAAGCGCTTTGGAGTTAGACCTATCAAAGTCTGAATCCTAATTCTGCTACTGATATGCTCAAAGATCTTGGCATGTCACTTATTCCTCTGAGCCTGTTTCCTCACCTGTGGAATGGGAATGCTATACAATACAGCACCTGATGTCCAGTGAACAATAATGAGTCTCCTATGAAGTCTCCTATGAGTCTCCTATGAAGATGCCAAAGCTGTGGGCACCTAGGATCTCAGGGTTGCTCCGGGCCTGATCATCCACTCAGATCTCTAAGGAGGACTCCCAGGATCCATTTAGGAAGATTTTCCCTTACTTCCACAAGCATGGCCTTTGGCTCTTAAATACCTGTGCTGGAGTTTCGTAATTATAGAAACAACAGGAAC
The DNA here is from genome assembly GCF_009761245.1 of Sapajus apella. Classification (NCBI taxonomy): domain Eukaryota; kingdom Metazoa; phylum Chordata; class Mammalia; order Primates; family Cebidae; genus Sapajus; species Sapajus apella. The sequence continues at coordinate 23,724,401 of NW_022436956.1, read as the reverse complement.
CAAAACTCATTAATGTTGGACTAAAAACCGGAGGGAAGCTTCTTTCTCAAAACAGGGCTCAGGCCTAGGCAAATCTAGTTTTCTGAAATTGCTAGCCAGCAACAGCACTGGGCATCAGGTGCTGCATTGTATAGAGATGGCCATCCCAGAAACAAGGCCAACAAGAAGCATCCAGGAAGGCTGCTAGAGGTTGGGACAAAGAGATCCTTGCAGTCCCTATAGACCCCATGACTTCCAAGGAGCTCCCCTCTCGCCCAGCCTGGACTGTCTTCTCCACAGGGTAGCCAATCATCAGCATCATCTTTGATGTTGTTGCCAAGGGAACTCAATGCTCCTGCCCTCCCTGTCCATCTCCACATGAAAGGAGAGGTTTGGAAGGAGATGAAGCCTGAAAGCATTGGGAGGACACCCCAGCACAGGGAAACAGAGAGACATGTGAAGCCTGGGAGAAGGCCAGTAGTGCAGACAAGAAATGGAATAAAGCAGAGACAGGAAGAGAGACAAAGAAACACGGAAAGAAATAAAAATGCAACCAAAAAAGAAGGTTTTATGAAGCAAACCAAAAAATAAGATCATAACAAAAGGGGGAGAGCAGAAAAGAAAAGTAATGGAAGAAGCTATGAAGACAAGAGACCATCCCTAGGTTATAAGCTGCTTGGTTCACTGTTCCTTCAGAGGGGGCAATGCCTGGGCACTTCCCAATCCTCTGGGAAAAGGGCATGCAGCGGGGGGAGGAGCTTTCTCCACTCCCATTGTCCTACCCCTCCTCAGGTCTGGTCCATCAGGGAAACCTAGGACACAGGCTCAGGGGCATTTGCAGAAAGAAGCTCCGGAGGCTGTCAGATTTCAATACATCCATCCTGCCCTCCACTGCCAGGTGCCACCTCTAGTGTTCCCAGGCCTGCTCCTTTCTCCCCAGAGATGTGGCTTCGGCTGCCAAGCAATTCCTATCTGTCTTGTCATTCTCAGTTGCACTTTCCCTAAGCTCTGTGTGTTTACCCTGTACCTGACACATTTGGGCACACCAATGTTTTTCTAGAGGTCTTTGGGGCTAAACTACACTTTTTGCATTTCCAAGAACTCAGGGAACAAAGAGCAGAGGCCTCAAACTGTGGCCTGGTCTGGCATCCTGGGAATATCTTGGTTATTTGCAAAGGGAACTCCACCCTGTCTCTCAGTCTTCTCTTACTGCCCCCTTCCGTGGAGGGAATGGGTGGCTATGAAAGGACTTGGCCTGGCACTCTCTCCTTCTATGGACTACACCTGTGTCCTCACTTCCAGATCACATGCAAGAGGCACAGTAAGTACTCAGAGAAAATGACCCAGTAGAATCCCAAGTCATTAGTGAGGGGCTTGGGCCTGGACCAAGGCGAAAGCCTGATTCCAAGTCCCTCCCCCTTCTCACCACAATAGGACTTGAACCCACATCTACATCCTTTCAGCTAAAAGAAGCAGGAGTCAGACTTGACACTGTTTCCTAACATGTGGTCCTACAGCAAAAAGGCAGGGGTGGCTCTAGAGGGAGAAAAAGCAAAGAGGGCACTTTGCAGTGCAGTGGTGAAACCCAGATTCAGAAAGTCTCCAGAGCGGGAGGCTCCAGGCATCCTCAGGTCTGTGGAGAGAGCAAAGGGTCTCAACCGGCAGGCATTCTGAGCGAAACCCCAGAGTGTCCAGCCCAGGAAGAGCCGGATGCAAGGGGGAGGGAAGCTCGCTGGTGGCCAGGCCCGGCCAGAAAAATAGGAGGCGCAGAATGTAGGGCTCTGCTGGGCCTCTGGCCTGCCACCTGGGCCCAGGGCGACTTCTTGCTGTGCCACACCCCCTGGCTGCCATGTTCACTCCCCAAAACCTGAGATTTCCCCTCAAAACACAGATGGGGTATGCGGGAATCAGTCCAGCCAGCCACTCTGGCTCTGACGTTCACCGAGGGTGCAGCCTAAGTCACTCACGGCTCCCTAGCTGCCCTGAAGGCTGAAATACAGAGCATCTTTGAGGGCATCTGCTCTATCTGTGGGAAGGGGGACAAAATGCTCAAAATAAAATAAAAGCAAGGGCCAGTACCCAAAGGGGCCTCACTCCCTGTTTCTCTAGACTCTCTGTGGGGTGCCTTTGTGCAGGATTTCTGCAGAAGATAGTCCATTTTGTTAAGCCTTTGAATATTCAAATTGAAAGTATCGCGCAATCATTGATTGTCAAATCATGGGTTTCTAGAGGTTTTAAATACTTGGCATGAGGGGGAAAAAACTCAAACCTATACCCGAAGGTATAAAACATTATTTCTGTTTGTCTCCTGCTCCAGGGATCTGGGTGCAGCCGGATGCTTTGTGAAACTTTAAAAATGTTGCATCTCTGCTTCTCTCCCTGCCCAGGAGCCCTCCCAGGCGCTGAGTCCCTGCAGCTGCAGCATCCAGCCACCGACCCAGCTCCTGCTGACCACGATGTCGGGTAACTCGGCTGCTTCTCCTGGGGTCGGGTCAGGCAGGCCAGGGACATTTCAATCCGGGTGTGTTTCCATAGCTTTTCCTGCATAGAACAGAGAGGCTCAAAGTCAAGGCATGCGAGTAAGGGCTGAGGATCCGGAGAGGGCGCGGGCCACGCTGTGGCCGCTCCCACTCAGCGTCTGTCCCGGAGGGCAGAGGCCCAGAGACCGAGATGGCCTCTCCGGACGTCCGCGTGCCCCAGACCCCCGGCCGCCCTTCCACTTTTCCGCTGTTGTGTCCTTGGACTTCGCGGCGCAGATCCTGCGCGCCCAGAAGCCGCAACTGGGGGAGCTAGAGGCTCCCGGTGAGCCTGGGACTGGGGCAGAGGGCTCCGGCCGCACTAAGCCGAGCTGTGGTGGTCCCTGCCCGGACCCCAAGGGACGCCCGCTGCCCGCAGAGCCCGGAGCGGATCGAGGAACTGGGTGGCTGGGCGGCGGTAGGCTGGAGCGCGGAGAGGGCGCGGCGCGTGGGCCCTGCGGGCGGGGCACAGGATTCCCTGGGTCTGGTCTAGGAAAAGCGTAATCCCCTTTCCTGGGGAGACCCTAGCTCCTGGAACTCGGCTTGAGGGGGATCCCTGCTGTCCAGCTGCGGGCCCTGCAGTGACCAGGAGAGGCGCTGGCATCCTGGCACTATCGCCAGGCGCCCAGGCTGAAAGCGTGGCCACCTCCGGCCGCCGCGCCCAGCTCCCGCTTGTGCGATTCCTGGGCGCTCCCTGCAGGATCGAGGGCCGAAGGTGCCCAGGACTCCTGCGGCCACCTTCACCTTGAAAGCTCGCCCGGCCTGGCTTGGCCTAACAGCAGGTCCCCAACCTACTCACTGCGGCTCTTCGGGGCCCTGGGTGGAGGCTGCCCCTGCTCCCTGCTCCCAGGGTCCCTCCCAGCGAACCCCTCGGGCGCGCGCCCGCCAGCTCCCGCGAGCTGGGGCAGTCTGGCCGGGCTCCGCCAGCCCCAGGGAGGCCCCTACCGAAGGGCAGCCTCCCGGCAGAGTGCGCGGTCCTAGGAGCCCTGGATGGCTTTCCCCAGCTCGCGCTGCTCGGACTCGCCCCGGAGCCTCAGTGCGCCGCAGAGAAACGTCTGCGGCAGAAAGGGAGGGGGTGGGGAGAGAAGGGAAGAAGGGGAGAGCAGGAGCGGGGGCGAAGGAGGGAGGAGGGCAAGATGGAGCGCGGAAAAGGCGGAGAAAAGGGAAGAGGGAGAGCGGGCAGAAGGAAAAGACAGAAGGGAGAGAGGGAGGGAGTTCCTCGGAGGCCTGGCCCCTTTACTAGGGTCAGTCTGGCTGGTCCCTCACCGGCCCAAGACTGGGCTGGCCAAACCTCACCACTTGCCCTAGGACTGGCTTCCAGACCAAAGGGCACGGAGAGGTCAGAGCCTGTCCAGAAGCCACACCTGGCCAGATGGAGAAGGAAGGGACTCGGGACTTCCACACCAGTGGGAACACAGTGGGGTGGGCTAGGTCAGCCGCCATAATCAGAGAAAGCCCCCTGCCCCGGGCCTGGCCCCTCCCCAGGTCCATAATACCCTCTCAGAGGGCTGGGCCCAGAAGCCTAGGTTCCCCCGACTTAGCCAAGGTAGTGGGTTATGGGGCACTGATCTCCACATTCCAGAGCAGCAAAACCTTGTGCTATGGGCCTAGGACTGAGGCCCAGCCAAGGGTGGATGGTCCCACAAATTTCCATGGGTTCTGTTCCCACTGGGGCCCTGAAACCTGCTCAGCCACTCTTCATTCTTTCAAGTTTGAGGTGTTTGGGTTTTTACCATCTTTTGACATTTGTGTGTGTGTGTGTTCTCTGAACTTAGAAACTTGGCTTTGGGTGCCATCGCCTATAAAAGAGGCCCCCACTTTGTACCCTGACACCCAGACCTTGGACTCGACCACTGACTCAGTTGCCTTTCTCCAGAAAAACCAAAGGTGTATCAAGGTGTCCGAGTGAAGATCACAGTGAAGGAGCTGCTGCAGCAAAGACGGGCACACCAGGCGGCCTCAGGGGGAACCGTGAGTATAAACCCTTCCCTCCCTCACCAGCCCATGCTGGGCCTCTTTCAACCCTGTGTCTGCAAGGTGTGGAGGCCACCCAAGGCCCCACGCCCTCACTATCCCCAGACTTGGTCTTCCTCCACTGTTCCTATGACTTCTGTACCCAGCTGCATCCCAATCGGGAAGCCACAGAGGACAGCTGGGGCATGTTGTGTGGCTCAGGATTTGGGAGAGCCCATCCATCCCCCATATAAAAGTAAAGTATAAAAGATGTGTTGGTCCTCTGCAGGGGGAGGAGAAGCCAGCAGGTAAGTAGACATCGTTTTGTTAGGAAGACAGTGTATGTATATATAGCCATCACAGACCCATAGAAAATCTCTCCCAGAAATTCACCTCATTTTAGGGGCCCCTTCCAGGATAGCATCTTTGTACATCCTCCCTTCCCTCTTCTTTCTTCTAGAACTCACCCTCTGAGATCTCTTGTCTGTAAATCATCAGTCACCTAAAGTGGAGTACAGAACCACTTCCTTAAAATGTAACAAAGCCTTAAGCAGTTCCAGGTTATTATAAAATTGAACTGAGCGGTCATTAGGGTATACCCTGACACTTTATACACCTTCTTGCCCCTGCTCCCGACACAGTAGAACCTTAGTAAGTACTGCTAAAAGCACTCAGGGCAGCAGCAGAACCAAACAAACTAGGTGGGATTATTACCCAAAAGAGGGCAGCTCATCCCTAAAAACCCTCGATTGTACAATTGCTTGGGGGTTGGCTTGGGTGTGGACGTAGGATCTGACAGCTGGGGCTCCTATTGCCTATGTTAGGATTGGTCCTTCTCCAGCCTATTGGCATCTGCCCCACAACAGTTTTTGTGCCTGATGCTGTTCATGTGCAATGCATGACATCATGAAATAGGCCTTTGGCAGTGGGACTTCATGAAATGGGAGGGGGCAAATTATGTAGCGGAGGTAAACACAGGTTCCAGAACCAGATGGACTGGGTTCAGGTCTCAGCTCCTCCATGGTGTTTATCCTCAAGCAAATTACTCAATCTGTCTTGCCTCCATTTACTCATCTTCATCTTCATATTGGGGATGATAGGATTTTGTGAGGGTTAATCGAGTTATTGCATACAAAGCCCTTGGAAGAATGCTTTCCACATAGTGAAAATAAATATTCAATAAATGTCAGTTGTCATTATTTGAGAAATAATAATATTATTTGAAGGAAGTAACTAAAATAAAATTCTAACCAAGGGTTGAAAGCCAGCTATTTAGTAATGTTCATTCACACCCTTTGCTCAGAGTTTAGAGTTCAGACGTGAACCAGCTGCAATTTGGCATATACAGCACATGCAGCTAGAAAAGTTAGGACTTCCATGTGCAGAATTTCAGGTAACACATTAACAGTCCCTTACGTTTCTAGAGGGCTTCAGAGTGGTTCTATTTCAGCTAGCCACTATTTCATTCAGTTTTTATAACAACCAGCAGAGGTAAGTAGATCAAAGATCTGTACCTCAATTACAGGTAAAATTCAAAATCTTGAAGTAGCTCATGGCTAAGCTAAAAGTAAGACTAAGGCCTTATTCTTAGTATAATATGAAAACCTTCCGTTGGCTCTCTACGCTCTAAATTTATTATTCTGCGGATCTGACCATACTAAGCAGGCATCTCAACCCCTTCAGTTCAGAGATGGTTATATAATTAATAAAACCAGTACAAAGGAACTGGAAAATGCTTCTGGAGAAAAACATCATCAAGACGTTCTTAATAAAATGTAACCTTTCCTGAAGGAGCTTTGGTACTTGGTAGACTTCTGCTCAGCTGCACCTGGAGAAGTCCCATGTGAGTGTGGCACTTCCGTGGCTGCTGGGCCGTTACAGATGGGTCTAGCCACTGTTCCCATCTTGGCTCACTACAGGAGCCAAAGCCAGGGTAGGACATTTCACTTGTGTATCTGACTAGTTTCCGTTCCCCAGAGTAGTTTGACTTACTTAAATTTTTCTGAATTCCCTCCTGAGAAATAAAGCAGGACTTCTGAGCCAGTGTCTTACAGGAACCAGCAGAGTAAAGCCTGCTTTACTTTGCTTCCCAGAAGACTGTATCAGCCTATGCTCTCGCAAGCACATAGGAGTAACATGCATATAATTTAATTACAAGAGCCAAATGTAAAGTCCCTCACTGGAAGCCATTGGAAGGATCTGGGATTCTAAGGAAGCTGTGAGAGCGTACTTAGTAAGCAAGGGTAGCAGGTGCGAGGGGATGACTTATGCCCACTTTGTAGACCTTTCCGGTATAACAGAGATGATCTCCAATTTGTTCAATTGTTTAAGGATGCCTCTGGATAACTTTAAGCCAAGGAGAGAATTAATTGTATCAAATACTACAAAGCAGCAAGAAATCTATCTTAATTTGTTATAAAGTCAGAGTGGTATCCACAATTGAAATTTTAAGAAGGCAATCATGAATGAAAGTTATAGGTTGAGACAGATATTCAGTGAAGAATTCAAATATTCTTCAAGCAGTGCCAGAGAAACTGTGTATATGCCAGATTGAAACACTTGATTTTAAAAAACTTATTTCAGCCAGATCAATTTGCAAACACATACACACACACACACACACACACACACACACACACACACACACTTGCCTTTAGGGTAAAAGGAAACTTGAGTTAGTCATTATCAAAAGATATCATTTACCTTTCTTTTTTTAAAGCATTAATTTTTTAAACAGCCTTGATGTATTTTTTTTATAAATTGTAGATTGTGAATTTTCGTGCTGTTTGAAATCTAAGAGAGAGGTGCCTTTCTTTGTGTTATTGGAGCAAAGTAGAAAGTGAACCCATGACTAGAAAGATAATATCAAGTAGGATAATGTAAACACATCTCAGGGAGATAACAGGGGGAGGAGGCAGACAAACAGGCCAATCTGGGGGAGGAATGGGGTTAGGGAAAGCTCTACAATGAGGCAGATTTTTTAATACCCACTCTTTCCAAGTCCTTCAGCTCAAGCTGCAGCCAAATATTTGCATAAAGAACTGCTAAAGGATTCCAGCTTCCTGGTTCATGACATTACAGCATGGATCATTTTCAAAATTAATACTGCCTCCTGTTTCAGCAGTGGCTGCCTGCACAGCTCTCCCTGTGGCTCAGAGTACGGGAGTGAGTATCCCTGTAACCCAAAAGAGGTGTGGTGAGCTTGGCTTCCCAGCACAGAATCACAGAGCAACGCAGGTCCCTTTAAACTTTAAAGCCACCACCTGAAATTAAAAAAAAAAAAAAAATCCCAAATTACTCAGTTAGTATAATTGTCAACTCAACTGAAAAACGCAGGCTGCTTTACTTTAAATAGTTTTTAAAAAGCAGTCTCATAAACTTTTAAGTATTTAAATACAGTAGTTTAAATAAAAGCAACTTTTATAGAAAATAGTACGAAACATGCAAAGTACTGGAATAATTCCCAACCATTAACTAGAATGTAAGTAGGTTCTGACTCACCAACTACAGCCTTAAGAAAATATTCTCTATTTTAATATTTCATGTATATTAAGAACATGTGAGTATTTTTAGCTACTCAGGATTAACAAAGTTTGAAATCGTGTTCTTTGGAGAAATGAATCCCTAAGGCTAAGTAGCCAGATGGTATATGAAAATTTTGAGAAAAATAATTGAATAAGCCATAGAGAGTTGGGATTAAATGAATGTTAGTTTTTATTAATTTTAAATTGAATAGTTTAATAGGATACTTTTTGCTGCATTTTCTCAAACTGTTACATTTTTGCCTCATGAAATTATTTGCATTAATTTGTTAGTCAAAATTAATCGCCTTTAAAATTTAAGTGGAAGAATCTGATATTAGGAAAAAATTCCCCAAGCAACATAAACATTGAATCTAAATAAAACATAACATTGGTTGTATTTAAGAAGGCAACTTTTCTGAGAAGGAAGAATCTGGCTTACCTTATAGCAGAAAGAAGCATAGTCCTCATTAAAATGTCTTAGCTTTCCCTTTAGAGCTTTTCTTTCAGCCTGCTTCACGGTGATATTCTTGCTTTGACAGCGGTCCGGAGGCAGCAGCGTTCACCTTTCAGACCCAGTTGCACCATCTTCTGCAGGTCAGTACAGCCAGCATTACAGTTCCCTCAAACACTCTTTTGAAAGGCCATCTCGAAAGTCTTTCAGTGCTTGATTCGGGGGTTAAGATAGTCACCACCATTTAATTGGAATCCAACCAATCAGAAGGTGAAAAAGGCATAGTCACTCCACATGCAAGCCCAGCAAGGAAACAAGCGCAAATGTCCTCATTTCTGAACTCTCTGCTCTCTGCTATTTTGTCCCAATAGTTTGTTCCTCACATTTATTCCAGTTCTTCATCACCAGGTAACTAAACTGAACTACAAAATCAGGATTGTTCTCAGGAACTTATCTTTTTGTTAGTGTACTATTAGATGGAATACAGAACATCCCGAGGCACTAGAATAATGCCTTTGCTCTGTTCCTTTAGTTTCCAGCGGACAGGGGCTTCCCTCCCCTTCTCTCTTCCCAGAAAGCAGTTCAAACAAGTGTAGGTTTTCTCAGCCCAATAAGAATAACTCAATTACATAAACACTCCTACCTCTGCTATTCAACAGCTAAGAGTTTAAGGAGGTCGTATATAAGGAAATCTCTGCCTATGGCTGCTCCACACTAAATGCGTCACTGCAGCTTCACTTTAAAGGAACTTGACACCTCAAGAAGAACCCAGTGTCGTTTAGTCCCTTTGAGGAGCACATGCTGATCCTCTTCTTCCAGCATTTACAGATAATTATCACAAATTGGGCCTATTAATAATAAAATGGAAAAAGAGTAACGTTTTCTGATTATTCTTGTTTGACATTTAACAAGACATTTACTTTGACACATTATGTTAGCATGTTCACTGAGAAAACATTTTGGCTTTTTGTAATTTCGAGCCAATAGTAATTGGTACTCTATGGTCCTGGCTTCCATGATTATCATTTGCATTCCCATTTAAATCACTTCTCAAAATTCTCTCCTCCTAACTTAAGTTACTGAGTAAGAGTGAAAAGCTCAGAAAAGCAGTCACCCTAAGTCTAGGGAATTATTTCCCAAAGCATCAGAAGTCTTCTCAAAGCCTCAACAACTGTCAGTTACGTCTGAGAGGTTTACGTGAACTGCCGGTAGGGGCTGGATGTCGATGGTTTCAAAGCCCAGAAAGGGGAAGCTTGAGCCATTTTCTGACTGTGTACTTGGACACAGATTGGGTCACCATCCTTTTATTTTTGTCCTAACCTCTTTTACAGCCAATTTCCACATTATTAACCACGTTCGTTTCCCTGGAGCTTGAATTAGCTAAGACAAATAAAAAGTCCAACTTGCATTCCTGTTTACTTTTCTGGACTTGGTAAGCCCTTTTCCCCCTAGACATAGTAAATATTCAGAGGATAGATCTCCATTCAAATCTATGTTTTGCAATTTTTATGCAAAAACCTGTCTTTTTCCTTTCTCCTCTAGGACTGTATTTTGAGCCTGAACCAATTTCTTCCACGCCCAACTATTTTCAACCTCGAGAATTTTCCAGTTGTGTTTCATGTGAAGAAAACTCAAGCTGCCTCGACCAGATCTTCGATTCCTACCTTCAGACAGAGATGCACCCTGCAGAGCCTTTGCTCAATTCCATTCAAAGTATTCCACACCATTTCCCAGACAGCTTCCAGGCCACCCCTTTCTGCTTTAACCAGAGCCTGGTAATTTATCTCAGTTCTCTATATACCTGATTTTTGCTAACTCTGGGGGAATAGTGCTTTGTGAGTTTGTACCATCTCGTGGGAAATCATACAAAAGCTATCAGCAAGGAAATCATCCAAGGAAACAAGTAGAGAAGAATTTAAAAGTCAATGTATAAAGTAGCCACACACTGCAGGGCATAAACCTTTGGATACACACAGAATTTAGATTTCTCAAGTAGATCACCAGGTAAGTTGGTGTGTAGCAATAAAAAGAGGTTCCTGGCAATATTCATTTAATGTTTTTTAAACTGTGAAGTCAAGATACCTACTAATTGGAAGTCAGTGGTTTAAACAATGGCTCTTGGATTTTTGGATGGATTTTGAGTTCTTGAAAATGGAATTAAGGCAGTGTATATATGGTACCAAGCTTCATTGCATCAGGGGGGATTTTGCTCTGTTTTGTCATTGAACTGACTAACTGATGGTTTTAGTCTGCTGTAAGCACAAGAACTCATTTGGGTCTGAAATGGTTAGTAAAAATGAACATCTAATCTTTGAAAAAAATTAGATTGACTGTTCTTGATGGATCTCAAATGTTTGAAAATGTGTTATCCTTCAAAATGAAGGAAAGTTTCTATTAGCGGAAAATAGTTATTTTAGTTGTCTTTTAGAGACTCACAGGTTTTTTTGTAAACCGTAAATTGTAACTTTTTCTTTTTTAAGGAATGTAAATACTTTTCGCTTTTTGCCAAAAGTCTGTGTGGGCATCAGACTAAATTTTAGAGGGGATAGGAAATTAACTCCACAGAATATGCACATTGTCATGGGGAAAACATGGGGCCCCAGTGACCCAGTTCCTTCACAGCCTCCAAGTTAGGTTTTCTCATTAACAGTTGTTGACTTGCTTAAGAGAAAACAGACAATAGCTCTCACTCAGGGGAACAAGACTTTAGTGACCAGACACGTAGTGACTCATCTTGGCATATCCCAGGGGTAATCCAAGATCCTTGAGGATCCAAGTTCTGCCTTTGCATGTTCACCTGGTTTTCCATGGTGAGGGTGTGGAGAAACATCCAGAGTGCCACCTGCAGCTTAGATTGTGGCATACAGCAGGGTTTGATGTGCAGGTGACTTGAAGCACAATGGGATTTTGTGGTTTCAGAACAGAGCACCCTCTAAAGTAGGATTATAACAAAGGAAACCAGTGAAGCAAGACAATGCATTGTTGGGAAAGAAATAGGTAACTATAGAATGTGGTGTCATGAAATCATGTAGTCAGCAAATAAAATTACTTCTGCAGACTTGGGTTGGGTGTTGTTTGGTTTGGTTTGGTTTTTTACCTCTAATTTTCTCACTCTGCGTTGGTAAGTCCACACTGTTCAGTCCTTTTGATCCCGTCTAAGTTATCAAGCTCTTTGTTTCTTGGTTGTCGTTTCTCTAGATCCCAGGATCGCCTTCAAATTCCTCCACTCTCTCTGGCTCCTTAGACTACAGTTACTCACCAGTTCAGCTGCCTTCATATGCTCCAGAGAATTACAATTCCCCTACTTCTCTGGACACCAGAAACTGTGGCTACCCCCCCGAAGACCATTCCTACCACCACTTGCCCTCGCACGCCCAGTACAGCTGCTTCTCCTCGGCCACCGCCTCCATCTGCTACTGCGCATCGTGTGAGGCAGAGGACTTGGATGTGCTCCAGGCGGCAGAGTACCTCTACCCAAGCACAGACTGTGTGGACTTTGCCCCCTCAGCAGCTGCCACCACTGATTTCTATAAGAGGGAAACAAACTGTGACATCTGCTATAGTTAATAGATATTACAGTAATTCGGAACATGGCATGGGTATATCTATTTTTCTACCACGTCTAGATGACACTGCAAAATATGCAACTTGGTAACACAATATCCCAAGCACAGTTTACATGTCACTATTTCCAATTTTCTGATGAGAACCTAGCCATATGAAGTCCTCAAACCGGGTCGTAGTGCCACTCCTACTTTGTTTGCTCATAGTTTAAATGTTTGTAGACAACTTTCAATTGTTTTACTTTTTTGTGTAACGAACAAATGCTCTCTCCTTTTTTACTAATAAATAATTTTGTATTACTAAATGTTGGATTTTTTTTTATTTCCAGCAGTCATTTTTAATTGATTTGAACATTAGCCATTAATTCTGGAAACTGCTAATTACTCTCAAGTGGTTTAATCTTATGGATTCGTGAATTTAAAATTATTTTCATTCGGGTCAGGCGTGGTGACTCACGCCTGTAATCCCAAAACTTTGGGAGGCTAAAGTGGGAGGATCACCTGAGGTCAGGAGTTCGAGACCAGCCTAACCAACATGGCGAAACCCTGTCGCTACTAAAAATACAAATAAATTAGCCAGTCATAGTGCCACGATCCTGTAAGCCCTGCCTCACCTCTAGAGGAGAGGGTACATCTTGGAGCAACATCAGAAAAAGACATTTATGAACGATTAGTTTCTCTTTTCTAACATTAGTCAGAGAAGTGTTAGGATGACCAAAAATCACATGTTGCCTACAGCTATGTTAGCCTGTAGATCATTCTTTTTCCTTTTCAAAGCATTGCTTTGGAAACTCTCTGAGCAAATAGTTGAACTTCTTTTTCTTGAGAGCTGCCATACAGTTAATGTAGCCCAAAGTTTATAAGTCATTATTTCTATTTCTGAATTTTTGGCTTTAGAGAGTATTTAAATATACATCACTCATGTTTACACATTGATTTATAGGATTGACTATGTTGTTTACACTTGAATTTTAGAGTTTACTTCCTCTGATTAATCTATTTGAAAAAGCCCAACTGTCTTTCAAGGTAAAGAGGAGTTATTCAATATACCTATGCTGGATTAAACTGTCGAATCTTGTTTGCTGAGGGCATTAAGGCACAGGACTTAATCCCTGAAATGAAGTCTGAAGAGCCTTAGCCATGTCTAAAGTTCCAGTACAATGGCAGCAATACTGGTACCTTCAGCACTGGCCACAGGTACCATTTTCTGAGCACTTCCTATGTGCCAGAATTATCTAAGGGTGTTCTCACACATTATCCCATTTAATATTCGCAACATTGACAGCAAAATGAGGAGTCTGAGGCTCAGGGAAGCTAGTTCACCTGACCAGTGTCACCCAACCAGGAGGCACCCAAGCTTGGGTTGGAAAGATAGGAAAGCCCTGTCCCTTCCTCTCCAGTGCGGAGAAGTTTGAACCACTGTATGTAAAAGACTGTTCAGGAGCCCATGGCATCTTTAAATGCCAACTTTCTCATATACACAAAGGTGTGTCCCAACCATAACTGAGTCAGACCTCACCAAAAAGGCTAGATTGTCCACAGGACACAGAGATGCCAGGCACAAGAGCTATCAGACTATAGGTCCTATACTCTGGAGACTCAGGAAGAAGCTGACTCACTGCCACTTCAGTGAGTTTCTTCCTACCAGGAGATGAATATGCTTTGAAAATGTCACCATCTGACCGTCTTCCTTGGGGACTCAACCAAAGCTTGGGCAAACAGGGCAAGTTGCAACCTGCCTCATGGGATAGTCATGCCAGGAAAATAGAGCAATCACTGCCTTCTGAGATGCCAGTAAAACTAGATTTTTAATGGCTTGAAACCAGCCTCTTGTCAGCAAGTACCTATTCACACAGACCAAAGACTCTTCATACTGTCCACTCACCACCTCACCCCCAGCAGCTGTTCCCCAGAAATAGAGAACAGAGAATCCAAAGATGTCCAGTGGTTGGCATTGATATACCCCTTTTCTAGATACCATTCCTTTTTTATTCCCCATGTCAGTCCTCTGGCGCCTGAATCAATTGTCCTGCAGCTCGAACAGAGAACATTTTCCTACCTTCTTAGGACTGACTCTTTCCTCGCACACTCCTAGTTTTTGCCACATCTAGTGCAGAAAATGATTCATGGAGGAATGTGAGACAAGGACGAGTACAGCTCCAGTGCATCACGATGTATAACTCCACCTTAAAGGCATCATTAAAAACTTGCCAGAAATTTGGGCCAGTGGGTCTCCTGGTGCATTCCTAAGTAGGTGGGAGCTGCCCACTCAGTGTCTTAGCTGCTGCAGCTCACACAGACCAGCTCAGGAGCCCTGTAGCAGCAGGCAACACATCCATCACCAGCACGTCTCATCAACATATACTGCGGCAGCTGGTAAAACCCAGGTGCTTACACCTCTCTGTAGAAAGAGAAATTCAGTAAGACCAGGGTGGGGCCCTGGCATCTGCATAATCTAAATGTACCTAAGTTGATTATTTTTGTGTATGTGTGATGGAGTCTCACTCTGTCACCCAGGCTGGAGTGCAGTGGCCCAATCTTGGCTTATTGAAATCTCCACCTCCTGGGTTGAAGAGATTACCCTGCCTCAGGCTCCCCAATAACTGGGACTACAGGTGCATGCCACCACGCCTGGCTAATTTTTGTATTTTAGTATAGACAGTGTTTCACCATGTTGGCCAGAATGGTCTCGAACTCCCGACCTCAGGTCATCCACCCGCCTTGGCGTCCCAAAGTGCTGAGATTACAGGCGCGAGCCACCCTGCCCAGCCTGAATGTACCTAAGTTAATTCTGATAGAGATGATCTTATGTTTACTCTTGAAAAACGCTGACATAATCAATGTCTGAATTGTTTACTTGAAGGACCAACAGCACAATAATAACAGCTTACATGAACTAAGCTCTTTCTATGGGCCAGTGATGTGGAGATTATCTCACTTAATCCTCAAAAAGTCACCCAAGGTATATATTATTATTGTCCTCATTTTTATGGATGATGAAGCTGAAGTTTGGAGAGATGTGATAACTTGCCCAACGTCACATCTCTGATATACCAGGGAAAGAGTTCTCTAACTCAGGTGATCCAGTGTTACTGTCTGAACTTCCAAGAGCCTCAATATACTTTCCATGCATTATACATGGAAGAATAACCTTCTCTGGAATTTTATCTTTTGCCTTAAAAGTCACAGGAATATCTACAGCCAGTTCCTCATACCACAAATGTGTTTGATAACATAATAAATGGAAGTTTACATGAAGAAATATATTTTGTTATTCAGAATCATTATCAAAATCAATAATCCAAATGTGAATTTAGTGCTTACTGTTTGCAAGACTGATTATATGTTACATGCCTTCAAAATGCAAAGCCAAAAGTTAAAAAGGGATGTAATTTTTTAAATGCAAAACTATGAGGATTTCAGGTAGGATGGGCATGGACTGATTTAAAAATTCTTAGAAGACTTTAACTAGGAGTCAACTCTTGAAGCTTGAGAGAGAAGAGACAAAGCTGAAAGTAATAAACATTGGGAAACTATTACCTCAAGCAATTGCCAGAGCATGACATCTTGGCAGCTGGCCTAAGCCAGCAGTTGAACACTTAGGAGCAAGGTATAGACAGATAAGGATAATTGAAATGATGGAGTCAGGGAGGGAAGAGTACCTGTGAGTAAAAAATGTTTTTAAAAATCACTCTTAGGCCTGGTGTGGTGGCTCATGCCTATAATCCCAGAACTTTGAGAGACCCAGGCAGGTGAATCACAAGGTCAATAGGTCAAGACCATCCTGGCCAACATGGTGAAACCCCATTTCTGCTAAAAATACAAAAATTAGCTGGGTGTGGTGGTACGTGCCTGTAGTCCTAGCTACTCAGGAGGCTGAGACAGGAGAATCACTTGAACCCAGGAGGTGGAGGTTGCTGTGAGTTGAGATCACCCCACTGCACCCCAGCCTTGTGACAGAGCGAAACTCCATCTCAAAAAATATAATAAAATAAAATCACTCTTTACTCTAGAAAGATGAAGGCTGGAAGGGTTAGGATCAAAGCCAATGAAATTATGAATAATTAGATTAAAGTTAGCATGAACTTACCATCATTTCCAAATCCTCACAACCTATATAACTAACCCCATAGCAACCCACTGGTGAGGCTTTTCTGAGCAGCCCCCTTCACAGTTCCCCCCTCCTCCTACAGGTGACAGTGTGGCAATGCTTTGCTAATAGCATTATTTGGTCATTGGGATATCTCAGAGCCCTGGGGGCTAGATTTGAGGGTGGCCAGAGGGTGGCCATCCAGGGCCAGGTGGCTCTGTGCTTCAAGACAGAGTAATCGACCTCATTTTCTATGCTTCTATAGGCCTCTGGAAAAGATGTAGAGGCTGGAAGATGAACAAATCTGAGACAACACAGCTATGCATGGTAATAAAGCACCAAACTCATTGAAGACAGGAATCTGCATCCATTAGGTCATACTTCAGAAAAGTTTCTTTTACTTAAAATGGATAGAGAACATACAGTTGTTATTTGAGAAATATGGAAGTGTGTGTGTGTGTGTGTGTGTGTGTGTGTGTGTGTGTGTGTGTAATGTCTTTTTCAGTCTTTTTCAGACAAACAAATGCTGAGATAATTCACCACTAGAAAGCCAGTACTACAAGAACTGCTAAAAGGAGCTCTAAATCTTAAAATAAATAAATCCTGGAAACACAACAAAACAGAATCTCTGTAAAGCATAAATCTCACAGGACCTATAAAACAAAATACAATTTTTAAATATCAAGGTATACAGGCAACTGTATGGTGCTTCACATCTCAATATGAGTGTACTTCACATCTCAATGCTAACATTGAATATAAATGGCCTAAATGCTCCACTTAAAAGATACAGAATTACAGAATGGATAATAATTCACCAACCATCTGCCGCCTTCAAGACACTCACCTAACACATAAGAACTCACATAAACTTAAGGCAAAGGGGTGGAAAGTAGTAGCAGGAGTAGCTGTTCTTATAAACTTTAAAGCAACATCCGTTTAAAAAAAGACAAAGAGGGGCATTATATAAAGAAAAAAGGTCTTGTCCAACAGGAAAATACCACAATCCTAAATATATATGCACCTAACACTGGGGCTTCCAAATTTATAAAACAATTACTAATAGACCTAAGAAATTAGGTAGATGGCAACACAATAATAGTGGACTTCAATACCTGACAAAGGGCTGATATCCAAAATTTACAAAGAACTAAAGCAGATTTACAAGAAAAAAACTAACAAGCCCATTCAAAAGTGGGCAAAGGATATGAACAGACACTTCTCAAAAGAAGACATACGTGAGGCCAACAAACATATGAAAAAATGCTCATCATCACTGGTCATCAGAGAAATGCAAATCAAAACTACATTGAGATACCATCTCACGCCGGTTAGAATGGCGATCATTAAAAAATCTGGAGACAACAGATGCTGGAGAGGATGTGGAGAAATAGGAACACTTTTGCACTGTTGGTGGGAGTGTAAATTAGTTCAACCATTGTGGAAGACAGTGTGGCGATTCCTCAAGGACCTAGAAATAGAAATTCCATTTGACCCAGCAATCCCATTACTGGGTATATATCCAAAGGATTACAAATCGTTCTACTATAAGGACACGTGTACACGAATGTTCATTGCAGCACTGTTTACAATAGCAAAGACCTGGAACCAACCCAAATGCCCTTCGACAATAGACTGGATAGGGAAAATGTGGCACATATACACCATGGAATATTATGCAGCCATCAAAAACGATGAGTTTGGGTCCTTTGTAGGGACATGGATGAACCTGGAAACCATCATTCTCAGCAAACTGACAGAAGAGCAGAAGATCAAACACCGCATGTTCTCACTCATAGGCAGGTGTTGAACAATGAGAACACATGGACACAGGGAGGGGAGCACTACACACTGGGGTCAGTTGGGGGGAAATAGGGGAGGGACGGTGGGGGGTGGGAAGCTGGGGAGAGACAGCAAGGGGAGAAATGCCAGATGTAGGTGATGGGGAGGAAGACAGCGAATCACACTGCCACGTGTGTTCCTATGCAACAATTTTGCATGTTCTTCACATGTACCCCAAAACCTAAAATGCAATAAAATAAATAAATGGGGAAAAAAATAAAATAAAATAAAATAAAAAAATAAAATAAAATAAAATAAAAATACTTCACTGACAGCATTAGACAAGTCATCAAGACAGAAAGTCAACAAAGAAACAATGGGCTTAAACTATGCTCTGAAGGAAATGAACTTAACAGATATTTACAGAACATCCCATCCAATAACTGCAGAATATACATTCTATTCAAAAGTGCGTGGAACTTTCTCTAAGATAGACCATATGATAGGCCACAAAACAAGCCTCAATAAATTTAAGAAAATTGAAATTATATCAAGCACTTTCTCAGACCACAGTAGAATAAAACTGGAAATCGACTTCAAAAGGAACCTTCAAAACCATGTAGATACACGGAAGTTAAATAACCTGCTCCTAAATGATCATTAGGTCAAAAATGAAATCAAGATAGAAATTTACTAATTCTTTGAATTAACCAACAATAGTGACTCAACCTATCAACACCTCTGGGATACAGCAAAAGCAATGCTAAGAGGAAAGTTAATAGCCCTAAACACCTATATCACAAAGTCTGAAAGAGCACCAAAAAATCTAAGGTTACACCTCAAGGAACTAGAGAAACAAGAACAAACCAAACCCAAACCCAGCAGAAGAAAGAAAATAACCAAGATCAGAACAGAAGTAAATGAAATTGAAACCAAAAAAATACAAAAGGTAAATGGGGGGAAAAACCTGGTACTTTGAAAAGGTAAATAAAATTAACAGAGCATTAGCAAGATTAACCAAGAAAAGTAGAGAAAAAATCCAAATAAGCTCAATTAAAAATGACACAGGAGATATAACAACTGACACCACAGAAATGCAAAATATCATTCAAGGCTACATGAGCACCTTTATGTACATAAACTATAAAACCTAGAGGAAATGGATAAATTCCTGGAAAGATACAACCTTCCTAGCTTAAATCAGGAAGAGTAAAATACCTTGAGCAGACAATAGCAAGCAGAAAGATTGAAATGGAAATTTTAAAATTGCCAGCAAAAAAAGTCCAGGGCCAGACGGATTCACAGCAGAATTTTACCAGACATTCAAAGAAGAATTGGGAGCAATCCTATTGACACTATTCCACAAGATAGAGAAAGAAGAAACCTTCACTGAATCATTCTATGAAGCCAGCATCACCCTAATACCAAAACCAGGAAAGGACACAACCAAAAAGAAAAGTACAGACCAATATCCCTGATGAACAAGACTTCTAGACCTTGGCTTATGTGAGGATTTTATGATGAACAAAAATAAATAGCTGGGACTTAATTAAACTAAAGAGCTTTTGCACAGAAAAAGAAACAGTCAGCAGAGTAAACAGACAACCCAGAGAGTGGGAGAAAATCTTCACAATCTACACATCTGACAAAGGACTAATATCCAGAATCTACAATGAACTCAAACAAATTAGTAAGAAAAAAAAACCAATCCCATCAAAAAGTGGGCTAAGGACATGAATGGTCTTCTTCTGAGAATACACAATTCTCAAAAGATATACAAATGGCCAAAAAACATATGAAAATATGCCAAACATCACTCAGGGAAATGCAAATCAAAATCACAGTGCAATACCACTTTACTCCTGCAAGTATGGTCATAATCAAAAAGTCAAAAAATGATAGATGTTGGCATGGATGTGGTGAACAGACAACACTTATAGACTTCTGGTGGGGACATAAACTATACAACCACTATGGAAAACAGTGTGGAGATCCCTTAAAAAACTAAAAGTAGAACTACCATTTGATCCAGAAATCCCACTTTTGAGTATCTACCCAAAAGTCATTATACGAAAAAGATACTTGCACACAAATGTTTTATAGCAGCACAATTCACAATTGCAAAAATGTGGAACCAACCCAAATGCCTATCAATCAACAAGTGGATAAAAAAACTGTGGTATATACATCTATATGATGCAATAATATTCAGCCATAAAAAGTAATGAATTAATGGCATTCACAGTGACCTGGATGAGATGGGAGACTATTATTCTAAGTGAAGTAACTCAGGAATGGAAAACCAAACATAGCATATTCCAACTCTTAAGTGGGAGCTAAGTTATGAGAATGCAAAGTTGTAAGAATAACACAATGGACTTTGAGGACTCAGGGGGAAAGGCTGGGAAGAGGGTGAGGGATAAAATACTACAAATTTAGTGCAGTGTATACATCTCAGGTGATGGGTGCACCAAAATCTCACAACTCACCACTAAAGAACTACTTGTGTAACCAAACACCACCTGTTCCCCAAAAACCTATGGAAAGAAAAAATATTTAAAAAAGAAAAGTTTATTTTGCTTAATATGGTTAGAGAACATACAATTGTTATTTGAAAAATATGGAAGTGTGTGTGTGTGTGTGTGTGTGTGTGTGTGTGTGTGTGTGTGTGTGTTTCACTAGTTACCACCTGGATAATCAGAAAACACCTACCCCTTAACCTGTCACAATTGGACCTGGAATGCCAAAACTCACCTGGGACAGTCCTAGTGAAGCCACCACTTTCCCTCCTCCATTGTGTAATTCTTGGTTGATTATCTCAGATTTCGAGAGAAGTTCCTCTGTGGATTACTGAAGTTCTAGGATTGTCCTGATGAACAAAAGGGGTGTGCATCCTTGGAAGGGATCAATTTGGCAATAGACATCACTTTCCCTAAAGGGGGATAGGGTAAAGAATTTCACTGTGGCTGTACAAAGAAGGAGTTCTCTGAAAGGAGGACCCATCAGAGGACATGTAGCTGAATGAGGAATTAGAGTGCATCCTTAAATGGGCTCCCTGTGATTCTGGTATACCACAAGGCTTTTGGTGGAATTACAGAGAATAAAGTGAAGAAATTGCAAAGGGTAGCGTGGACTTCCTAGTTCCTCCCTCTCTACTGAGAATCATAGGGAGCTGGTAGCATCTTATTACAGGGAGTTGCAATCGAGGGATCATAGAAAACGATCAGTGGCCAGCAAGGGGTGGGTGACGCATGGAGAAGGTCAAAGTCATGGCAAAGGGCATCTGTTGAGAAGCTGCAGCCCCAGGACACAGGCACAGGATGACAATGCTTGGGAATGAAAGAGGCTAGAGCTTGGGTCACTCAAGGAAGGGTAACTTTAGGACAAATTCAAGAAAGTTTTTATACAGCAGGTAATAATAAACTTAACATCTTACCCATGCACTCTGAACATGTAAATAGTTTCAAGAAGGGTTTAGATATATTTGACTGATAACATTTTAGGGCTGGAAAGGAATACAGAGATCACCTAGTTCAGTAGTTCTCAACCATGGCTGCACATTACAATCACCTGAGGAGATTTTAAAAAGCACTGATGTTCAAGTCCCAGACCAATGAATCACAACATTTGGGGTGGAATTTGAACATTAGGGTTTTTATTAACTTTTTATTTTAAAATTGTAGGAAGTTGCAAAACTCATACATACAGTCTCATGTACCCTTCCCCCAATGGTGGCTATCATCAAAATCAGGAAGTTGACATTGTTACAATGCTATTAACTAGACTACAGATTATTCACCATTCACCATTTTTACATGCATGCATTTATGTGTTGTAGGGGTATGTGTCCCTACACGATAAAATTAGTATTTTTCACAAAATAAAAGAATACAGTAGCCATTCTTTTATTCCTTCACTTTCGTAATAAACTTGCTTTCATTTTACTCTGTGGACTTGCCCGGAATTCTTTCTTACACTTGATCTAAGAACCTTCTCTTAGGGTCTGGATCCAAACCTCTTCTGGTAACGCTTCTACATACCACCATATCACGTTTGCCTGAGACAGAAAAATACAGCAAGAACATCCATCTAAACTTTGTCTGGAGTCTGGGCCCAGGAGAGCTGCAGCACATGGAGGGTCTTTGGAGTGGGAGTGGCAGGTTAGAACTCTTCAGTGCCTAAGCTCAGCTGGCTTTTGCTTCCTCCTCTGCCTCTGCTCCTGGGACTTGTTCAAGGCTCACAAGTCCACTTCCCACTGTCAGTTCATCAAAAATAACCAGTTAGAGTTGGTTAGGTGTGAGGATGAGACTATTCATGAGCAGCTTGTCCCCCATGCCACTGGCTTATTAAGCAGAAATAGACATAGACAGCTGGGTACTCTCTGGGCGGCTCTTTAAAATTTGTCTTTGGAGAATGTTAAGCATTCACTGGCAGCCAAGGTTACAAAGCTGAAGTTTTCTCTCCATCCCCAGCATTTCCCAAGGGAGTAAAAGGAATGATCAAAGCTTTAATGGGTTTGGCTGCCCTTCTCCAGGAATAGCTAGAGGACAACTTCTGCTTGGTGAGCAGCCATTTATGCCACCCTGGTGCTGGCAGGTCGCCTCTCCTGAGTGGGGAGCAGGAGCTCAATTATTTACTAGAGGGGACCATCTCTGAAGGACACAAAGAGGCTTCTGATCTGGTTAGCCATGCAGATCTGAACCTGAATGTTCCTTCCCATTCCACATTGAGAGAAGGGTGGGTTCATTTCCACAATTGTCCTGCAGCAGGAAGACAGAGTAGAAACCCAACTTTCCAGATACCAATTCCATTTCCGCACAAAGCAGTATAGCCCAGACCTAAGGGTTCTGGAGCCAGACAGACTTGTTTTGAGTCCTGGTTCCATCATTTATTTTTTCTGGGACATTGGGCAGGTGCCTTAACCTTCCTGTGCTACAACTTAGTGACGGAGATGAATGGAGTAAAACCTCATTCAGAAAATCCTTTCAAAACTGATGCCATCTGGGAACAATTTGCAGAATGATATTTTTCTTGCATTGATCAAAAAGAGGTTAGTTACACTACGTGTCATCCCAGTGAATCAGGTCCCATCACATGGCCCACACCATAGGAGACCTTTTCAGATACTCTAAGATGTTGAGATAAGAAGCCATCTGCTCTTTGAGGGAATGGAGATGGTGAGAGAATCGTCAATGACATGGAAGTCTGGCAAGTGTCCTATTCATGCCTTTGGAAAAGACTTTTCTGCCTGTCTGGTTTTTATGTTCTCCCCATACTTTAGGAGAAAATAATGTTTTTGCTGACTTCATCTGGTCACCTCTGCAAATCCCCCTCCCCTCCATTATTCTGTGTCTGCTGTGTACCAGAACCTCTGCTAGACTACCTACACGCACTATCTCATTTTGTTCCCATAACCAAACCAATGGAGTAGGTATTATTATCCCATTTTATACATGAGAAAACCAAGATTCAGACAGATTGAGTCAACTGCCCAAGCCAGTAAGCTAAAGCACAATAATTAAAACCTAGATCTGTGTAATTCCACAGCCTATTCCATAGCCTATGTCTGCTTCCTCTAGGAAAGTTCCCGGATACTTCTGGAACAGAATTCTCCTGGGGTGAGTGGTTCACACAACTAACCCACTTCAGCCCCACTCAGCAAAATGAAAACACCATTGACTCTGACAACAAAACGCTGAACTGGAAAGCTCTGCGGTAAAATGTAGTGCAGAACAGAGAAAGAACTACGATGTTCTGCACACAGACGGCATCATGCCCTCTATAAGGAAACTACTCCAGCATAACTGTGTTTCAAATGATGCCTTTGAACTATTTATTTTAAATGCCCTAAGAAAAATGGAAAGGCTTCTTCATAGAGGAGAGGGTTTGACGTTGCTGGGCTGTTCTGCATTCAGTAGGCATTTATTGTGCAGCTACAAAATGCTGTACCAAGCCCTTGGCAGTGGAAAGGTGATTAAGACACGATTCCTTTGACAAAACCTCAAAAGCCCATGTGAAGTTCTCTTATACACAGTAAATCAGAAAATATGTAAAATTTGAAGAACAAAAACAAAATAATAGAAATACAAGTAAAGTGCTGTTGACTGTAAACAGAAGCACTTAATAAGTGGTTGTTGTTTCTGCTCTTCTCTCTAATAAGTGTATACAGGTGGCTAAATGCTTTTGTTGAGCTATGAGGACCTCACTCTGTGGAGTGACTCAGAAAGTCTCTAAGCGGTAGACTGGAAACAGGTGATGTTCAGTGGATGCGGTGCTTCAAGTGTTCCCAGGTATTTAGTTTCAGGTAAATTTTACTGTTTAAAAAAATTGTTTTTACTTGCTATTAAGTGTGTTGACCTTGGACAATTTACTTAGTCTCTCTATGCCTAGCTTCCTTTTCTGCAAAATAAGAGTAAGAAAAATGCTTACTTCATTGGCTTTTTGTGAACATTAAATGAGATAATATGTGGGAGAAAAGACATTTTTAAATAATCAATTCTTATCAGTTGGTCATTGTTATGAGTTACATCATGCGTAGTTAAGTATTTTTTAAACAATCAAAATTTATTTCCCTATGGGAAGAAGGAGGGACTAAATTGTGAATCCATTATCTCTGCTTTCAGTTATTTCTACTCCTGAGAAAAAGCCTAAGCTCTTAGGCTGCAGAACCACATCCCAAAACTGTGAGCTCTTCCCACGTTTTCACATGAGTATGAATCACTTTTAGGTCTCGTTCAAGTGGAGATTCTGACTTGAGGGGTCTGGGGTAAGACCTGAGACCTTGCATTTCTAACAAACTCCCAGCTGATGCTGGTGCCACTGGTTCTGAATTAAGATAGTTGTTTACCTAGTGACAGCAACAAAAATTGTAGCAATGGTGTTCAGAAGTAAACAACATACTTTCATAGGGCTGGTCTAATGAACCCAAACATACAAAATAAAGGCAAACCTCACAATCTTCTTGCAGTGATTTATTAATCCAAGAGCTCATTTTAGGTTGGATTGTCTTCCTCTGGAGCCTTATTCCTAAAAGCTTTCTACGACTTTGAAATGATCATTTTCCTTTTGGAGGCAGCACAATATAGGAGCTAAGAAGAGAATGAAAACCACGGTCCCTCCCAGGTTTGCGTCTCTAGATATGTGAGCTAAGGTAAAGTTTCTTAAGCCTCGGTTTTCTCATTACAAATGGGCATATACAGAGCATCAGCTTGCCTCCTACAGTTGTTTGAGGACTCAGTGAAAATGTTCATGAAGCAGTCATCCCAGTGCCGGTGGCTGGCAGGTAGCAAGGGCACCAGCAACATTAGCTATTTATTTAACCTCGAATCCACCCTTCCCTGGAGACTTCTTGTTCCCTATTCTCATACATCTCTGCATCATGAACATAACCCATAGTAACGAAAAGCCAAGGTTTCACTCTTTGAAATCTGGATAATGGTATTTGTCTGCAATAATATCTAGGAGTAGGGCTAGAGAATTTGGTTTTGGTTTTGTTTGTTTTTGTTCATTTTTCAGACACGGTGAGTCAGAAACATAAGGTTCAGAGATATTTTTACTTTTTCCAGCCACTAAGAATTCTTGTTGCCAGCAGGAAAATAAAGAAATGCAGAGAAGGGGGAGTGCTAGACTTGCCTGCTTGCTATCAAAAACCACTTCTTTCCTTTGAAAAAGGGTCTGTGCAGCCAAAACAAGCAGCTGCGGCTGCTAACACTGGGCTGAGAGAAGGCACCAGCCATCCAGGAAAGAGACAAGGCAACCATCGGCCACCAAAGCGGCTTCAACAGCAGACAGCTCAAAAGAATCAAAGAATGCATCCCAGGAGTTCTGGGTGAGGAAAGACAGTGCTCCTGCCTTGGTATTTGCAGCAAACTCACAAGCCAGAAAGGTCAAAACCTCGCTGAGAACCATGTGGACAAATGTCCAGGACCTGGTCACTGGCTTCAGACAGCCCACAATTTTATTAAACAAGTAAGATTGTCAGAAGCAAGGACCAAGACTAGTGGATACAGAGAAAGGTTGAGAGGAAAGAAGAGGGAAATCAAAGAGGCAGAGGTGGAAGGAAGGAAGGAAGGAAGGAAGGAAGGAAGGAAGGAAGGAAGGAAGGAGGGAGGGAGGGAGGGAGGGAGGGAGGGAGGGAGGGAAGGAGGGAGGGAAGGAAGGGAGAGAAAACAAAAGAAAAAGAAAGAAGGAAGGAGGGGGGGAAATCTATGGACTCTATTTCATGATTACACATTGATTAAACAAGAGAAATCTGTGAAGATGCAAAAGCAGGCACTGTGGTTGCATCCTGGCACCCCTGGCAAAGAAACAACTCACTTTAAAAGCCACAAAGAAGAGATGCTCACTCAGAGAGTGACATGATGGGTTTTGGCAGCTTGTCATACTGGGAAGGGCAGAATTGGGTTATGCTATGGTTTGAATGTACCCCCTCCTAAAAGTCAGCCAATGTGATAGTATTAAGAGACAAGGCCTTTAAGAGGTGATTAGGCCATGAGAGCTCCTCTCTCAAGCTTGGAATTAAGTGCCCTTATACAGAGGTTTGGCACAAGGAGTTGGCCCCCACTTGCCCTTCCATGTTCTGCCATGAAGACACAGTGTTCCTCTCTCTGGAGGATGCAGCAGGAGGGCACCATCTTGGAAGCACAGAGCAGCCATCACCAGACACCAAACCTGCTGCTCCCTTGATCTTCCCAGCCTCCAGAACTATGAGAAATTTCTGTCCTTTACAAATTACCTAGTCTCGGGATATCTGTTAGCGCAGAACAAAAGGACTAAGGTAAGTTACCTTTTCTTAAAGGAAAACTTTGATAAATATTCTTTGTCCTCTATTCCTTTCACCTATACCCCATGAAGCTGGGGGTCGGAGAAGTAAGAGGAGGAACTGAAACTAAGAGGTCAGCAGCCCCTAAGCCCCAGTCAGAAGCCTCCAAAGCTGTCAATCAAACCACTGTGCCTCCAGACCTGGGCCTGACTCAGGCAACCATCACCTGCCTCCTCTCCAACCTCCTCCCTCCACCCTTGCTTGTGATGTAGTAATGGAATACATCCCATACTCTTTTCCCCCCTCTCTCCTTCCCTCTTTTTCTTTTGTTTTCTTTCATTTCTTCCTTTATCCTCCTCTGCCTCCTTGATTTTCCTTCTCAACTTTCATCTCAACCTTTCTCCTTTCTTTTTATGCACTAGTTTTAGTCTTTAGCTCTGACAATCCTGCTTCTTTAACAAAACATTAAGCTGAGATCCCAGATTGGCACACAACCTGATTACCAGAAACCTGCTCTTCCTGGCCTAGTGCAGTTCATCATGCAGCCTTTCTTCCTCTTCTCCCAGCACCTCACAGCAGTCAGCATCCACGTGCTCCTGCTAACAAGTGCAAGGTCAAATGAAGAAAACACTAAGAATGCATCCACAAAATCGACAGCATCTCCTCCAGCCACTTTGAATTTTCCCCTCACTTATTGAGGAAAATAAAATTCCCATTTGATCTACAGGTCTGCCACCTCTAAGGAGTCGTTCCATTTTCTGAAACCCAGAATTAACCAGAACTACCGTCCCCACTGCCACCCAGTTCTGTGTTTTGTTTATCAGAGCTGTTGGCTGGTCAGCCAGGTTTTTGAGAATAAAGTTGATTTCAGGCTGAAATAGTCAAAATTAAAACCTCGGGCCCTTTGAACAATTGTCTAGTGACTCCTCATAAAACCCAATAAAGGTCTCCATAGAAACACCTTGAAGCCCATTTGGGAGTGTTTTTAGCAATAGCTATCCAGAAAATGTTTACACTCTCCTAAAATAGTCAATCTGACCCCTCTGCTCCATAGCAGCAGACCAAAGGTGCCTCATAT
Organism: Sapajus apella; assembly: GCF_009761245.1. NCBI lineage: Eukaryota > Metazoa > Chordata > Mammalia > Primates > Cebidae > Sapajus > Sapajus apella. The sequence goes on along the minus strand of NW_022436956.1, from coordinate 23,696,704 downwards.
CATTAGCCAGCTCCTCATAACACATCAGGGTTTTAGCCTGAGATTGTTCTCTGAAAAACACTATGCAAATATCCAGCTGGTATCACCAGACAACAGGAATTTAGTTTGGAAAAGCAAAAGGATCAGGAAGTCAGAGGAAGGGCTCAGTGTCTCCAACTGGACAGCCAGCTCAGGACTTCTTCGTCAGGGTCTCTGGGGACCTGGCTGAGGTTTTCAACAGGTGGGGCTTGATCCTAGTGCAACACCTTGTTCTTACCCTGGGTCTCTTAGATGAGTGACCTTGGCCAAATCACTTAAGTGTTCTGAGTTTGTTTGCTCATCATGACAATAACCATAATATTGTCAACCTTACATGGCTGTTGCAAGTGCCCAGAGAAAGAAAAGGTAAAGGAATGTGACCCTCCCAACATGCAGGAGACATGCTGTGGTTTAAATCTCAGTATGTCTGACACATACTGTGTTCTGTTTCCACTAAGCCCTGGATATAAGATGAGAAACACTATGTTTATTTGCATATTATTATGCATAATGTGCAAATGTATACTTTATTTGCACATGTGATTGCTACAGTCTGGGATGCAGTTCCCAACTGGGTAATACATTTGAGCTAAGCTCTCCTCAAGCCCGTTTTTCAGCCCAGTAGAGAATTTTTAGGGGCAAAGTCTCATCAAAACACACAGCCCTTCTCAGCAATCAGGCGGAGAAGCACAGAGTTTCAAAAAGCCTAAACTTCACTCAAATTTCCTCTGGTAGCTCAGGATGGGAAGCTGGGGCTCTTCCAAGGGTAAACAAGCCAGGTATTATGGCAACTTCACACCACATTCTTGTATTCATCCTTGCCCACTCCCCACCACCCCCACTCCTGCTGCCTGTACCCTATCCTAAAGCTCAGGACTCTCAATATCCCAGAAACAGCTAATACCATTAAAAATAGTAATTAATTTTATGGAGCACCTACCAAGGTAAGTCAGGCTCTTCATGATATTTAATATTCAACATGAAACTAAAAGTAGAGTTTATTTTGATTTTTTTTTTTTTTTTTTTTTTTGCCATTTCCACTTTCTGGTCAAGGAATCGGAGGCCTGGAGAGATGAGGGGACTCGCCTAAGGTCATACAACTAAGAAAGGTAGGACAAGATTCGAACCTAGGTTCTCTTACACCAAACCCAGCGCCTGTGCCAAAGTGCCGTCAGTCCCCTTGCTGCTGGAGGGACGTGTGGGTAGCACACCATCCTGCCAGCCCCCCTGTAGCCAGGCCAGACTCTCAAAATGCAAAACTTGCCAGACAGGCAGGAATGCAAATGTGCACACAGGCTGGAGTAGATCTGCGCTGACAAAAAGTCACCCAGGTGGCCACTTGGCCATGGAATGTGCCCAACTTGATAAGAAGGCAAATGCCTGGCGTCTTGTGGGGTCAAGGTGCGTATCAGGTTTCGTTTATGAGCTGTGGCAAGGCAGAAGCTGTATGTGGTCTTTGCCTGCCAGGACCGGCTGGCCCTGATGCCCACAGCCTGCCTGGCATAACAAGTCTGGCAGTCTTCCTGAAGGGGGCCTTCTCTTGCCCCAAGCAACAGTCCTAATGTCTTCCCAGTTGGGCACAGTTCCACAGCCCCATAAAGCCGCAAACCAAAGAATATAGCTTCCTTTTACCTCTGTCTTTCTGAACTCTGCCCTTCTTTCAAGGTCAGCTCAAGCCTACACCCCCATGTTACAGGTTCAAATGCCGATTCTAGCTCTATGACCTTGACTGACTCATTTCATATCCCTTAGTGCCCTTTTGTGAATAAAATGGGGGTAAAAATATCCACCTCCCAGGGCTATGATAAGGATTGAGAGGCCCAGCAAAACCTGGCACATAGTAAATGCTAGGCAGCCCCTACTTCTCATAGTGACCTCTCTTTCCTGCATTTCAATGCATCTCGTCACCCGCCTAATTCAACTTAGCATTTTATTAAACACTGACTCATATCTGTTTAGCTAATCATTTTCTATTCATGTGTTAGTCTTGTCACTCTCTGAGTGCCTTAGAACCAAAACCCAGGTTGCTCTTTCTCTCATTTCACCATATACCACCAAGCACAGTTTGGAATCATACGACCCATCAGTTGCTGCTGGTGGGTTGGAGCTCCCAAGTATATTCATAATACAGATTGAATATCCCTAATCCAAAAATCCAAAATCCAAATTTCTCCAAAATCTGAAACTTTTTTTTTTTTTTAGAAGGAGTCTTACTCTGTGGCAAGGCTGGAGTGCAATGGCGCGATCTCAGCTCACTGCAACCTCTGCCTACCCAGTTCAAGTGATTCCCCTGACTCAGCCTCCCAAGTAGCTGGGACTACAGGTACACGCCACCACGCCCAGCTAATTTTTTGTATTTTCTTAGTAGAGATGGGGTTTCATCATACTGGCCACGATGTTCTCGATCTCCTGACCTTGTGATTCACCTGCCTCAGCCTCCCGAAGTGCTGGGATTACAGGTGTGAGCCACTGCACCTGGCCCAAAATCTGAAACTTTTTTGAACACCAACAGGATACTCAAAGAAAATGCTCATTATAGCATTTCAAATTTCAGATTTTTGGATTAGGGATGCTCAAAAGGTAAGTATAATGCAAATGCTCCAAAATCTGAAAAAAATCTGAAATTCAGAACATGGCTTATCCCAAGCATTTTGGATAAAGGATACTCAACCTGTCCTACTAAACATTCTGTAGGAGTTTTTAAGTGTTATTGCCATTCCGTGTGATTTACATAATTATGTCTTTAATCCTGGCAAAGTGAAGCCGGTGCTTTTTTTATATTCATCCTAGAAATAACCAAGTCTTAGGGTGGTGAAATAAAGTGTCCATAGTCACAAGGACTGCAAATGGAAAAAATCAAAATTTAAATCCATGTCAGTTCAACTCTAAAGATCATGCTTTTAATCATTATCTTAATCCCCGTAATGTAATCAGGGCCCATTCCCCTATTGGAACAGAGTGTCCCAAGAAAAAAGAAAAACACACAAAATGTTAGAGAAAAAAAAGAAAAATTAGACAAGGAAACACCAAAACAAGCCCCAGGGAAGGCCCAGAGTTGGCTGGCATCTTCTTCTCTGATCTAAGACTGACCCAACTATCACCCAAACAACAGCCCCCAGTTCATTCCTGCTAAACACACTCACAGAAAATATTATGTCATATTCAAAAGCATGAAAATAAAGTTTCTTCTTAGAATGTTCTTAAATGTTATCTTCTTCAACACCACAGCCTAAAAAGACCACCAGATGGAAGAGACCTAAATGATTTCCACAGGAAAAAAAATCATCTTGCTTTTGAGTTATCTGCTTCATGGCAGGAACTACCAAGAAACTGCTGGCTTCATTAGTGTTATTTCCACCTGTCTGCTACACCTCAAATTAAAACCATTTGCATATCGCTAGAGGGCTTTGAGATTTAGAAATCCATGTGCCATGACTTGAAAGCCAAAAAAATCTATCAAAGCAAGCCAGGACTCGTTCCCGGGAGATATAACTGAAATTTACAAGAATCTACCCCAGTGATTCTGGGTACTTTCCATGCAGAGACTGTGGCTGCCGCCTGGGTCTCAGCCCAGTCTGGCCTCTCCTCCCAAGGCTACCTGGAAGGAGAGCCTAGCTAGCTTTTGTCAGTCACTCCGACTCCAAGCGTAAGACCAGCTCCAGGGTGCTTTGGGTCCTTCCTGATGCTTTTAGACTCAAGGAAGACAAAGTAGACTTTCAGAGAAGGTGGCCTTCGGACCAATGTCTTAATCAGACAAGGAATAATTCCAAAGAGAGGTAAACAAGAAAAGGAAATCCTGTTCTACGCCAAGACTTCTGACAAATGTGAGCACCTTTAACTGAACCACCCACAAACCCTGAGACCAGTATTATCCTCATTTTATAGATGAAGAAACTGAGGTGTAAAGAAGTTAAAGTGACTTGATCGGTGTCATCAAGTTAGTAAATGGAGTCAGGGTTTGAGCTCAGGTTGGCTGGGCCAGAGTTATGACACTTGGCTGCTTTCCCTTAAATGCCATCAGAGGCCAGAGCACACCCCATTCAGGCCTGAGCAGAGGAATTGCCTGCACAAACCTCAGCTTGGCAGGTCAATAGCTTTATCCCAGGTCTGAGGACAGATGAGACCATAACTGGGGCAGAGGGTCAGGTCTGAAGTCCTCAGGGATCACCATTTGACTGGTTCCATGACCTTATGATGATGCCTGGTATCTGACAGCCCAGATAAGGGCTGGGCACCTCCAAGATCACAGTCCAGGGAATACTGCATACTCAGAAAGGCCTCTGAAGCCACCTGTCCCCTGGCTCCCTCCCAGCTGCAGGAACCTGAACTTGACAGGCCAGCCTGGGCCCTGTTATCTCTCTCTAAGCCTGTTTTGGGCTTGGCCTTGTCTGGTCTGGAGATGACACAAAGGAATGCAGGTGGCCACCCAGCCTCCCCACCACCACCAACATCACCATCAGCCTTCCCCACCACCACCGCTGCCCAGCTTTCCCCCCACCACCACCGCCATCACCGCCATCAGCCTTCCCCATCACAAACACATACCGCACAGGCTCCTTTACTAAAAATCCATCCCTCTATGGTACAGAGAGATCTGAGTCTGATAAGTAATAGTAACCAGGGCTCTCCATGCCGTCTGCCTCCATTTTAAAAACAGAAGAGAACAGGGAGAAGGGAATGAACCAGTGTTGAGTGTCAACTTTTTCCCAGTCACCAGTCATGAATATTTTGTCCTTCCCAAGAACTCAGTAAAATATAGGTATGGTCATAGTAGCCCCATTTTACAAAGGCCATTTGCTACAGTAGTTCAGGGCATAGGCTCAGAAGAAAAGATTACTTGGGTTCAAGTTTTGGCACCTCTTCTAAGTGCTATGTGCCTTTGAGCAAGGAACTTCACCCCTGTGTGCCCCAGTTTACACACTTATCAGCTCTTCCCTGACCCCTCCTCCTGCCCCTCTCTCTCTCTCCCCCCCACCCCCTTCCTCTTCCTCTCCCTTCTCTTCTCTTTCTATGGCACCATGCTTAGGCTTGCCTCCTGAGACAAGTCTCCAAAGCACTATACCACCAAAACTTACCTCCTTTGGTGTCCCATTTCTCACTTCCATTCTTAGAATTCCCATCTTACAGACCCCTTCTCAGAAAAGCAGACCTGATGAGCCCCAAGAAGCCAACGAGAGGCTGTTATGCTTTCCCTCCTGGGTAGCTTTTGCCCTGGGTTTCAGCAGGGTTTACAAGCTGGAGGAAGAGGGATTAGGCCTTGGGCAATCCTTTGGTGCAGTAGAGTTTGGCATGGAGAGGGATGGAAGCGGGGAGATTGTGGTTTTAAGGAGCAATGGACAAGGCTCACCATGAAGATGTCCAAGAAGCAGGCCTGGAAGCCAGGGACCCCATTGCTTCCTGTTAAGCCAATGATTGCCAACAATGGCCTCATCTCCCAGGCCCACGAGAAGGCGATGACTCCTCAGGAGAGCTGGGCTCAGCCCTGGTACTTGGGGACTATAAATGCTCTCAGGATTACCTTTACTTGGATTTTAACAAGGGCCTTTGCCCCACCTGGCCTCCAGGTCAACCTCAGTCCCACAATCAGAGTGGCACTGGGAGCAGGGCATCCTTCACAGGTCTGTCTGGTACTTGTTGCTTCCCATTATGGTCAGGGAGGGACTGTCTCCTGCTGAGAGCCCATGGGCTAATTCTGGAGTCTTGTTTCTCAGTCCCTTAACCTTCCCAACAAAACTTCCTGGCCACAGAGGAACATGGACGCTTGCCCAAGGCCATGCTGCTAATAGATTTGAAATCAGATTCACCTCCAGGAACCATCAGCCACTTCTATTAATTATGAGCATGAAATTAGACAATAACAAAATAATGCATCTAAAATGTAATTAGCCCAATGCCTGGAACACTTTAAGTGCTCTGTAAGCATTAGCTTTTCTTATAGCTATAATTATCATCTAATTTTTACAAAGGACTGAGACTGAGAGCTTCCACAGTTTTCCCAAGGTTACTCATACCAAGTCAAAGTCACAGCCAAGATGACTATGCCATGCTGATAGCAGGAAAATAAAGTGCCAGATGAAAGCATTGTTCCTTTCCTGACATTGCCTTAATGGCCTGACACCCCGTGTATTTGCCAAACAGAAAGTTCAGGTTTAGAATAGTTCAAAGGCAAAAACATAAAAAGCATTTCTTGTGTAAATTTATAATTTTCATAAAAAGGGAATGAATGTCCATATGGTCCACATCTTCTACCTCCCCTAGGCTGGACCGAAGAGAACTCAAGGTCAAGGTCGTGGCTTGTGGCTTATAGTTCTGCTCTGAAATTGGCTGGGTTTCAAAGCCCTGTCATCTAACCCTCCCTCCAGAGGATAGCACCTGGGTCTAGCCCAGGTATCGGCTTGCTGTCCCTAAAGATTTTCCAGGGAAGATAGCCCACCCCTTCCCTGTCTTCATTTCTTTCCCACCCAGCTAATGATTGTTGTTGTCAAGTGCTTTATATGAACACGGCCGTATACTATAAGCTGCTCACAAATCATCTCAATTAACCTTCATAATGGCCCTCTGAGTTATTGAGATTGTGGTGTCTATTTTTCAGGTGCGAAAACCAAGGCTCACAAAGGTTATCACCTGCCCAACTGGACAGCTGTGAAGCCACAGCTCACACCACTTGCTCCCTATGTGCACATCTTCCTGCAATTTCAGCTCACTTTCTCTTGTGCTGCTCTCCCAGGAGAGCAAGTGTTTTTCCCCAACACATATGTAACAATCCTTACAAAGTTATTGATTAGTGCAGCCACTTTAGAGGATCATTTGTCAATGTCTATTAAAAGTTAAAATTTGCATACTCTATCACGCAGCAATTCCACTGCCATCGCCCTAGAAAAACACTCACAAAAGTACATGAGGAACTATGTCCAAAGATCTTCAATGAAGTATTGTGCTAACAGACAGTTAGTTAACAACTTAAATGCTCACCAACTGGGGAATGACCAGAAACAGAAAACAGAGAACTACTCTGTATAACCATCGCATGAAATTCTGGGAGCCAGTAGAAAGGAATAAATGAGTGCTTATGCTTACATGAAAAGAGACATATTGTGAAGGTAAAGAAGTTTCAGAATGGAGTTTACCAGTATGATTCCACATGTTAAGGAACAACAAGAGATTCAGGTGTTTTGTATGCAGACTATACATGTATGTAAACATATAGAAAAAGGTGTGAAATGACACAAGCCAAACTGATAACAGGAATTACCCATGGAGTAGGGGAAAGTGATAGAAAATAGAGAATGTTGATCAAGAGGACTCTAGCCTTATCTGAGCTGTTTAAATTTTTCCACAGGAATAAGGTATTCATGCCTTACTTTTGTGCTTATAATAAATCTAAAATAAGGTTGTCCTAATTCTTTACAGTAGAGAAACCATGACATGTGGTGATCAAGGATGCAGCATGGACTGAGACAGACCTTAGCTTCCATCCCACCTTGGCTATCCAAGAGCTGTGTGACTATACATAAGTTACCTAACCTCTCCGTATCTCTTTAGCCTCTTCTATAAAATGAAGTTGATGGTAATATCTCAGAAGACGTAGTGAGGAATTAAATGAGCTAATGCGTAAAGCTCTTATCCCTATGCCTAGAGCATAATAATCAATCAATCATTATTGGTACCTTTCTTTGCTCCCAAATCCCTGCGAAAAGCTATGATTTGGGTTATGGTGCTGGAGGAGATCTGTCAGGAAGTACTAAATAGTCTGTCACAACTCCAGGATTTCTATCAGGGGATATTGGGGGCTTATTCCTGCCCAGCACCCCCCACACACACACAGCCAAGGGGAGAAATGAAAGGGCAAGTGACATCCAGGAGGAAAGCTGGATGGGAAGCAAGGGTGATGTGCTTGTGTGTTGAGGTCAGAGGACGCTATACAGTAGACCCCAGAATCCAGGACTTAGCTGCCCAGCATCCACCGTCCTGTCCCCAGTGCAGCAGAGTCGAGAAATTCCCTCAGCTCTGAGGGCAGAAGATCAATCCTAGGGAAACCAAATCACCAGGATGAGTCATTGGTAAGCAGAAAGGGGCAAATACAAGGGCTTTTCTTCCTGTAAGAACCCTGCTTGGTTGAGCCTGCTAAGCACTGGCTGAGCAGAGAAGGTAGACAGAGGAGCAGGGGCAGTAAGAAGGGGCCTGGGAATGTCCAATTCAGAAAACGGGATCTTTTCACAGAGAGTAAGGGCTAGAGCTCCCACCTTTGTCCCTTCCAGCCAAGCATAGACACAAAGCTCTGGCATTGCTATGAAAGATCCAGGAGCCCCTGGGAGGCGCTATCCAGCATGGCATATTCATCAGAATTCCTGGGATTGACTTTGGGACAAATAGCTGTGAAATGTTTCCCTTAAAGCATAGGCCAGGGGCCTAACATTTTCCTTGGCGCTCCTCCAAAGTCTGCAAACACAGGCCTGAGTGCTGCCTTTACAGAGCCGAATCCCATGCATCCTGATTAAATATTGACAATAGCTCTACCTGCCTTATCTTGATTCGGTGGAAACCCAGTCCCCAAGGAGCTGTGCAGGGCAGAATTTACCTCCCACGCCACAGTCACAGATGTCCTCCTGAACCAGCTCAGTGAAAACGCTGCTCTAAGACACAAAATCCACATCTGTGCTCCTTGGCAAAATATGTTTTATGACTAGTTAGACCCTAAAATAAGAGTCTTCTTTAGTGATCTGGATTTGGGTTAGGAGAGTTTGGGTTGGGAGGTGATATTTCTGTGGAACTTAATAAATCACTCATTAACTTTCTGCCAGCAGGCTAACTTGTAGGTGCGGAAGTGGGGATTAGGAGGGGGTAGAGGGCTGGATCATCAGGCTTCCTGGTGTCTGAAGCTGCCGACAAAATCCAGACCTTTGAGCCCAGAGATCAGTGGGGACAGCCAAGAAGTCAGAGGGAGTCTAAGAGTCCCAGGCCTCTAGCAAAATACAGGCTTGAAGTGAAGTTACAAAGGGACAAAGGTTATCCTCAGCTCCCAGCTGGTACCTTTGGACCTTTCAGTGACATCCAGGACCCAGGCCTCTTTACTGTGCTTTCCCTGGGAGCAACCCAGATCCCTGGATTTTCAAGGGAAAACACAGTGAATGGGTTTAGGATGGTAAAGATCCTTATCTTCCCTTCTACTGAAGGGACAGGATTGGAATAGGAGTTTCTCCCTGGAGATGCAGAGGGAGGGACCCCATGTCCTAGGCTGCCTAGTTAACAGAGAGTGTTGGGGTCTTCCTCACAAAGAGGGCTTCTCATGGCCGGGAGCACTCCAGCTAAGGAGGGGCAAATGTTCAAAAGGGTGATGAGCTTTGGTTCTTTTAACTCTGCAGGTGTGAGCCAAGTTTTCTGCTGCACCTGGCAAAGAAGTGAATCAGACCAGAAGCGCAAATGCACATAAATGCTATAGCACACTGTAAAGGAAGCAAGGGTCTCCATTCTCATCTACCAGAAGTTGGTGATAATCTTCTTTAGGCTCCTGAGCCCCAAGTCCTCCAGTTCTTTCAGCTACTGCAGACTCCAAAATCTCTCTGCACTGAAATAGGTAGAATCGAAAGTAGGAAATAAGGACACTAGTTATGGCTTAGTTATACCCTATCATTAGGAAAAACAAATTCATCAGTCCTATATGGTTCATTCTTTACATTTTTGTCTGGCTTCAACATCATAAAGCCCTTTGCCCAGGGAGGCCCTGAGTGGACTTCAAGTAAAGGCTTAAATGTGGGGTTCTACCACAGTTGCTGTCTCCATTATCTTTTCACTTGACCCTATTTGCTGAATACTTGAATACATCAATCCACTACTGAGGTTTAACAGTACACAGGTGAGACAGGGCAGATCCTCCGACATCCTGCTATTTTCTTTATGTTTCATTCTTGAATTTGTTTATGGGTCTACACACATTAAAAGGAAATCATCATGCTATGAGATAAAAGACATTTAAAATCACTTTATACCTCCTTGCGAGTCAGGCTACTCTAGAGGCCTCCTATAGTGACTGCTAAGACCACTGGGCTTTTACTCTCTAGTGAAGAGAGTATGCATTACCATAACCCTGCCTGGTTTTGTAAGGGGGAAGAAAAACCTCTAACTGAATAAGACAGCATCCATGCTACAATGCCACATACAAGTTGCCTCTGAGATCTCTTTCCCCGCTTTCAGACTCGAACACAATCCCAACTCCACTGGAGGGGAAAGGTAGATGCCTGGTGGTTCTCAGCTTTCACCGCACATTGGAATCACCTGGAAGAGCTTTAAAAATTCCTGATGCCGGCAGGAAGCGGTGGCTCATGCCTGTAATCCCAGAACTTTGGGAGGCCAAGGCGGGTGGAGGTCAAGACCACCCTGGCCAACATAGTGAAACCCCTGTCTTTACTAAAATACAAAAATTAGCTGGACGTGGTGGCACGCACCTGTAGTCCCAGCTAATCAGGAGGCTGAGGCAGGAGAATAGCTTGAACCCAGGAGGTGGAGGTTGCAGTGAGCCGAGATTGCACCACTGCACTCCAGCCTGGCGCCTAGCGACAGAGCGAGACTCTGCCTCAAAAAAAAAATAATTCCTGATGCCTGCATCTACTCCCAGCAAGTCCATTTTAATCAGCCAAAGGCACAGTCTGGACGCAGGGATTTTTCAAAATCCCAAATGATTCTAATGTGCAGTCAAGGTTGAGAATTGCTGTTATAGATTTCCACCTAATTGGCTTGGGTGGAGAGAAGACAGCATCTTGACCTTATGAAAAGTGTGTTTTCTTCCTCTTAAGATTTTCCCAGATGAGTTAACATTATCATGTTAATATGAGTGTCACTTAAGGATAGGTTGGACAAGGAAAACTTTTAATGAGAAGTGGATTTTAGTTGTAGGGGAGCATATAAAGACTGTGTATCCCATGCTACTGCCACTCCTGACAAACACCATGATCACCCCCTGGCAGAACCACTGATTCTACTGGACCTAGTCCCATCTTAGAACAAATAATGGCAGAGTTCCTCAGGCCAGAGCCAACTTCTCTCGTGTGGCCTCCAGAGGGGATGTGAGCAAGAAATATAGCAAGCAGGAATACTATAACCCATTGCAAAAGAAGCAAGAGTCTCCATTCTCATCTACCAGTTACTTTTACAAGCTCCAAAGTGACCAAAGCGGGATGCATGTGTCTTAGGGACCACATGAGACAATTCACTGGAATGCAAAAAGAAACTACTAATTTATTTTTTTTAATTAAAGAAAGAAAAGGAAAAGAAAAAAGAAGGAAAGGAAAAGGAAATTGAGATTTATTTATGTTTAAATAATAAATATAAATAATAAACTTGGACAGTTGGCCACTGTAATGCTGGTGTTCTCCACACTTTAGTTATGTGTGATGCATGCTTCTGAGAATGTCCTCAGGGACAAGAGGAAGTTATGCATGAAAATGGGGGGTAATGGTGATGCCCTCAGTTAATTACTCCCATCATATTGCAACATATTGAGATTTAAGGAGACATCAGGGTGGTTAATTTTATAGTCCCAACATCGCTAAATATACAATATTTATAATGATATGAGGCCCTTCTGTGCCATAAAAAGAATCACTGATTATCTCATGACTAAAGACACCCAAAGAATTGTGAAACTAAAAAATGAATTTATATATATACATATATATAACATATATACATATATGTATATATAATACATATACTATATATACACATATGTATTATATATACATATACTATGTATACACATATATATTATATATACATATACTATGTATACACATATATATTATATATACATCTACAATATATATACACACATATATACATATACAATATATATTACATATTTGTACATGTAATACAAATACAAGCATACTAAATTGCTGATCTTTTTTGGTTGATAAGTTGATTGTCCAAAATATGTTACCTGCAGATATTTTTTTAAGTAATAAACACAAGTTGCACTTAATCCAGCCCATCAAGCTCAAGATAACATTGACGCCTTTTGAAATTCATGCAATGAGGGGAAGATTTAGCCAGTGAAAATTCAGTAGATGTTTAGGAATGTTTTCATCATGTGATATTGTTGCTAACAACAATATAGGCGTGTGTCACCTATAAAAACTGTCATAACTTTGGTCTTTTTAAAAAAGATATAGAAGTGGAATTTTTCAGATGGCTCAAAAAATTTCCACATAAAGAGTTTGAGTGGTTTTAACTCAATGAAAAGGCAACTCCTTTAATAAGTGTGTAAGACCAGTTGACATCAGCTAAAATGGAATTTTGCAGACCAAATTTTAAAATAACACCTTTGCATGATTGATGGAAGGAATTTTTAAATAATTTTTGTAATTTATTTAGGACAGCCAATGATATACTTTTTTTATTTGGATCTAAATATCTTTGTGTGGTATCTTTTTCAACTATGACAAAACACTGAAATCAATTGAAGTTAAACCAAGATCTTCAAATCAGTATATCACAAAGATGCTCCTTCTAGATATTATTTACAGTTAATGAGGTCAAATGAATTTTGTAGTTAATAAATAAAATAGTTAAAATATTTATTTTTATATGTAACACAACTTTTAAAATTCCTATTACTGTGAATGTTTTATAATACATACAATTAGCTATATGTTTATGGGATACAAATAGCCCAAGAATACTATTTATAAATAATGGAATATACATATATAAGAATAAACACTCATACTGAAAAGAGATCACTGAACTAGAAAACTATTTCAAAGCAGACATCTGTAATAATCCATGATGCCTGCCTAGCCCATAGTTGGCACTCAATAAATATGTTTTGATGGTTAATATGTTTATGAAAAAATGTTCAACATCACTAATCATTAGAGAAATGCAAATTAAAACGGCAATGAGATATCATCTCACACCTGTCAGAATGGCTATTATTAACAAAAAGACAAAAGATAGCAAGTGTTGGCAAGGATATGGAGAAAAGGAAACCCTTGCACACTGTTGGTAGGAATGTGAATTAGTACAGCCATTATAGAAAACTGTATGGAGTTTCCTCAAAAAGCTTGAAATAGAATTACCATATGATCCAGCAAACCCACTTCTGGGGACTTACCCAAAAAATTTTAAATCAGTTTGTCAAAAAGACATCTGCACTCCAACGTTCATTACAACACTATTCACAATAACCAAGTTATGAAATCCACCTGTGTCCCTCAAGCGATGAATGGATAGAGACGATGTGGCATATATACATAATGGACTACTATTCTGCCTTTAAAAAGAAGGGAATTCTATCATTGGCAGCAACATGCATGAATGGAGAACATTATGCTGAGTGAAATAAGCCAGACACAGAAAGACGGATACTGCGTATTTTCCTTTATATGTGGAATCTAAAGCAATCGAACACATAGAAGCAGATTGTAGAATGGTAGTTACAGAGGCGGGTGGGGAAATGGAGAAATGGTCAAATGGTACAAAGTCTTAGAAAGGACGAATAAGTTTTTTTGAGATCTACTGCTTAGCATGGTGAATATAATTAATAATAATGTATTATACATTTCAAAATTTCTAAGAGAGTAAACTGCAAATGTTCTCACCACAAAAAAAAATAAGTATTGAAGATAATGGATATATTAATTAGCTTGATTTAAGTATTTCACATTGTATTCATAAATTATAACATCAATCAGTAAATTGTATTCCATATGTTGTATTATATTCATACCCCACAAACATATATAAATTGTCAATTTTCAATAAAATAAATTTTGAAAAATCTGGGTTGAATGAATGAATGAATGAAACACCTTCCACAGCAGCCACAGCTGTAGAAGAAATAACAGATTAACAGCACCAGCTTCTGGATGTTTCTACTGAAGCTTTCAGAATAAAACATCTTTCAAGCATCATGTCTCTGTCCATCCAATAAAGGAGACTCCATTATAATCAACTTGCAATCATCTATATCAATATTTAGAAGTAGTGGATAGAGAATCCCCCCAGTTAATTAAACTCAACAAAAATTATTAAGAGTCTCATATTTGACATTCAAATGAAGTAAGTTAATACAAAACAAGTTATCTATGGTTTCTGATGTCAAAAGATTTATGTTTAGCTTTAGAACATGTCTTCAAATTTCTACTTAGAGATGAGTCCAGCTTAATGTTCAGAAAATTTTAGCCACTTGGTCATGTGATTTTATTTTTTTCCAGATGTCTACCTTCTTCATCTTGCCACATACTTGTCTCCTTGCTCCCTGTTTTATGCTGGAATTGGACAGCCTCATGGATCAGAATCTTGTAAAGCACTAATCTACATCATACTGGCCATGCTCTTCTTCAAGTTGCAGATCAAGTTGTTCATGCCTCTACTTCAAAAGAGAGTAGGTAAGACAAATGCGTTTTTAATAGATCTTCCTTGTCACTTGAGCCTCACTAAAGCTGAAGATAAAACCTCAAATCCCTTTCCTTCCATGTCATTTTTCTAGGTTCTGGTTTTCAGGTAAAATAAGCCAAAAAGACAATGGTACTGGTAATCTAAAGAGGGCTAAATAACTGGATGTGTTGTCATTCTCCAAAATCTGGAAATAAGACATATAGCAGAATGGTGTATTAATTTTAAAACTGTTACTCTGATGAAGATTAACAATGAAGTCAGTGAGCTCAGAGGCCTTTAGAAATTCAGGAAAAGGAGACCCCTTCCAAACTACAACTGTAACTACAGACCCCTTCCAAACCATAATTCACTCCATGGACTGATCTTGGAGGGGACTAATTGGCTTTTGGAATTTCCATTCCATGATGATGTCTGGCCCTATGAGATGGCTTCCTTAGGTCATGGTTCCAGCATGATGTCACATGCTCCTGGATCCTGACTGATGGATTTTCAGAGCCTGCTGTGGAAATTCCCATGGTAGAATTTATCTCTGGACACTCAGCATCATGAGAAGTTACGATGGCATGAATAACAGGGAGAGCAATCAAGTTAAAAGACTTCCTTTCTCTCCTCAGCTCCCCGCTCTCCTGGACAACAAGCCCACTAGCCACGCTCATGTTATGCTTGGGAGAACGGGACTGCAGGCACAGTGGGGACTGGTTTTATCTTCTTCTGCAACAGATCAGTTTGCAAAGTCAACAAGACTAGTGTAAGTTCCTTCCTCTAATCATATTGTCTAACATGGGACTGAAAGCTAAGGGGGATTAACTTGATAAGAAATGAAACACTTTGGCACAGAAAAGTCTCTACAAATCTTTATGAAAATGTTTCCATCTTAGCAGAGTAACCCAGGAAGAAACCTAGATGAACTACTACCAAGACATTTGACCTCAAGATAAGAGAAAAAAATAGATCATTTATCTTAGCAAATACGTAAAGTATTTTATTTCTTTCCTAGTTTTTTCCAACGTTAACTCCTTTACGGAGGTTGCTTTTGCACCCTTTCAAAGAGTCACTGAAAAATCTTGCATAGTGGTTTTTTATGGAAAACCAGGGCTTTTAATCCAATAGGACTGAGACCCCCGCCCACCTACTCAACATCACTACCAACAAAGATGTAAATGTATCATCTCAAATGCTGTCTTGAGCTTTTAAATCTAAAAAAAAAAAAAAATCTGAATAAAAACAATCCAAGATTTGTGTACTGGGATTTTAGGCAGATACAGAGAAATTTGGGTCAAAATTAACCCTAAGCAGAAGAAAAAAAAAAAATCGAAAACAGGCAACTTTCTCCAGAGCTTTTATTTAAAATGGGCAAAGAAAATGTGTCAAAGAAACTGTCGTTTCCCAGAAAAGTCATTCCCCAGAAAAGTTCATGACCTCTATGTGAATTCTACCAACTGAAGTGTCTGCTTAATAGTGGCAACGGTGCTATTAGCAGGTGGACGTGCCAGTTCCCAAGGCAGAGGTTCACTGTCAGGGGCTAAGTATCCCTGCTAACAACTCAGCCTCTTACAAACCTGATGTTTCTTCAGCCAAAAAAATAAAACTAAATTAAAATTAAACCTAACAGTACTTCTGGCTGAGACTCTAGAAGTCCGCAGGAGGGAGGGTGTTTGGATGGAGGAGGCCTTGGCTTTACAGAATGGAGACTTACGGAATCTTTTAAGACACTAAAGAAACCCACATGGTAAAAGGCTGGGCACGGTGACTCATGCCTGTAATCCCAGCACTTTGTGAGGCTGAGGAGTGCAGATCACGAGGTCAGGAGTTTGAGATCAGCCCGGCCAACATGGTGAAACCCTGTCTCTACTAAAAATACAAAAATTAGCTGGGTGCAGTGGTGCATGCCTGTAATCCCAGCTACTGGGGAGGCAGGAGAATCACTTGAACCTCGGAGGCAGAGGTTGCAATGAGCCAAGATTATGCCATTGCACTCCAGCCTGGGTAACAGAGTGAGACTCCATCTCAAAAGAAAAAGAAACCCACATGGTAGCACTAAGGCTAAGCAAGGACCTATCACCTTTAGGCTTCATGGGGTCTTGGCCTCCTCAGTACAAGCAGAGGGCCTAGAGTTGAGAAAGAAATGGCCAAACACATCCTCCACCATGTTTACCACAGCCCAGCTTCCCTTGCACGTATCCTCAAGGAGAGCAGTAAAACCACCTCTTCAAGGAATGCTTTCCTTCAGTTTATTGTTCTTCTTAATAACCAAGTAATCAGGAGCCAAGTCATGCCTCAGCCTTCCTCCTCCCTGCATCAAACTCAAGCTTCCTCCCACACCCCTCTCGCCAACTAAAATGCACAGCGTGTTCCCATCCCTCCTCTGCCCCTCTCTCCATCACTGGCCTGTCCCCACCCACCCTGGTGTTCTTTTTTCTCCCCCACCCACTCCCCACCCCTCACTACCCTGAGCCCCAGGCCTTGAGATTTTGCTGCCCAGACTATAAATCTGGCCAATGCTGAGAAGAGCAAACAAAGGAGCAACTGTGGGAACTGACAGCTCAAGGACTGTGGCATCAGGGTGGGCCCTTGGCTGCCTTTCTTGGGAGGTGCTGCCAGGGCTGGTCTTCCCACCGGCCACTGCATACAGCTCAAAATGACAGAGGGTGTGAGTGGCCCTAAGACGGGTCTGCAGGCACTGGAGAAGCGGGGCCTTTTGCAAGAAATGAAATGTGACAGAAATGAAAGCCCCTGGACCACAGACTTGGCAACATTTGACATAAAATATTATCACTAAAATCCCTATGATTACCTCCCAAAATAGAACAGAATCGAAAAAGAAATAAGAAAGAGAGAAGAAGCGAGGGAGGCAGGGAAAGGAAAAAGGAAAGGGAGAAGGGAAGAGAGGGAGAAAAAGGAAGGAAGGGAGAGAGGGAGGGAGGGAGGGGAAGAAGGGAAGGAGAGGGGAAGAGGGAGGAAGTGAGGGAGGGAGGGGAAGGAAGAAGGGAAGGAAGGTTTACAGGTCTACAATTCTAGCTGTGGGTAGAAAGTGTAGTTATAATATAACTACTCCAAACAGGCATGAACCTGGGGCTCAATTCCAGGCTCATTTTAAAATCCCAGTTTCAGGGAACAGGACTCAGGTGGGAGCCACCCCTAAAAGCCTTCCACAGAGAGAGTGTGGTTGAGTGCGTAGGCGTCGCTATCCTCTTCCTCCAAAAGCAGCTTGTCGATGGTCAGTGAGCTGGCGGCTCTCCTGGGGTCTTCCATCTCCTGAAGGACTGGCTCTGGGATAGAGATGGGGAGCTGGACAAACTGGGGCCCGGGCAGGGCTGGGGCCGGAGGCTGATACTGCAGGGTGGAGGTGGGTAGCGTGGAAAGGGGCTGAGGCCACGGGAAATAGGTGAGGGGTGCCTGGTGCTCTGGGCCCTCCAGCGGGGGCCCCACTGTGGGTGTGGCGGAGCTTCTTGTCTGTGACAGGGAAACACAGGACAGAGGGTTAGCAGCCCCGGGAGACCAACCCACCTGTCCTTGCCCTTAGAGGGGTCTCCATCTCCCACTTCAACTCTGCCCTTTCCTGGTTTCTCACTTCATGGGGCTCTACTTCTCCTACTCGAAGTCTTCCCCCAAAGGAGAAGCCTTGCAGACTTCAACCACAGCCCCTTCCCTGTCCCTCCCTAGCTATATGTCCTTGCTCAGGCCACTTCCTACACGGAAGGCTCATTTTTCTCATCTATGAAATAGAATCAAATAGTAATGAACTCATTGGGTTAAGCCAATTAGAGAGGATTTTCCAGGTTTCATTGAATACAAAATGCATTTCTATTTCAGAGATCTTAAAACATGAAAAAATATGCATCTTGAGATCTATGAAAATACAACACATGAAGCCATAGCCTGGCAGCTGTATCCGGAAGGTGGCCACTGTCCTGCCCAGACACAAAGACAGTCCAGGCTCCACACAACAGCTTTGGAGGTCCCTATGAGCCAACACAGCTCCGTCACCTCCCACCCCTCTAGTGGTGGCCAGCATGGGGATGTCCAGCCATCCCCAAGTGGGGGAAGCACTGCTTTGTCAGCAAACGTGGCCTGCCTTCCTGCTGCTGCCTGGTACCTTCCACATCCTCATCTTCCTCTGTCTCTGAGCTGCTCTCCATTGCCACCCCACTCATGGGCACCCCCCATGACCCTCCAAGGGTCAGCTTGCATGCTCTATGAGTCATACCCCTCCCCTGCACAGTAACTGCCCTCACAAACCTCAGCAAGAGGCGGGCCTGGATTCTTAGTTTTCTTTCATAGTTGAGAAAAGCAGATAGAAGAGGATTGTCTCTGCATGGATTCATGTGAGAGAAGCCAAAATCTCCCCCTACTATCCCTGTCTCCCCGATCATATCTCCCTCCTATTATCACTGTGTCTTGACAGTAAACTGCTAGAATGATTTAGGTCAGGGCTTTTCTCAACTTCCTGGGGATCTTGTTACAATGCAGCTTCTACCACAGGAAGTCTGGAGGGGGCCCTGGAATTTTGCATGTTCAGGGGACACCAATGTGGCCAGTCCAGGGACCAGAGTTTGAGTAGCAAGGTTTTAGGGTGCTTTGCATAGAATGATAGAACCGGAAAGGGTCTCAGAGGTCTTTCAGCCTCCCAAAATCCAGGCTGAGGTGTACACCCCACCACAGCACACCCACTTCGCCTCCTTTGACTTAAGCCAGTGGTCCCCATCCCAGTGTCCTGAAGCCAGACGGGATCCAGGAAAGCCTCATTATTTCCAACTTTTCAAAAGTCCAAATGGAAATCCTACATTTCCCAGTCATAAACCTGTACAGGTCCATTGCAACTATAGGTTTCTTTGCTCAGGAATAGAATTACACCCACCCAGCACCACAGCAGATCTTATCTCTGCTGATCAGGAGTGTGGACTTGTAGCTGTAGCCAGCTTTGATGAGTTAATTTGCAAAATGGCAAAACAAATACATTATTTCTTAATAAATACTCTTTGTTTGATACACAGAACCTTTCAAAGCAGAAGGTGGGGATGATGAAAGGGGATAATGAAAGGAATCCTTGGTAATGAAGTGGCTGGGAACCATGAGTCCTCCACCTCCCCAGGCCCACCCCAGGCCCCCTGACATGGAAATGAGTTGCCTGGGAGAGGTGTTGGATTAACTCCTTCTTATCTATCATCATCCAGGTTCCAAAATTGGTTTGCTGGGTAGCCAGCTGGGCCTAGGATGGAAGGGCTTCTGCAGGCCTTGCATAAAAGGTGCTTGGAGGAAAGACAGGTGCATCAGGATTGCACTGGACCCTGGAGGGAAATGGAGGAGACAAGGTGGACCAAAGCAAGCTCCGCCATTGAAGGTGGGCTCTGGGACTGCTCAAGGCCCAGCTCTACTTCCCATGGTTTCCCTGAACTGGAGCTGGATACAGCTGTAACCACAGGTCTTTTTGCCCTTGAACACTTGCAAAACTCCCACTCCTTTAATCAAACAGGCACCATTAACATAAATCTATTTCTCTTCTTTCCTTCTTTCCTGGGGGAAGGACAGGCCCTTCCTTCCCCATCAGGCCCTTGGTTAATGTTAGCAGATTTTGATAAGATGATGTGCTAAGCCCTCCAAATGCATTATCTCATTTGATCCTGACAACAACCCTTTTCTTGGTATTCCCATTTTATAGATGAGAACACTGAGGCTCAGAGAGTTGAAGTCACTAAGCCCAAAGTCACATAGCTAGTAAGTGAAGGGGCAGGGATTTGAATACAGGCAATCTGACAGTAGAGACCGAACTTTAAAGAATTACCCTACACGTGAGTCTGATGCCATTGAAATTATCATCTGTGGCTCAGCCTAGAAATCTTCTGTTAAATCCCATTATTAAGTGAACAATCGCTCCCTAACTTATCTGAACAGAAATGAAAGGCTGGTTCCAACACAAACCCCCATGTAGATCTCACCCGGTACCCTACTCACTAAAAACCTCAACTTGGAACCACGACTCACTGCTATCAGGGAAGCTGGGGAGATTTAGAACAGGGAATCAGAGAAGATCTTCCCAGTCCTGAGGGGCAGAAAGTATGACAAGAAGGCTGCAAGACATCTTTGTGGAAGATATTTCAGGAAATGAAAATCAGGGCAGGCCTCCATGGAGGACAAGGTGAGCTTTGATGACCTGATTATCCTAAGAATCAATACTAAGGAAGAGCAGGGTCAGGAAGTCAGTTCTGATTCTAAAAGGTGCACTCAGCATGGGCAGGTGCAGTTCTGCCTTTGTGTGACATACCGTGACATTGGTGATGAGTGGCGGAGAGGCATAGGTCAACACTGAGGAAGGCCCCACCACCGTGTAGCTGGGGCACACGGGCTGCACATACATGTCAGCTGAGTAAGGACAGCTGACAGCTTCATGGGGCACATACTCGGTGTAAGGTGTCCATGGGGCCAGGGGCTGGAGGGTGGCCGGGGTGGGCTGGGAGAGCCAGCCAGCACACAGGGCACCCTCCTCCGTCACTGCAGATGCAGAGACCTCCATGTCCAGGCAGGAAGGACCTGTGGGAAGAAGGACATTACGGAACTGCAGATGCCACCCAGATGAGAGGCGTGAAGAGACCAGGGCTACGGGGCACTCTTACCCACTGTGGTGTAGGTCGCCAGGGGCTGATGGGGCAGCACGACCTAGAGGGGAGAGGAGAAGACCAAGGTCAGCGTTCAGCCATCCCCAACTGGCCCTGTGCAGGGGACTTGCCCAGAGGGCCTCAGGGCAGGAGAGTAGAAGGTAGGAATCTCTCTGGTTAGAACAAAACACCCCACCCAGTACCCCAACAATCACCACCTACACTTGAGGAGTTTGTGTTTCCATTTAGCAGGAAGTGTGTGCGCTCAGGGAGATGGTATCTTCCTCTTATTAGGGATAGCCCCCAACTCACACCAGGGCATGTGAGTCATTTGCTCACTCAGACCTTGACAGTAGCTGTGTCCAGTGGGCCATCTGAGCCAGCCCCGATCCCTCATCCCAGTTACTCCACCCTCACTCTATCCGTGGCAGCCTCCACCATGCAGCCTTCTGCCTTCTGCTCCCAGCAACTATCCCACACAGTGAGGACCTACACTCCTTCCTGCCTAATCCCTTTGGTCACATCCCAACCCGTTCACCTGCACACACACACACACACACACACACAATCTCTCTCACACACAGACATACACACACACACACACATACATATACACACACTCATACACACATGCTCTCACACATACATAGACACACACACACACACACACAATCTCTCACGCACACACTCTCACACACATACACACACACATACACACTCACACACACATACATATACACACTCATACACACTCACACATACATACACACACGTAGACACACACTCACACACATACACACACATACATACACACACATATACATATACACACTCATACACACTCACACATACATACACACACGTAGACACACACTCACACACATACACACATACACACACACATACACACACACACATATACATATACACACTCATACACACACATACATACACACACGTAGACACACGCTCACACATACATGCACACACAGATACATACACACACACATATTCACACACAATCTCATACACTCACATACACATACGGTCTCACACACATACACATACACACACGCACTATGACACCCATGCCCACAATTCTCACACACAAATACACATTCTCACACACATATTCTCCCACATTCACACACTCACACATACACACACACACATACTCTTGCACACTCACACACACAATCACACACTTACCGCCGTAGGTGCAGGTGCTGTCCCGCTGCTGGCGTGGCCTCGCTTCCTCCTCAGCAGTTCCTTCACTGGCTCCTTCACGCGGACGCCCTGGTATGGCCGGGCCGGGGCCGGGGCTTGTTCCGGAGCTGTGGCTGTGAAAAGCAATGTCCCTGGAGCCCATGGTCCTTCTCGGACGAGCCCCCACCCCAAAGTGCTCATTTGCTCATGGATCTGCCTGCTCCCTAATTCATGCTTGAACACAGAAAACCAAGTGACACTTCCCAGAATACTTCTCCAGGATGGTCACTCCTCCTGCTTCCAAACTTTCTGTGGGTCCCCTGCACCCAGACAACTAAGGCCCAGCTCCTTATCCTACAACTTAGTTGTCTGGGTGCAGTGGACCCACAGTTTCCATTTAGCGCACAGACTTCCTGCTAAATGGAAACACAAATCCCTCAAGTGTAGGTAGTGATGGTTGGATAAGCCTTCAGAATGAGATCCGAACCCATTGTTCTCACCATTTTGCACACTCTCTACTACACAATCCCTGACTCCAACCAGAAGGTCTGTCTGTATTTCTCTACGTGTTCCCTGCATGTCTCACCCCCTCATCTGTGGTTGAGGTTTTCTGTGGTCAGAATTCTCTCTCACTTCTTTCAACCTCTTGGTTCTTGCTGACCCAAGACAAGTGCAACCCTCGTGCCTGACCCCTGCAGCCTGAGGAATTTCCACATCCTACAGCCTCTCAAACATTTCCAGACCTGATTAGTATTCATCATAGGTGGCAGTAGAGGACAGCTATAAAAGCAGGGACTCTGAGCCAGATGGCACAGGTCTCAAATCCTGCCCCTGCCACCACCTCGCTGTGTGATCCTGGGCAAGTTACTAAACCTCTCTGTGCCTCTTAATCTTCAGTTTCTTCATCAAAGGAATGTTGAGAGAAGTCACCTGATGTGGCAAATGGGTAGAACAGTATGTGCTTCAAATAAACTCAGGTACAGTGTAGGCATTCAAAACAACTCAGTCTGTTATGTAATAGTTATTCCTTCTGATGTGTCTGATGCCCACAACTAGCTTATAAACTTCTCAAGGTGAGTTCTTGTACCTTATTTCTCTATATGTTCCCAGTAGTATGCCCATCCGTCTTAAGCTCAGTTGATACTTATCTGTCTTAAGGTCAGCTGATTAATCGATTGGGTGACTCCTGAAGCTATGCTGCCATTTGTCTTCCCTTCACCTCTCCTCCACCTTTAGAATGGAGGCAAGTGGCTCCCAGGTTCTCAATGACTTCCAGGGCACGGAGCAAATACCCAAGGGTGATCCATGTACCCTGGAGCCAGAGAGCATCCACCTGCTGCTGAAAAATGGTTTCCTTCCCCTCTTGTCATCAAAGCAAAGAAACCAAAGCATTGACCCAAATAAGAGGCAGTGCGTAAGGCCCTTCCTGGCCTGGGAGAGCAATTGGAAAGCAGTCATGGCTGGGAAGTGACAAGCTGCCCACCCAGACGGCCTGTGGCCTAGGGGCCCTGGGCTCTCAGAGAGCAGGCCTGGGCCAGCCAAGAAACCCTAGCACTTAGGACTTCAACAGAGAGGCCATTATCATCCACCGATAAGGGATCCAGGGATGTGGCTCTGAATCAAAGTCCTGGAAACCTGGGTATCTGTTAAACCCGGATCTGCAGCGCTACCCTGGTTGAACTTTGCTCAGTAAACATCCAGCTGATAAGGTCCCATGCCTGACTCGGCACCAGATCTCCCTCCAGGTTCTAGCCATGAGCAAGTCCTGGCCTTGAAGCCCAGAAGGCAGAGAGAAGCTTGGGCAGAGGCAACAGGAAGCGGAAAGTGAGCCCCATAGGCAGATAATGTGGGGTGAGGAATCCCTGTATCTCAAGTGGACTTCAGACCCATCCTCCAAGGTCCCTCAGCTGGCCAGGTAGCAAATCAACCAGGAAGTGACACAATATACAGGTACAGGTCCTGCTCTGGGAGAGTGTGACTCTAGGGGGCTTATATGGGCCTAGGAATCTGTATGTATAAAAATCTCTCAGGTAATTCTGAAAACATATTAGCACTAAAACCACTGATAATTCATTCCTAATTTAACATAAGAATCTCCCTATAACATCCCAACAGGAGAGTCATTATCCTTATTTTAACTTCCCCCGTCTGAACAAGAGATCTACCAGTCTTGATTCATTCTTTCAAATATTTCTAGTGCCCAGGAGTACAGCACTGAGCAGGACTCATGCAGCCCCTGTCCATGTGGATCTTGCAGTCTAATGGGGAAGACAAGCAACAGAAGTTGCCAGCAGCAGAAGAACGTCACAACTTGTGAAATTCTGCCATAGGAGTGTCTAGCAGGGGGAACCAGCCTGGTATCTGTGCCCCAGGGCCAACTGTGCACCTTCACCTTAGTTCTGAACACCAGTGACAGTGGACTTGAGAACACACATACCTATATTCAAATCTGGGCTGTCGCTTACTGGTGGAAAGTTCTTAGATTTATTTAATGTCTCTGGGCTTCAATTTCCTCATTTGTAAAATGGGAATAATAACTCTTCTCTCACACAGTGGTTGTGAGGATTAACTGAAATAATACATTGGGAGCTCCAAAGGTCACATCTAGATGCTCAATGCATGTCATTTTTCTTCTCTTCCCTCAGGCCATTTCCACCTTCCTTACAGGGGGATATCATATCAGACAGCTCTTCATCTTACTGAAGCTGCCTTATGGTAACACATGCTGTATTTCCCTCCGTTACCTTCTAAAGAAACTCACGATCCTTATCCATTTACAGCTGTCTCATCTATAAAGTGAAGATCATAATGGTATGATGTTGTAGGGTAATTTAAGGATTACATGTGAAGAGCTTGGACTAGAGTTTGGCACCGAGCATTTAATACATGTGAGCTCTTATTATCATGCGTATTAGTAGTAATATTCCTTTTCCACATCTGAGAGACACTAGGTGCCCCCCTAGGTCTGAAGGGACTTATCTCACAATGACATGGTTTCAGTCTCCCCACCTTCCTTCTGGGTGAGTCACTCTTGCACAAGTTCCATTTGCCACTTTCCCTACTGCCAGGTGGTGCCCAGCGATGACCACAGACCCCAGGTACGACCTGACGTGTCAGACAGCAGAGCACCTGCCCTCCCAGACTCTGCTCACTCTTTCTCAGGATTACCCCATGGCTGTCGGCATTTTTAATTTTTATGAGTACATAGCCAGTGTATATATTTATGGAGTACATGAGATATTTGAATACGAGCATGCAATGCATAATCATCACATTAAGGTAAGTGGAGTACCCATCCCCTCAAGCATTTACCACTTCTTCGTGTCATAAACAATTCAATTATATTTTTTTAGTTATTTTTAAGTGTACCATAAATTATTGTTGACTAGAGTCACCCTGTGGTGCTATCAAATACTAGGTCATATTCATTCTCTCTCACCATATTTTTATACTCATTAATTATCCCCACACCCTCCCCCTGCTGCCCTTCCCAGCTTCTGGTAGCCATAATTCTACCAGAAGTGTGTGAATTTTTAGCTTCTACAAATGAGTGAGAGCATGAGAAATGTGTCTTTCTGTGCCTGGCTTATTTCCTTAACAGACTGTCCTCCGGTTCCATCCATGCTGTTGCACACATCAGTTTTGTTCACAGTCGTATCCTGCAATTCACACTTATCTCCAACTGAGTTCCCAGCTACTCCTTAGGCATAAAGTACAGCCTGAGGCATTCTGCACTTAAGAGAAATTTGGGAAAGGGGTTATTTGGGGGTCTGAGCACTGTGGTCACCCTCTTAATTCAGCTGAGGGACAAAAAGGGCTCAATCCCATATGAACATATATCAGACCAGCTCAGAGACAGGTGTATGGCTCACCCCCTCTCGTTTGCATGTACACCTCTGAGGAAGGGCTCAGAGGCCTCCTGGTCCCAGTTCCTCCCAGGAAGTGGACACACCACACACTTGGCTGGAAAGGGACCAGCTGGGCACTTCCAGGATCTTGTCAAGAGACAGCTCTCTGCCTCCTGCTGTTTGTAAATCAATGAACAAAGAGGGCTTGATGGAGGTGCCGTGGGCAGAGAGCATCACCCTCTAATGTCTGGACTTCCTTGGAAAGCACAGTGTCAACAGGTGTGCCCTGGCACAACAGACCATATGTGGCGCTATCTCTAAGTCCCCACCTCTTCCTATTGCCGTTGCAGGATTCCCACAGCTTCCAAGGGTCTCCTGACTGCCCGCCATGTGTCCACAGCCAGCTGCCGAGCAATCCTGTAACTGACTCCAACTGAGCAGGTAAGAGGGAGGGTGCTTCTCCTAGTGGCTTTGCAAAATGCTCATAAAATATCAGAATCTGAAGCCTCAAGACAATTCCAAAGGAGCCCAACAGGCAAGTGTTTTTGCAAGTTGAAACTTGCAGTTGGTACCTTTCACACCAACCTATGAGCAGCAAAAATAAACATTTTTAATTCCACAGTAAACACTGAGCTCCCTACTGTCACCATCATGAGAACTGAGCCCACAAATACAAATTTGGGAGGGGAAAAGAAGCTTGTCTAAAATCACGATTGCCTCACCTTGGGGCTCCTGTATCCCTGAATTAACTTCAAAACAACTAAACTGGAATCTGTACGGTAAATGTTTTTAACCTTTTAAATAATTTTCTAAAATAATAATTTAAAAATCCAAAGAAAATAAACCAGGAGATTGAAATAATAAGATATCAGCAGAGAAAATAGAAGCCCAATTTCCCAAAGTGGAGTTCCCCCGATCAACTTTCAGCTACAGGTAGTACACCCTCAAAGCCTGAAGCTTTCTCACCATTAATCCTGTGGTCTGAGAGCCTTTTAAGTCTCCCATGGGTATCCAAGAGTCTATCACTGAGGAAAATCTTTCCACCTCAGCATGAGCCCCTTGGTCCTGATTGGAAATCTTTTTCGGGCTGAGAAGTTCACCATATTGCCTTTCTATGCCACTGGAAGTCAGGCCAATGGAGTTTGAGAGAGAAAAAAATCATTTACGGAGAAACCATTAATTTGTCCCCTAATAAAAGCTTCCCTTTTCCAAAATGAGCAATGAAACAAAACCTGTAGGTATAAAAAGTCAGCAGAGACTATTTCAGTTCCCCCGCCACACACCCAGACATGCTCCACATCACAAAAATAAGAGTCCTGCAGCTGCTGTTCTGCTGGGGAGTGCAGAGCATGAAGACTCGAGCCAACTGGTCCCCTCAGCCATGCTCTGGCTGCATGTGGACATGTGTCTCTGCTTTGCACCAAGCTAGGAACATATGGAGTGTCCTGATTTAAATGAACATGGCACTCCAGTTCCTTGATGAAAGTATAATAAAATATCACCCAGGACATATGCAAAATAGTCAGCACTTGTTTATTTAATGACACCTTGCCAACCACACTCATGCCACAGTGCAGGAGCTACTCAGCTAAGGAGGTAAGTCAGTCCCTCCTGATGGCTCTGAGCAAAGCAAACACCTAGGGCCTGGTCACTGGTATCTTCTCTTCTGGGGCAACTTTAAGACAGCACATGTCAGAAGGCATTCATTCAGTAAAACAGCCTCCAAGGCACCCTTGAGAGAAGACCCTTCTCCCAGCCATTTCTCTCTTGTGACGTACCATGGGCTGCCATGGCCAGGCACCAGGGTGGACAACACTTAAGAGAGTGGCTCTAATGGCTAGGTGGGCTGCAGGATAAACATGCATTTCTGTCCAACCGTCTCACCCACTGAGAGCACTCTCCATTCACAACTGACTGGTTGAATCTTGAATTGGCAAGGCAGCACCACAGTGAGGGATAGAGCAGAGGAGAAGAATGTATCTTTCCTTATTAGATCAAGGCTTGAATCTGAAATTGCCCAACTGATCTAGGATACAATAACATAGGGATAACCTGTGGTTAGGCAGCTGAAGGAGGCAGCTGGATATCTGGTTGTTTGTCCCTTGATTTAAGCAATACCTAATTTTGGCTTTTCAAGACCAAAGAGAGCCTTGTGAAAAAATTAACTTTTCCTGTGACCATCATGTAAGGACCACTTCCTTGGAGGACAGACTCTTCAGACCCCAGCATTAGTTTTATATCTGGGGTCAGACCCAACTGCCCAAGTCCCAAGGCTCATGTTGGCCTGGGGTGCAGCCTATGTGAGTGAGAGTAGCCCTAACAATGGATTCATGAGAGACATCACTGTCAGTCAAGAGGAGCTTTCTGGATAATTCTCAGCTTTGCTAACCAATGGCCCTCATGATACAAGGGATTCCTTTATGAAGGACATTAGAGAAGGGGAGTGGTTGTTAGTATCAAGCCTGGGAAATAAGTCACTTGGTCAATTTTGGGGGAACTTACCTAAAAAACAAGTAAACCTTATAGCCACACAAGGTCATTTTGAAAGATAAAAGCTCCTAGCCCAGAAGAACATATGACACATTGTTAATGGTGACACACTATTGATCACTCTAGGTAACCACTATAAATATCTTTTGCTTCTGACTCTTCAGGATTTTTTTTAAGACCCAGTGAGAGGAAATACAATTTTCTTTTTATTTGTAGCAAAACTAACAAACTTGCCCTGGCTTCTACTGAAAATCAAGTCACAAAAGTTGGGGGCACCTGTCACTTTCCTATAACGAATTCTTTATATTTTCATACAAGAATTAGCTGGGCGTGGTGGCAGGCACCTGTAATCCCAACTATTCAGAGGCTGAGGCAGGAGAATCGCTTGAACCCAGGAAGCAGAGGTTGCAGTGAGCCAAGGCAACAGGAGCAAATCTCCATCTCACAAAAAAAAAAAAAAAAAAAAAAAAAAAAAAAAAATTCTCCATCTCAAAAAAAAAAAATGTTCATGTAAAGAATTTTGTTTGTGCTTGTGGCCCTAGGACTTCTAGAGAATGTTAACTCCAGTTGGCTAAAGCATTATTCACATCCTTAACTGAAACACTGATGTGGGTGATTTTCTTACAGTGACAGTCTGAGTCAGAGTTTTCAAATTTGTTCTTTCCATTCATGGACAATGGCTAATTTTTTTTCCAAACAGGAAGAAAGAAGTTGGATTTTGGCCAAAGGTTGGACTTGACATGCTGCAGAAAGGCTTCCTGCCCATTTACACCATACTGTAGTTTACCTTTTTTTTTAATGTAGGCCCACAAAGAAATCCCATATGCATGTAAACGTAGGCTTTCTGTTCACTGACATTTGAACTGAGAGGATCCTGTAGCCAGGAAATATAAACACATCACTCACGTATCCTACAATCTGGATGATACCCAGGACAGAGGAGAAAAAGACAGCAGGGGCAAAAGGTAGCTTTAAAGATGATTAGAAGACACGAGAGAAAGGGGAACCACTATTGAAATACAATTTGATGTTGCCTGCAAGGCTGCTGGATAGCTGAGGAGTAAGTTGTAATATCTTGCTTGATAGGCTGGAGTGTCTCTATCAGGAGATCACAAAGATCGTGGCTTACCTCACGTTCTCTGGTCTGGGTGAAGAAAGGAAAGGAACAGATGGTGACATTTGCCCTCCCTGTGTTCTCATTCTAAAAGACTATTCCTTCCCATCAGCCCTGCAGAGCTCACTCACCAACCATAGGCAGGTCCCCTGGGAAAGGCTGAACCAGGGGCCACAGTGACTGAGATTTTCCTCAAATCTAGGCAAGCCACCAGGACCTAGAGAGAACAGCCCTGACAACGGGAGCCAGGGGATGCTCTTAAGGTATGTTGGGGATGACGACAGAGGATTGTTCAGTCTTAGAGCCACAGAGCCCCAGACCAAACTGGTCCTGTTTAACGAAGGCCATAGCCAGCAGGGAATAGATGCCCAGGGCAGTCACACAGGGATTCCTCTAGGTTGTGTTAAGCTGAAGTAAAGAGCCCACTGACACACAGACCACCCTTATCCACCAAGCTCAGATCTTGATCTTAAGTGTCACTCAGAGAAATAAACAGGACACCTTGAGGCCTCAGGATTACCTGGATTGTCCCTAAAGTTCTGGATGTCCGTCCCATAACCAGAGGTGGAGGCAGCCAGAGGCCTCAAGTATGAGAGGTTTCAGCATGGCAGCGGCCCTCCCACCCTTCCCTCACAGGCACGACTGCCCAGGCATCCTCTCCCCAGTGCTCTCTGCACCTTCGACACCACACCTCCCTCCTTCGGAGCATCCTGCACAACAGATCAAGCACAAAAGGCTGTTTGTACCCATTCTCTTCTCCCAGGGACGTTCAATGTTAGGCCTCTTTTTATCTAGACTCAGGTCTGTTGAATGAATGGGTGGCAAAGGTCCATGTGTTTCCTGGTCACATTCTTAATTCTCAAGAACTCTGATATCACCATACTCCCATTTGCATGATGTTCCGTAGAGACTTTGACACTAATGATTACAGGTAGATCCTCACTACGATGAATTCCTCTTCCCCTCCCTTCCTTTACTGAGTAGGAAAGTGATGCTCAGAGACGTTCACTGACTTGACCAAGGACTCCACTTGTAAGTAACAGTGTCCTCAGCCAAGCACAGGACCTGTGATTCCAAGCACGGTCCACTTCGGCCTCACTGCCTGCCTCCTCCCTTCCCGGGCAAGTCCTGTTTATTTCTCTGAGTGACACTTAAGATCAATCATCAAATGATTCTTGGCCCGGTCCTAACCCTCCTTGCTCCAGTTAAAGTCTGGGCTTGGACCACCCTGATCCAGTTTCCCTTAATTGCCAATTTCCCCAAGAAATGGTGTTGCCCAGTTGAGAGAGGAGAGATCAGCCTATGAGAACCTTGTCAGCAGCCTTCTCACATGAGGAGTGACGAGAACTGAGAGACCCAAACAATTCCCCGCAAGGTTTTATTTTTGGTGTTTTTCGACTGAAATGACAGCGGACAGGTCCACCTGAGAAACCAGCTGCATCTGCCCGCCTTTTACAGAAACTGGAGTCAGCAGAGCAGAAAGGGTTCCTATCTCAGCTACATTGTGTCCCGGGGTAGGGGACAAGACTAGGAGACCCCTGGCAGAGCATTCATTGAACAAGTACTTGCTGAGAACAGATGTGGTTCCTGCCCTCTTGGAGCTTACAGTCTAGTCTAGTGCGGTACACAGACTTTAATCAAATAATTGCACAAGCAAATTTAGAATTGCAAACCATGACAGAGCTGCATCTGCCTCAGAAATGAAGTGGTTCTGGCTTGTTTGAATGGTTTAGTAAGGCTTGAACAAGCAGCAAACTAGGTTTCTCAGTCTACAGAGACTGTATAGAGGAGAGTGCAAGTGATATGACTGTTCTGTCTTCAATGCAGAGGAGCTGTACTAGGGCCAGAGGCTGAGGCCACATCATGAGCAGACCTTTGTCCCGCACCCTCTAAGTAGCAGGTCCTTGAGTGAATCCTAAGGGTGTGTCACTAGCTGGTCCTATCCTTTCTTGGCTGATTGGGCCACCAAGAGAAGAGAAGTCCAGGGAACTCAGAGCCTAAGGTGGAAATCAGCAGTTTTCAGAGTTTCCATACTGAGTCCCAAGGGTGACTTGCTAAGAATCAAATTTGCAGAGGCTTTTGTGCCAGGCTAGAACTACTCTTGATGAAGTCATAACGTGCTCCATCTATGCATGGGCCCTGTTCAACTGGGAGGGGAAGAAGGACCCAGTGCAACACTAAAATCCTTGTCATTGAGAAGCAGTGTGGTATACTTTGGGACTAGACCTAGCTTAGAAAGCCTGCTGTGTTGCTTATCACCTGTGTGACTCTTGGAGAATCACTTAACCAGTGTGTGCCTCAGTTTCCCCATCTACAAAATGAAAATAATAATATCCATCTCAAAGGGTTATCATGAGAACTGTATGAGAGTAACACAAGAAACACCTGGTGCATAGTGGGTTCCCAACAAATAGCCGTTTCTCCTTTGATCTCAGCCAACAATCCATGGCCCATCAGTCATTGGAAGTAGCCTTGGTACAGCGACCGTAACTTGCCCCCATTCAACTACATCCTGATACTGAATGTCTCTGTCTTCAGCACACCCAGGATCTTCTGCTGCCTGCAAGGCTTGTCTCTGCCTGCCTTCATTATGCTCCTGGAATTTATCACTCAGGTACCTGGAATCCGCAGGCATCAAGACAGCCCCACTTAGGAGACAGGGAAGCCAATGATGCCACAGAGAGACTGGTCAAAGACCCCACTTTCATATAGCAA
Source organism: Sapajus apella (assembly GCF_009761245.1). NCBI lineage: Eukaryota > Metazoa > Chordata > Mammalia > Primates > Cebidae > Sapajus > Sapajus apella. Next base: position 23,664,323 of record NW_022436956.1, on the reverse strand, counting down.
TCCTAGATGAAGACATCAAACCCTCAGAAACAGGCTTTTATAAAGATACCATGAGCTGAGCAGAAGACTTCTTTCTTCAGAAGTCACCAAAGGATTAGGTTTGCAGCAGATTTGAGTTTTTAAAGGATTACTCTAGAAATGAAAACCTCGGATATTTTGAATGGCAGCAATTAGGTTGCAGACAGAGTATGATGGCATCCCCTTGCCCTGACCTCAGATGCAGCCCCTTAAGGAACCTGTACTTGTCTCCTAAAGGCCAGGAGCACAGCCATGGCTGAGGCTGTGTTGTAGATACTACTCTGAGTGAGATAAAAACATAGGAGCACATATCGCATATGGAATAGAAACGTGGCAATGGGCAAGGGAGTGCTCTTCAGTGACTGTAGGTGGGAGTTTTATCACCTTGTAGAGCAAGGCAGGTTCCTGGATCACATATTTGGCATTCCCTCAGCTTTACTGAGAGTGGGGCATCAGAAGGAGAGAGAAAGGACCTAAACAGAGCTCCAGATCTACCGTCCCAGATCAGGTGAATGAGAAGAGTCGACCTACCCCAGTGACCACCCCAATTCTATAGCAAAGCAGTACAACAGTGAATGATGAAGCACAGGAAATGGATGTATCCACCCTTATTAGATCAAGGCGTGACTCTATAATTGCCCATCTGAGCTAGGATGGGAATAACCTGTGGTTAGGCAGCTGAAGGAGGTAGCTGGATATCTGGTTGTTTGTCCCTTGATTTAAGCAACATCTAACTTAGGCTTTTCAAGACCAAAGGGAGCTTTATGGGGAAAAAAAAATAACTTTTCCTGAGACCATTGTGTTGTAGGGACCACTTCCTTGGAGGATGGGCTCTTCAGACCCCAGCATTAGTTTTATATTTGGGGTCAGACCCAACTGCCCAAGTCCCAAGGTTCATGGTGGCCTGGGGTGCAGCCTATGTGAGTGAGAGTAGCCCTAACAATGGATTCATGAGAGACATCACTGTCAGTCAAGAGGAGCTTTCTGGATAATTCTCAGCTTTGCAAATCAGTGGCCTTTATGAAGCAAGGGATTCCTTTACAAAGGACATTGGAGAATGGGAGTTGTTGTCAGTATCAGGCCTGAGAAAGAAGTCACTTGGTCAGTTTTTTAGGAATTTACCCCCTCCTTATTCACAAGAGAGCCACAAAGACTGAAAACATAGTCTTCACAGATTCAAAGCTTAATGAAGACCAATGCAGTATGTTTCACGGCCATTCACTGCCACTCTCTGTGACCAGCTAGCAGGGATCTTGCTTAAAAATGCAGTAGATTGGCCATGTCAGGGGATCCAGCTGTGATCTGAAGAACCCTGGAATATACTTACAGTGCCTGCAGGTTCCAACAGAGTAAGAATGGCAGGGAAATGTGGGGGAACTTAAGCAATTAGAGCTCCAGATATCCTCCAAAAACTGTGCCATTTATATTCTTATACTGAAGTTCTACGGTAGATTTGGTTTGAAGAAGGGAGTTTCTGACAAAAATGTTGTAGACATCAGCCTAGATATTCTTGGATTTTCTTCCCAGTGCTAATATTGTTTGTCCTAAGATGCATCTGCACACCCCCGGATCTAAGCAAACACCATCTATTTCAGGCTTCAAACCCAATGCTATATGTTCCATGACACCTTCCCTGATTTCATGGTCCCCGCCTTCTGCTGAAGATAATTCATTTCATTGGTCAGTTTCTCTAGCTGGAAATAATTCCATAATTGGATGGATGGCTGGAGGGATGCATGCCTGCATGGATGATGAATAGATGGTTGATTTTCCTTCTATTCCTTTCCTTCCTGAATTGATGTGGCTTTCATCCAACATTAAGATGTGCTCCTATTGTCAACTCTCTTGCCTCTCTTCTTTCTTTTCTGTCACCTCAGCATTTCCTAGTCCTGGAAAGTTTTAACAATGTCCTATATGCTTGTTCTTTTCCAGTGAAATATGTGGCTCTTTCTAGTGGATTAAAAGGTAATTCAGTTTAAGATTGGTCAAATTCTTTTTAGTCCCAGCACCTGGTCTGAGAATTATTCTGGTTTATAATTTTTTGGTGACCAGCTCTTCCCAGAAAGTGGTACTAATGAAACTATTACTAAGAAAAGGAGACCACACATCATTGTTTCAGTTTTCGGTATCTATTTCTTGCATATTTCAAGTGTCATTCTGCTCACAACTAGATTATAAACACTCAGTCCAATCTTGTGAATTAAAAAAACAAACCCAAGTTTGCCAGTCAATACAAGCTTTGCTGTCAGCCTATGTTACAAGGTCGGCAGGAAAACTGTGACCTGAGTTCCAAGTTTGATCATAGAATAGTCAGATTAATCATCAGAAGTAACCCTGATCACTAAGCCACCTCAAGTTACAAGACTAGAGATACGTACCCTGCCATTTCACAAGAAATGCAGAACTCAGGGGATGTACAAATTGTAATCCAAAATTAGCCTGCATAACCTTTGTCTTCAGAGGTAGAGTATGACAGAATGGGAAAATAATAATAGCAACTAATATTTATCGAGTATTTACTTAATGCCAAGCACAGCAGAAAACCCCCACCACAATCCCGTAAAGTAAGAGCCATACCCCTGGTACGTGTCTATAAAGAAATGGCAGCAGAAGGAGGCAAAAGGACTTGTCACACAACCAGTAAGGCGTAAACCTAGGACTCAAACTCAGATTCTCCTGCCCCAGAAGCTAAGCTTTAACTACTAAAGGCAAAGAAAGAGCAGAACTGTCATGCTCTAACTCAAAGTTAAACCCTACTCTCTACATTTTACTCTCCACACCCCACCCAAACACACACACACACACACACACACACACACACACACACACACACACAGAGAGAGAGAGAGAGAGAGAGAGAGAGAGAGAGAAATAAATAAGTGCCAAGGAGGCAAAAGCCTTGGCTCCCAGCAAAGGCTGCCTGCCACACCAGGCTCTCCACTAAAACTGTCCAGTAAACAGTAGGGCTAGGTTATTTGGGGGACAAGCTCTAGATCCTTCTCTGAGCCTTTTATTATAGCTAAAATGTCTTCAAAGTGCCCCACAAAGGAGGCACAGCAGCAAGCAGAGACCTTGTTTTCTTCAATAAGTAAGCTGAAGTAGATGTTAAACAGTCAAAATGGGTTCTCATGGTATGAACTACCATCTGCAGACTTCATTCTGCCATTAGTCCCTTATCTGACATGGAAGGGCTGTGCTTTTACCAAGAGCACCTCCTAAGCACTGTGAGAGAGACAGGCACCATGGCAGGGAAACAGGACAGCTTAGCAGGCCAACACTTGAGGTCTGTTCAGATGAATTTTGCTGTTTAGGAGAGTTATTAACTTAATCTTCATGGTTCAGTTTCCTCGTCTATAAAATGGACCTTACAACAGAATCTACTTCATGGAGCTTTTATGAGGATTAAATGAGATAATGCACTCAAAGCATAGTGAAGACTGGAAGTTATGACACTCAACATCTATCTGCCTTCCCTTTCTTTCTAACAACCCCTGCATTATGGAGGGTGGCAATGTGCCCAGCTAAACAATTATGCTGTTCTCCCTTGTAGTTGGAAATGACCATCAGATCTCAGCAGAAGTTGTGTGTTGGGGAGGGAGAAGAGGCAGCAATCGGGAGTCATAATCTTTTGCCATTCCCTTTTCTTCTTCTTCCTTGTCCAAAGATGTGATGATCACAGATGTGATGGCTGAAGTTACAGCGGCAACTGTGAAAGAACCTTGAGGACAGGAGCCACATGCCAGGGACAGTAGATTAGAAAGACAGAAGGGCCCTGGGATGATGTTGGCACTGTGAGACTCCATATGATTCTGACCTGCCTACTGTGGATTTCTTTTATGCGAGAGAAAGGACACTACTGTCTTACTTAAATCTATGTTATTTCAGGTCTCTTCACCAGCAATCAGATGTAATCCAAACTTATCCAACGGAACATTTTGGATACTACATGGCACCAAATAAGTTCTCCATCCCCCAGAGCTGTTTATTTATCACTGTTAAAAGAATTGAGCATTCTTCTGCTCCTAGTAATGCCCAAGGGTTTATTAGAAGCCATCAATTTCAACCTCCAGGTGAGCAGTTCTCAGCCTTAACTGAACATTAGAATCACCTGGGAGGCATTTGCTGCTCCCCTCCAATGTCCAGGACAATTTAATCAGAAGCTCTAGGTTGAGATCCAGGCATCTGTGTTTCTTAAATCTACCCAGAGTATTTCAGTATGTAGCCAAGGTGGAAAAACACTGCCCTGAGCAGATATGAGAATCCCAGCCCAGGCGCAGTGGCTCATGCCTGTAATGCCAGTACTTTGGGAGGCCGAGGCAGGCAGATCATCTGCGGTCAGGAGTTAGAGACCCGTCTGATCAACATGAAGAAACTCCATCTCTACTAAAAATACAAAATTAACCAGGCGTGGTGGCACATGCCTGTAATCCCAGCAACTCAGGAGGCTGAGGCAGACGAATCACTTGAACCTGGGAGGTGGAGATTGCGGTAAGCAGAGATAGTGCTATTGCATTCCAGCCTGCACAACAAGAGCAAAACTCCATCAAAAAAAAAAAAAAAACAGAATCCCATCTATTAAATTAAGGACTTGTGATTTAAAACATGTATTTATTTATTTTTTATGTAAACACTCAGGAAAACTCAGCCGTTAGAGCTAGAAAAAAACCTCAACCAAGTTCAATCTCTAGGAAAATTAGCCAGGAAAGGTCAAGTTCCATTTCAACACTAGAACATTTGAGACCCAAAGAGGTTAGGTGGCTTGCCTAAGGTCCTTCACCCAATTATCTGTAGATTGGAAAGCAGAATCCCTGATTTAAAGAGCAATGCTTTGTCCCCAGCATTACACGAGAGGGTTTCAGAGAAGGCCTCCCCATCCCAGATAGGTCCACTTCTGTCAAGCAGTTCTACAAAAATGAGAAAACTAGAATGTTACTAAGCATTTTATAAAGGTGAGAATTATGTTAATGTTCATAATCAATTAGCCAACATTGGTTTGGTTGGCTCAGAATAAGAAATTGGTAAACATCTTCATTAAGTGGGAAAATCAACTACTTTAGAAGATGTCAAAGTGGGAAAAAACATTTACTTTGTAATGGAAAAGTTAAAAGCAGTCATTTACAAGACTTATGAATTAAATGTTCACACATTTAATGAACAAGTGTAGGCAAACTTGATTTTTTTTTTTTTCGTTCCTCATGAAAGAACAGAATCTCAAGTGTGAATTGGAAGAGAGCTTTCAAAACTTTGGGGACAAATTTGGCATTTTTCTTAGTAAGTAAATGTAAGAGACAGGAAGTAAAGTATTCACCAAGAACATCAGCTGCTCTTTTACTAATTAAATCTGTGTGTTTGGTTGATGTGTGTCCCTTATTTCACCTCCAGAAGGTGCATGTAAATTCGTGTCTCTCTTTTGGATTCTACTTGCCCTTAACAGCAAGAACTGCTTAATTGGCCAGGCATGGTGGTTCACTCCTATAATCTCAGCACTTTGGGAGGCCAAGGCGCTTGGATCACTGGAGGTCAGGAGTTCAAGACCAGCCTGGCTAACATGGTGAAACACCATCTCCAGTAAAAATGCAAAAAAAAATAGCCGGGTGTTATGGCTTGCATCTGTAATCCCAGCTACACCAGAGGCTGAGGCAGGAGAATCGCTTGTAACTCAGAGGCAGAGGTTGCAGTGAGCTGAGACTGCACCACTGCACTCCAGCCTGGGCAGCAGACCAAGACTCCATCTCAAAAAAAGAACTGCTGAATCAATGAAATTAACTTGGTAAGAAGTAAAGGAAAGGTGCTCACTTGGCTATTAAATAAGCAAAGGTTGTAACATAGAATAGAAGTATTGGAGGTTGTTCAGAAACCGAAATTACTTCTCATTAAGGTTGTGCTTAAATTTATGTAGGAGATAAGCTTCCAAAAATTGTATGCATAGTACACATTTTACTTATCTTTAACTGCTTCCCAAAAAATATTGGCTCTTTAGTGGAACCCTAGAGTAAATCTGAAGAGCAGAGTTCTATGTTGAGGAGAATTTTAAGGCCCTAATTTTTCTGTTTGCTAAATCTCTGCTCTGTTCAAGTTGTCTGAAAGCAAAGGCATATTCATGACATAATAATTTGATAAATTATTTCCTGTTCCAAGGCCAGGTCTACAGGACACCGAGACAATAAGCCAATCTAAAGAAAATCAGTCAAGCATGCCTTTCATTAGCATGTGGATCATTCCCTAACACAAACAACAACAATAAAAAACAGCTGTCCGATTTGTTCACTTTCTAACAAATGGAGTTCAGTTAATTATACTCAGTTCCATTGCTTTTAAGGAAGAAATTCAATCAAATCAATTTGGGGTATTATACAAATTATTTAATGAATTGGCTGCAAGTTTTATTTCCCATTGGTGTTGGCATTGTACAATCCCAGGATACTGAGTATCTTAAGGAAATGAATGCCTGAAGAACCAACCAAATCATCTTAGACCAGAGGTTGGCAATTTTTTTCTATAATAAGCCAGAGAGTAAATATTTTAGGCTTTATATGCTGTACAGTCTCTGTCACAACTACTTGACTCTGCCTTGTAGCAAAAGCAGTCCTAGACAATACTCAAATGACAGACATGGCTGTGTTCCAATAAAACTTTATTTACAAATGGGGCAACAGGCCTGATTTAGCACAGAGGCCATAGTTTGCAGACCCCTATTTTAGACCCTTGGAAAACTTTGCAATATCCTATCATCCAAGAACATTTAGACTAGGGCTTTTTAAGTATTCTAATCAAAGTGTGGAAAAGGATATATAAATTTAACATAACACTGATCACTCAAGATGTGCCCACTGGAGATTTCCAGGACGGAAGGTACTAACTCACCACCATCACTACTTATCAGGAAACTTGCTATAATTTTACCTACACTCTCTACTTTAGTTATCACAAAAACCTTGGGAAGCAGACATTAGAATCCCCACTTCCCAGATGTTTCAGAGTGCGAGGAGGAATAACTAAGTTGCACAGTCAGCTTTCAAACCCAGACCTGCCTCCCTCCAAGGCTCCTGCTGCTTCCACTACACTGTTACTAGCTGGGGAGGGATGGTAATTCTTCACATCTACACCTGACCAGCAGACCAAATCCAGAACCCAGGGAGGGGATCTACAGATGGAGTGACTGCATCCAATTGGCCCCTCAGGCAAATTTCAAATCCATTGGTTGAGGCTTGAAGATTTCTACTTCTCTGTGCCAGCGGTTCTGGGCTTTGTCGTGTTATTCTCTCATCTTAACCGAAAGCTCATGTTCACATTTAGTCCACAAACGAGGGTCATGGACTAGGTAGGGAGGAGGCAACGTTCACAAAGTGAATGTTTTCTTAACCCTTTCCAGAACCCCACAGTACAGTCATTTCAGCTCATGCCTCGAGGATGTTTTCTGAAAAAAGAAAGTGCCCTTTCAGCACTCTTGGTGTCTGATTTCAAACCCTGCCCTTCCATCGGGTGTTTGTAAGTGGGCTGACAATGCTGCCCTGTTTTTACTGATTTCCCCACAGGGTTTAGTCACCCAGGTGCCCTCTATATATACCACATACTTGGGTTCAGGTTAAGGGGATGGGTCCAGAGCCCAGGGCCTCTCCTACTTTCTTTTAAGGCTTAAAGGACAATTCAGGATAACTTTGATTTGTGTTCATCTAAACATGTGGAAATATTCACCCCAGTTATTCCACTGATGAGCTTACAATGTGGTCTCCCTTACGATGGAGTTTTGCTGGACCTGACTGGTCTCCAGGGTGTGAGCAGGAAGCATGCCCTCCAGCATCCCCTTTCAAAAACCTGGGGCCGGGCGCAGTGACTCACATATGTAATCCCAGCACTTTGGGAGGCAGAAGCAGGCATATCACTTGAGTCCAGGAGTTTGAGATCAGCCTGGACAACATAGCAAAACACTATCTCTACTAAAAATACAAAAAAATTAGCTGGGTGTGGTGGCAGGCACCTGTAGTCCCAGCTACTTGGGAGGCTGAGGTGAAAGAATCACTTGAACCTGGGAGGGAGAGGTCGCAGTGAGCCGAGATCACGACACGGCACTCCAGCCTCAGCAACAGAGCAAGATTCTGTCTCAAAAGAAAGTCTGTTCATCTCTTAGAAGGAATTAGAAATGAAAAAATTTAGTACAGAACCAAGAGAGAAAAATACAGCAAATTGTATATGCAGGGAAGCAACTCATATCTCAGAGGCTGACACAGACAGAGCGTGAGGTGCCACTGAATGTGACTTCAGTGGCACCTCACTTACTAAGGATAGATCCTCAGAATGGGTATGATTTTTACCCCTACTTTACATATGAAAAATCTAAGGATTGAGAAAAAGGAAAGTGACTTGCTTATAGAAAGTAGGCACCAAGGCAAAACTCCCTCCAGGGGCTTACACAAAAATCAAATGATTCAGCCCTAAGTGAAAGGGCACACAGATGCTTAAAAGCCCCCAGTAAAGAGATGAATGCCCACCTGCTCTCATCCACAGAGCACTTACAACAGGGTCAGCTGCCATTGTCCCAGGAAGGATAGGCTGTCGCTGCTCCATCGCTTGCTGGTAGGAGTTGCATGCCAACCATTCTCGAATATTCCTAGTTATCTTGGGAGAAGTCCATAACTCTCAAACCCAAATTAAAGTTCATTTCTCTTCATTTTTTAAAAAATACATCTTACTGATATCAAATAATGGTGGGTCTTCGCAATCTGAGAAATTTTGAAATCACTCTTCTGTATTACTTGTTAACCAGCTTAAATCCAGAGAATTTACATAAGGCATAAACCAAACGACAAATTGGTGATAAGGTGACAATGTCACATTTTAAACAGTGAAGTTATATTTTCAGAACTTTAATGGATCCAGTCGAGTATCTTTCCATAAAAAGGAACACTCCCTAATTTACCTTTTTCTGTAAATCTAGATTCTTTTATATTAAGCTTGCTTGACACAGAGCGTACTTAAATTAATTAAAAGGCGTTTTAAGAAACTAAGAATCTTTAAGAAAAAGATAGAGCAATTTTTGGTCATTCTTCTTGCTTGAGGAAGTATAGAACTAAGCCCCAATAAGGTTCAACTCTCAGAGGCTGAGTTGGCTTTGTTTACCGCGTGAAAAGAATGTTGTAAATAATCTGTATGATTTCAGTTATGAGTAAGGCAAGTTGCTTTTTGGTCCACATAAAGGAAAATAAAGTTCACAGTCGTCCCATGCAACTCTAGGGAGAAAAATGCAGGCCAAAGATAAACCCACTGCTCCCTTTGCAGTGGGATAGACAGGCCTTGCCACAGAAGGGGAAAAAGAATGACAAAAGGCAAGACACTGGAGCTAGTGAGGACACGCTTCGCCAAGCCAAGTCTCCACTCCTCCCAGGGTATCCACACGAACACGTCACGCCCTGGCAGAAAGCTAAGTCACTCATCTAGAAACAGTCCCAGGGAATTCAACAGCAAGCTGAAGAGCTGCTGCTTCTGGAAATAAAGCCCCTCCTGTAAAGAACTGCATGGCTTTTCCTCCCAGCCCCCAAACCCATCCCACATCTGGCTTTTGTTGTGTGAATCATAAACTGCCCTTTCTTCACCACAGTGATTCATGCACAGGAGCGAGGTACCCCGACCCGTCCCACCTTGGAACACTAGTTCGTTCCCCTCCAGCCTGGAAAATCAGCATCACCTCTGACAGGCTGGTTTCTCCACCAGGCTCCATCCCGCCCACCTCCCCACATCTCACTCCCAGGCTTGGAACCCAGACCCGGTGGCCCCATCACCTCCTCCACCAGCTCCCCAATCCCAGGCCAAGCTGTGATCACCTGGCCCCGCTGGCCCTCGCTTTGCTCTGACAGCCACCGCCAAACCACTTACGTTTTTGCCAGAGCATGGCCTGTGACAGGATGTTGCCTTTTCTCTTTGAAGCCGACAGTTTGGCTTCTTTAATGCGAGACTGGGGTGTGCTTTCCTCCAGTGGAGCCACCGCTTGTGCTGAGGCTGTTTCCTGGGCTTTTTAAAGGCCTGGGTTCCCGCTGCGTGGGGCGCGTCATCACGTCCTCCCACCTCAGGCACGGGTGCAACGTTTCTGCAGCCAGGCCGCCGGTCACCCCACTGTGCGCGCCCCAGCGGCACAGGCCCAGAGTGTTCCACACCCGGAGCCAGCCAGCTGGGACAGAGCAACAGCGTAGCGCAGGCGGCCACAGCCTGCCCAGGCCCCACGGGGACGTGCTGGGTGTGGGTGTAAAGGTGGTGTGGGGCAAGCTGTGGGGACCCCATGTCTAGCCCTCCCCAGGCCAGTGATGAGCCCAAAAGCCTCTCTGGAAAACGTTGGGCTTTGCATAGCGCGTGCAGGTTTCCAAGCCACCAGGGCATGGGGTAGGACTCAGCCCGCCATGAGTGCCTGCTCTGCGGGAAATGCGATTCCCAGGGGTCACTGGTTCTCAACACGGAGGAAACACCTGTCATCTCATCTCTTCAAGCCTCAGTAAACAACCTTCTCATTCTTTTAATATTGCTTTTCTGTTTATTCCATTTTGAAACACAATAGCCCCTCCCCTCGCCCCCAGCCACCCCCAAAATGGCAAGGCTTAATCATGCTGAAATATGGGGGCGCTGGTTTTGATGGCGGCTATGCCCACGAAGAAAGAGGCCAAACTTCTCAGGGAAGAAAGGAGAACGTGCCCGTGCTTTTTGACTGGAGCTGGGCTTGTAGGCACAGGATGAACAGGGCCTCTCTGCCAGTGCCCACCCACTGATAACAGGAAGCTTCTTGAAGTAAAAGTCATGAGTTCACCACCTGGAAGTGTAGAGGGTGTTTGGCCACCAGCTCCTTCCCGGTTTGGAAGTCTCCTGCCACTGCATATCTGAGGTCCACATGCTCAGGCTCCAGGGACTCAGCCAGTTTGGGGTCAAGACCCGTTGGCTACCGCCCCTAGAGCAGGTGTGGGGCCTTGATGCTCTACAGTCCATAGTGCCTCAGAGCCATCTTGCACCACCTAGACCTGATCATGCTATCCTCCAGCCTACAAAGCATTCACCTTTTCCATTCAGCCACAGAGCTGGAGGCCTAGAAGGCCTCCCGCTATTGAGCCCTTGCCTTCCTTTCCAGCCTTACCACCCACTGCCCTCCAACCACTGGTCCCAGTGCCCTCTAAGCACTACCGAATATCCATGTAATTCCCTCCTTTGACTTTGCCATCCTCTCTTGCTGGGAGGACAAACCTCTAAGCCCAGAAAATATTTGTCGCTCTTTTCAGCTCTTAGTGCACTTTATCAATTCATTACGTGATGGTGAATTGTCACATGACTCTGTAAGTTTCTCAAGGAGGTTTCATCTTTGCCTCTCCAGTGCCCCCATACAAGACCTGGAGCGTACTGACGCCTCAAAAAATTCATCTGATGAAGTTATGAATTAATGTCTCTAATGGGTTATTGATTTGAGGCCAAGTCTTGAAGAGAACTGATGTCCACATTTCATAAATGACTCACTCAAAAGCCAGGGAGGCTGTCTCCTAGCTGGGAATAAGCCCTCCCCACAAAGCCTCTGCAGTTCGGGACAGTGGAGGCCCCCAGGCTGCAGCAGCTGACAGTCCGAACCCTGGCCTGGCAGTGGGCAGTATGGCAAGGCCTTGGACTGCACTGAGGAAATTTCATGAGAAACAGAGGCACATCCCTCAGGCCTGGCTCAGTCACAGGAGACGTGGGTTCCCATGAAGGCTCTGACACTCACTTGCTGTGTCCCCTTCAACAAGTCACATAACTCTTCTAGCCTCAGTTTCCTCATTTATAAAATGAAGAACTAGTTCTGTGAATGTCTCACAGGTTCTTAGGAGGCTGTGACCTCACTGGTCCTCTCTCCCATGGGTCTGTCTTTTGTCTATTTTGATTATGTCTCATTCTCTCCAAGCCCATGAAATTGAGAACTTTTTCTTATTCATCTCAGTGTCTCCCCACAGGCCTAGCATGATCATTTCCACAAAGTAAAAATAATAACCATTCACTGTGCAAGAGGCTCCATGTTAAGCCTTAAATACATGAACTAATCTAGTCACCACAAAAACTCTGTAAGAAAACTTCTATCTGTATTGTTCAGAGCAACAAACAAATACTTAGGGAATGTCATTTGCCCAGTGTCACCAGGCTATCAGGTTATAGGGTGGTGCCTGACCCAAGTTCATCTGACTAGAGCCAGAGCTCTAAATAATTAAACTAAAAGGTATTTATTAGGTTGAAAGAAGTGAAAGCCAAGTGTCAGCCATGTTTGTTAGTAGTAATATAGGATCATGATTATTCAAACTAAAGCAGATCAATAGAAGCTATATCCCCTGGGATAAATTTCTGTCCTTTGGAAAGAGGGAAGGAAAAGGTAAAACCCAGAGATATTCTGACAAATCAGATCTTGCACAGTGGCAGAAAAAAAAATGTCAGTAGGCAAGCCCACCATCAGGGCCAGCAATAAACCCACCACCTCTTACAGCCTCAAAGCTCATGAGGCAGATTCCAGCTCATTTCTTCCAGCAAATACCCTGCATATCAGTGACCACATATAAGCAGGTGCTTTGGAATCAAGACTTGATCAAAACAGCACATATTTTCCAGGAAAATATTTTCTGTGACTTAGAATCAAAAGTCAAACTTCATGGCATAGTTCAAAAGAGGTGACTATGTTTATGCAATGTCTCAAGAAATGGAAGAAAAGAAAAAAAAAAATCTATGAATGTGGTCCAGATGTCTCCAAATACAGGTGTGCTCCCATTTTTAAAGAATTTGATATACCAAGATCAAAACTTCTAAAATAATTTCTTAAAGAGCACTGATTCATATTGTAAAAGAAATTTTAGCTTTGCAAAAAGATTCACCATCGACTTACTTTCTTCCATCATTTAATAGATAGAGTGCTTATTATATGCCATTACCTGTGCCAAGTCTTAATCTTTTCTTTTCATTTGGCCTTTAATCACCTTCATTCATGGCACTGCATCATTTTTGATTTGTGAAGAGCCCCTATCTTATTCACTCATTCATTCATTTGCTCAGTAATCTATTTATTCATTCTTCTGCTTTCCCCCTCATTTTCCAGGTCTATTCTTTTTCCTGTCCCCTCACACCCCCATCACCCACCCACCATTCCAATCAGGGAAACTCTTTTCAGTGGTTGATGTTGAGACTTTTATTTGTAGACATTCGTTCCTGTTCTTATAAGATAGGTTTTGTTTGGCATGTGTAGATGTTTAATTCATGTAGATGATGTTATGTTATACATTTCACACTGTTTCTTATTTTTTTAATTCAGCACAATGTTGTAAGAGCTATCCACATTGATGTAGACATTCTGTGTCTCACTTCTAACACCTACAAAGTATTCCATGGTGTGCAAGCACTGCATTTTACCTAAGCAGACTGTCTCCAACTCCCTCTTCCACAAACAAAGCATCGATGAACATTCTTATGTGCATCTTTTTTCAAAGGCATGTGAAAATTTCATGGAGGTTATATGCCCAGAGGTGGAATTACTGGGTCAAATAATAGGTATATATTTAATTTGACTAAATACAAACAAATTGCTGTCCAAGACTTTCACCAGCACTTCGTTCTTCTCCCAGCTTCTCATATTTCTGCTTTACCACCAAACCTGGCATCATCCAAGGTCTAAATGTTGCTAGTGTGGTAGATGTAGTGATAGCAACAGTGCAGTGGTTTATTTTAGTGCAGTAGTGTAGTGATAGTGTGGTGGTTTGTTTTACATTACTAATACTAATGCATGTAAGCATGTCTTCATATGCACGTTAACCCTATGGAGTTTCTCTTCTCCAAAATGCCTGTTTAATCACTTCTAGGTCTTTTGGCTAAGATCAAGTGTAATATACGTTCTTGCCCGTTTAAAATGTATGTTCATTCCTTTGCCAATTTCTCTACCAGGGTTGCCCTTTTTCTTGTTAATCAGCATTTCTTTGTACATCTGTACTCTAGATGTACAATTCTAGATATTTTCAGTTTTGCTCAACACAAATTTCTTCACTCTTGTCATCTGCTAACTTTATTCATAGTGTGATTTTTGAATAGAAATACATACTTTATGTACATAAACCCATTTTATTTTATTGGTCTCATTGTTCTTGTACTTTACAGTTTTCATTGTTATTTATTATAGCACAGCTTAAAAGTTTCATATAGGTTTATCAAGTTCCTCAAAACAACCCAGCCAGGCGCAGTGGCTCATGCCTATAATCCCAGCACTTTGGGAGGCTGAGGCAGATGGATGGATCACCTGAAGTCAGGTGTTTGAGACCAGCCTGGCCAACATGGTGAAACCCTGTCTCCACTAAAAATACAAAAATCAGCCAGGCGTGATGGCAGGCACCTGTAATCCCAGCCACTCAGGAGGCTAACGCAAGAGAATAGCTTGAACCCAGGAGGTTGCAGTGAGCTGAGATCACACCACTGCACTCCAGCCTGGGCGACACAGAAAGACTCTGCAAAAAAAAAAAACTGAAATTTTGATTCATTTTCATTGAATTTATAGATTACTTTGGGAAAGACTGATATCATTATAAAATTAATTTGGTCCGGCTAAGCATGGGACAGCTCTCAATCTCCTCAGATCATATTCCATGTTTTTTATTGTTAGAGTTTTTAGATTTTCTCCACAGAAGCATAGTATATTCTTAAATAAGCTAATTCTCAATTATGTTATCGTTTCTGTTGATATTGTGAATGGCATCTTGTTTTTTATGTAATTTTCTAGTTGGTTATTGATGCTATAGAAAAATTCTAATATTTGAGAGTTTATCTTATTTCTAGAAACCTTGCTGGATTATTTTATTTATTCTAATAGTCTTTCTAGGTAGAAGGTGATCTCTTCTGAAAGTAATAGAAGTTTTACTTTTTCCCTTCCAATTCTTCCATCTCTTATTTCTTTCCTTTCCTACAGTGTTGGCCAGTACAATGACAAGTAGCAATGGTAGTAGTGGTCATTCTTGCCTTGTCCTTGTCTTACAGAAATGACAAATTCCTAATTTTTTTTTAAGATAAAAAATCTTTGATTGAAAGGGCTCATGGGCAACAATAGAGTTAAGGTAAAACAAACACTTGGATACATTATAATGAAATTTTAAAACAATAAAAAAAGGACATTCTAAAAGCTTATTGAGAAAAAGAATATATTCATAGCTAAGGAATAAGAATCAAAATGACAGTATACGTCTCCACAGCAAAACTAGACGCAAGCAGATAATGAAGAAATACTTTTAAAAGTACTTAAGAAAACAAACACTGAACCTATAATTTTAAATCTAGCCAAATCGTCATTTTAATACTGTAGAATAACAAAGACGTCTTCAGACCTTCAAGACTCCCAGTAAAATTGCTCTTGGTGGAAGCATTCAAATGAATAGAGTGACCCAGGAGGATGTTGCAAGACATATGAGAGCAAAAGGTCATCAAAAACTCGGTAAAGTTTATTATATGAGTTTTCTTAAAGCTAGAAAAAAAGAGAAAATACATAACAACACAGAACAAAATATCCTTAAAATAGCATGATTACACAAGCCCAGAGAACACTACTTATATTACATTATATTTAATTTTGCAAAATGTGGCCCTTGAAGAGATCAAAGAGAAATTGAAATGCACTAATGCTTTTTTTTCTTAGGAGAAAATACAGCTATCAATAAATTTAAACAATCAATAGGGACAGATAAACATAAAAGCAGATCTGAAGTAAGAGGCAACCGCCAATTTGTTAGTATTAAAAAATATATTTTTATAACATTATTTTATAAAATGTATATATAAAATATAAATAACATTATAAAAACAAAAATGTTTTATAACATTATAACAAAACAAAAAAGTTAAAATTTTTAAACATTCTGAATGTTTAACTTTTTTATAAATGAAATTTAAACATTCTGTTTAACTTTTAATGTTTAAAAGTTTAACTTCTAAATTTTAAATATTTAACTTTTGAGCATTCTGAAAGAAACTGGATCTTTCTATGAAAAACAGGAAGGATATATTTAAAAATTACAATTAATGGAAAACAGGAATAAGTCTGCAGGATAGGTTCTAGCACAGTAGTTATAATGAAATTAAAAATATTAAACCCACCAACTAAAAGACAGAATTCTGCATTTAAGTTAAATTATCTTAAAGATCCAATCATGTAATCTTGATTCTAAAGCTAAATAAGGTTAATATAAGAAAAGAAAATTATAGGCCATCTAATTTGTGAACACCAATTCAAAAATCCTAAACAAAATATTAGCTTGCTGAATTCAATAGTATATTAAGTACTAATATAACATGACATAATAATAATACATCATAACAGGTAAAATTTATCCCAGGAATGCGAGGATGGTTTATTCTTAGAAACCCTATCAATGTAATTCCCCACACTGATAAACTTTAGGAGAAAAATTATTAAATTAGTCAATCAAATCTAAACATTTGATAAAGTCCAATATCCATTTTTAATTTAAGAAAAATAACTCTTAGAAACTTAGGACTAGAAGGAAATTTCCTTAACTTGATAAAGTTTATATACCAGAAATCTACAGTGATGTTATACATAAAAGAGAAATTGTAAACAAATTCCCTTTAAAAACAAGTTGCTGTCCAGACATGGTGGCTCACACCTGCAATCCCAGCACTTTGGGAGGCCAAGGTGGGAGGAACACTTGAGCCCAAAAGTTCAAGACCAGTCTAGGCAACATAGTGAGATCTCATTTCCAAAAAAAATATTAAAAATTAGCCAGGTGTGGTGGCATGTGCCTGTAGTCCCAGCTACTTGAAGGTGGAGATTGGAGGATTGTTGGAGCCCAGTAGGTCAAGGTGAGCTGTGATCATGCCACCCACATTCCAGCCTGAAGCAACAAAGAACAAGTTGTCCTATTGCATTTCCGTGATTAATTTCCAAACAGTTTTTACACACATAATGTTTTGTATCTATAGTGCAAAAAATAAAACATATAAAATATACCATGTAATTGTGCCAAGTTCTATTTCAGGCTTTAAGGATACAGCAGTGAAAAAACATAAATTTTTAGCATCATATAGCTAGATATCTGGTATTGGGTAGAAAGAAAATTCATATGACCTTGCAATAAGTGATTTGTCGTCAACTCAGACATGGACTAGTGCATAGAAAAATTGATGACCTAAGAGGCTCAACCACCTCTAAGCTATGAAGATTTTTCTATGGCCCAGAAATTCAGAGCAGTTTGTAAATTCAGACCTATAGAGGATTTCTTAACCTTAGAGATGGGAGTAGAATGGAGGACCAGGTTGATTTTAAAGGGGAGGGGCATGAATCCTGTGTGCATATACATATTTTCCTTGGAAGACAATTCAGAGAGTTCATGAGAGCCTCAAGGTTAAAAACCACTGTTTATTATGGAGAAATACTGTGATATCAGATTTTTAAATATATAAAAGATAAGTTGATGTAGGTCCAGCTAGGACAGTAATGGGCTCCAAGGTAAAATGAGTAATCCACAGGTAACATATCAAAGTCCATTGCCGCCTTCAGGCAATTTCCCACGTATTCTTTACATACTGAGTCAGCTAAACTCATTTCTCATTTCTTTGGCAAATGTATATCATTTCATTCTAATGCATCATTTCCCTTAATTATGGGGGAGGCAGCAGGATATCGTGAAGGGATTATTTAATTTAGAGTCAGAAAGCCTGGTTTGGAATCTGGCTGCAGTGCTGGCAGTGTGGGCTTGGTCAAGTTGTTCAAACTCTCCTAGTTTTAATTTCCTCCTCTTCCAAGTTGAAATAATAATAATAATTGTTGTACAGAGTTTTCTACATACACTAATTGTATGGTACTATTCAGATCAAGAGAATATATCACCAAATTCCCTTTCATATCTTTGTTCTCAAAATTTACACACACTAGGGAGCCCCTTCAAACTTTACCAATTTCTAGTTTTCCAAGAAAAGATCGGGTCCTGCTACCTTATCCAAATAAGCGATAAGATTCAAACATCTCATCTTCTCAGGTTCCCAGGCATCATCTGCAAATATGGCTGACAGCTGGATGGCAGGTTCTTAGCTAGGAATAGGCCTAATCATTGGAATTTATAGTTTTATTTTGCCTTCAATAATTAGACATTATGACTAGGCACAATGAAAAGGAAATCATATTCATCTGATCAAATAGAGATTGCATCAACCCAAGTGGCGCCTGGATGAGTGCCAGTGTTCAGAAGCCAGGGCTTTATTGTGTGTGACAGCCTGGCCTCCACGGCAGGCTGGAAGGTGCCCAACTCTTTTTATGGCCATTCCTGAACTCCCTCTGGTACTAGACAGATGGCCTCTAGCCACTCTGACAACCTTGCATTAACACAGGCAGCTGGAAAATGTCCATCATTTTGCAGATGAGAAAACCAAGGACAGGTGGCTTTAATTATTATCTATGGCCTAGGACTGCCATAAATGACCTTGGAATATAGTCAAGAAAGCCTAATAGTTATTACTTTAGGTGCTATTATGCCATGGAGTTTGGGGGGGAAATAATCTTTGACAAAAGAAAATGTTTCTGGGCTATTCTACTCACCATGTGGTCTCTTCAAGGCAGAGAGATTTTTTTTTTTTTTAACCATTACTTAGCACCACACACTGAACAACAGGCTTTATTTAACAGTTTTGCCTCCATGTTACCAACATTATTTTTCCCCACTCCTGGCATAATCAGTGGACACCTTTAAGAAATATTTTCCATGATACGTCTACAAATGCTTATTGAGTGCAAACTTTGTGCTGGGAATAATGCTAGAGATAATGAGATTAGAAAGTCCCTATGCTCAAGCAAGTTATTGCTGGTATGAAAAACCTGATATATTTGTCTTACAACTGAAAGTCCCACAAGAATTCCTAGAGAACAGTTTCCATCTAAATTACATGGGATACTTACTATAGAGAGATATCCATTGGGCCCCACCTCTAGAGAACCTGACTTAGTAGATCTGGAGCAACCATGACTCAGTCGGTCGTTCGGTCAGTCGGTCGGTTGGTTGGTTTGGAGGTTTTTTTTTTAATTGCATTTTAGGTTTTGGGGTACACGTGAAGAACATGCAAGATTGTTGCATAGGTACACACATGGCAGTGTGATTTGCTGCCTTCCTCCCCATCACCTATATCTGGCATTTCTCCCCATGCTATCTCTCCTCAACTCCCCACCCCCGACTGTCACTCCCCTATTTCCCCCCAACAGACCCCACTGTATGATGCTCCCCTCACTGTGTCCATGTGTTCTCATTGTTCAACACCCACCTGTGAGTGAGAACATGCAGTGTGTGATTTTCTGTTCTTGTGACAGTTTGTTGAGAATGATGGTTTCCAGGTTCATCCATGTCCCTACAAAAGACACAGACTCATCATTTTTTATGGCTGCATAGTAACCAACACTTCAGGTGACGTTGCTTTGAGATTTAGGAAGCACAACCCTAGACAACCAAAAGCTAGTCCTTCCTTTATCTCAAGATCTCCTTTTCTACCTATCCCCTTTCAAGTTTTCTTCATTGGAATGCCCCTAGAATACCCTGATTACCAAGAAAAACAAAAGCCTCCAGCTTAAGTGTAGCGTGGAACATCCTTTCTCTAGCTAAACACATAACCATCATTTCCCACACAGACAAGGGAGCTTGGCTTCATGCACACTCCACGCCCAGAAACAATCTCATTCCTATGGTTCTCCCAAGAAATAGTGATCCAGTGACCCTATGACCTGGCCCACACTCTGCCTGTCCAGGACTCAAAGCTCTCAGCCTCCTTTCTTCTCCATGCAGCATTTAAAAGCCCCCAAGGGGCCAGAGCCCCCCAAAAACCATACATCAGGGATGCTGTTGATTTGATCAACTACTGACCAATGCCCTGTTCCCCTTGAACTAAAGGCTCGAAGGAGTAAAGTGAAGGGAGTTTGTCCAGTGATCGAGGTAATAATACTTGTCAATCATCCTCCCTTCTGAAGATGCCACACGGGAACCTCCTCCTCTTCCTCTTCCTGAAACTTCAAGCCCTCCAGTGACTCAGGAGTTTCGCCAGGTGTATTGCATGATTTGTGACCAAACATCATGGAAATAGAAATTACAATAAAGCCAAAGTCCATTTCCTTATGAATCAAAGGTACAGTTTACTATAAAAAGAAAAAGGCTCCAACATGTGAAGACAAGTCTATTTGCATGTATGCCATGCTCCCGGGCAACTTTCGGTCACGGGTGGAGCTGTAGGGCTGGCAGCTGCACTGCTGTTTTTCAACTACCACTTCTATAATTTGGTGGAAAAGCAAATTGAATAAATAAATGAATGAATGAAGAGACAAAGAAAATGAAAAGGAGATGAAAATAGAAATGTCAGTAGAAAGAAAAAAAAAAGGAAAGGGTGAGAAAGAGATAATGACAACTCAAAATTTTAGACATCTTGAAGGTCCAAAAGAAAAAATAGAAATCTGCTTCCAAAGACAGAGCAGTCAATTCAATTAAGCATTAAGTCGACATGAGGTGTTTGTTGGCCACAGTAACACTAGAGTGAGACTAATGAACAAAGTAAGCTAAGCCTGGCCTCAGTGAACCAAGTCTGACATTCAGTCAATACTTGAGTATCCATGATCCCTGGTCCACCAAAGTGTACAATGCCCAGAATATAGAAAAGACTCTAAAAGTGATAGCTAGTATCGTTATTACTATGTTTTCATTAATAGCAAATATGAAAGATTTTGACTTGAGCCCAGTGTTGCTATCACTATCTATGGGAGAAAATACTACATTTTTTTAAGAAAAAGGTAATAAACGTCACAGGCGCACAATAAATATAAAATGATTGGCATGAGTACTTTTTTCTTTAAAAAAAAACACTCCCTTAATTACTGTGTTCCACAAATACACACAATCACATCATAAAAAAACAAAAGCGGAGAGAGGTGGGTGGAGATAAAACAACTCCAGGAGTTCCATGTGTGTCTTCCAGCTCACAACACCAACCACAGCTAAGACTTCTGGAGCATTGACTATATGCGAGGGACTATTCTAAATACTTTACACATATTAGTTCATTTAATCCTCATAACAATGCTTTGAAGTATTAGCCTCATTTTACATATGAGGAAACAGACAGAGTGAGGTTAAGAAACTTGGCTAAAACACACAGTTTATAAGGAAAAGAGCCAGGGATCTAATCTGGGAAATCTGACTCCATAGATTCTAATCACCACATCACGTTACTCCCCACAACGCACACACACATACAAGAGAGTTAAGTCCCAGACAGCTTGTCATTCATCAGTCCATTCATTCATTCTTTCATGCATTCATTCATTCAGCAAATATTTTCGCTGAATGTTATCACTGTCATCCAGTCTGTATTTGGCATTGACAACGGAACAGTGAACAACGAAAGTAAGTCCCTGACTTCTTAGAGTTGACATTCCAGTGTGGGGAGAGGTAGAGGAGAGGCAACCAAAACAAATATCTTCCCATCAGAACAAGGAAAGCAGTGAGTCAGAAAGTATCTTTTAAAATAAACATCTTGGGCATATTCAGAAAAGCATTTCTAAAACCTCAGCTGAGGGATACAGATAAAAACCATCAATGACATCCAACCCAGATATTTATTCTACATGCAACAAATTCAAGAAATATTAGTTGAGCACTAGCCACTGTCCTCACAATAACAAGGTAGAAACTGGCTCAGATAGCCCTAAGCTCAGTCACACCATAGGAAGGGGTTACTAAGGCTCTGGTGGGCTTTCCACTCTGTGACAGAGACAGAAGGTTTTTTAAGAGTCTAACGGACTCTGAGCATCTTGGATCTGCCTCGTTTTTCGAAGGCTTCCTGTCCCACTTGAACGTCTTATAATGCAACTCAGACCACCTACCTTCCCAAAACAAGGCAACCATTTTGCACCAGTTGAGGCAGACTTCACAGACGGATGCAGGCTCCAAAGCAGAGTTCCAGACAGATTGCTAAGCTGACTCAGACCCACCTCAGCTGGAGTTTGGATTGGGTGACTTATAAAATGATGCCAAGCCCTGGAATGCAGAAAATTTGGCAGACTTCTGGTGCAAGGAAGCATCTTGGGTTTCTTTCATAACCAGCAAATTTTGCGTAATAAGAGTAGTAAGAGTATATGCTCAATAAAGTATCGTTGAGTGTATGCTCAATAAAGTCTCATTGATTCATTGATAACAGTTCCTTTACTCTTTTTCAGGGGTAGACAACCATACAGACATCAGTGTCTGCACCTGAAGTTGGAGAGCAAGTTCTCTCTCCAGCCCACCTAGGTCAACTGCAGTCACCAAGCCCCAGGGACCCTATTCAGGATGCTGGTTATTGAAGACAGTGGCCCCAGTTGCTGCAATAGACTCCAAAGTCATGCTGTTGAGAGTCCTGTGTCTTGAGCCAACATGCCCATTTTCTGTCACTCCAAATTTTTTGTAGGTTTTGAAATGCAGACAGGAATTTAACTAGGTTTATCTAGGAGAAATGTTACGTGGGGCCCAAGGAAGTGCAGAATTTTGCCAAATGTTGCATGAGAATCCTATTCTTTCTTTTACTTTTTCAGCCACTGGACTCAGGGTCTGCAGAACTAGAACCTCTGCTGGCCAGGACTTCTTCCTCTTCACCATCCGACAGGCCTGGGTGGCACAGGCAGAGTTATGTCTGAGGCCGCTCATATTTCCAAGGATCACAAGCAGCTTGGAATTGTGTTCCATATCTCTGGTCCTTGGAACTGTGTTCCAAGCTGCTTGTGATCCTTGGAAATGTGTTTCCAGCTGTGTTCCGTTTGCGTTCCATTGGGAGACTAGGGAGCCATGAAAGGCTTTTCACCGAGGAGTAACAGGGTCAGAGTCGCACTTCTTTTAAAAGTGGCTTTGGCAACAGTGTGAAGATAAATGAGAGTTAGGAGAAAGGGTGGGAGGTTAGAGAAAGAGTCTTTCTAATGATTGTTTCAGCAAGAATTAACTAAGGTTGAACCTGCAGTGGTAACCACAGATGATCCCAAGCCGCCTGGCTCTCACTGTATTCTATTATGAAAGCATCGTCTCTCCGCATTCTCAGAATTGGTCACATAGTAAGCACTAAATAAATGTTTGCTGGACTAATGAAAAGTGAATAAATCTAGTGGGCGCCCTTCATTGTTAAAATGAGGAAATAGGACCAGAGAGATGAAATTACCTGCCTATGGTTACCTAACTAGGCAAGGGCAGAGATAGACCTAGAACCTAGCCTCCAGCTTTCCTTTTCCAGTGATTTTCTAACTTTGTCATGCATCCAAATTACCATTTCCAGAATTTCTGATTCGGTAGGTCCAGCACAGGGCTGGAGGATATGCATTTCTAACAAATTCTGAGGTGATGCTGAGACTACTGGTCCAGGGATCACATGTGAGAACCACTGCCTTATCTGGTTTTCCTCTATAACACCTAGCTATCTTATTCAGAAAGCAGGGCCTCACCTGGTTCCTTCATCCCTCACTGCTTGGCTCTGAGCTTTTGGGAGAATAAGCATTCCAGCCTGCACTGTGGCAACATAGTTTGGTAGTTAAGAGCCCAGACCTGCAAGTCAAATGCCTGGGTTTGATCCTGTCTCCACCAAACTTATCTCCTCTGGGTATGTACATTATAGAATTCTTATAAGGGTTAGGTTATTGAATGTGCGTAAAACAGTACGATAGTGCCTGGCAAACAGTAAACACAGGAAAGAGACAGCCATTCTTACAATCCCTTGGATAGGCTTGAGCCTGGGCCCTGAGGGGAGTCTGATGGTACTGCCTGAACTACAGAGAGGTGTGAGAATATGCCACAGAGTGGTGACAGATTATACCATATAGTCACCTAGATCCATAAACATATACATCAACAATGAGTGCAAAGGTTCCTAGGAGGGATATCACTATGGGAGGATGCTGTCTGGATCTCCCCCAAGCTTCCTCCAAATCCACTAGATTTCTCACTACTCTGAGTCAAGGAACCAGATTACTAAATCACAGTTTATAAATTATGAGTTACTTTATCTAATCTAGATGGTCATATGCATTCATCTATCAGAGGCTGTGATGTCAGCTTGGACTGATTAAAGCAACCGAAGCAAAGGGCAGCATTGGAACACCTGTTCCTTACAGTCCTCCACACCCTCAGGCAGTGGCAGCAGCAGCAGCAACTGATTGTGCTGCCAAGAACCCCTGGGTGCCTGAGAAGCATATGCTGAAGCCATGCAGTAGCTGAGTATAGGTCTCCAGGATGCTGGTTACCCAAAGAATTGTATATTTGGAAATCTACTACTCTAGTCCCAAACATAGGATACACCATCACGATTTCCTCTTTAGCCACTCTCAGCTTTGGGGACATCTGGAAAGAGGTTGCAGAGAGAAGCCAGGAGGAAAAACTCCGCAGTTACTAAAGCAAAACCAGAGTGTCGAAGGTCTAGCATGAGGAGGAGAGGGAGATGCTCTAGGCGGGATGGATTACTTACCAAGTGACATGACCTGTCCCCAAGCTCCACTTCATGCTGATTGAACTCTGGGAGCTCCATTATCCTTTGAAAAGCTCCGTGCAAATGTGAACTTGAACTCTGCTCTTAGAAATACTCAGCACAATTAATACAAACTGGTACTGTCAAAAAACTCCATAGCAAAAAGCAACGAAGAATTTGATCTCTGGAATTAAATAGATCTGGGTTCAAATCTCAGGTCTACCTCTTAAAACCATTATCTTGAGCAAAATCACTTAATGCACTGTGTCTTGATTTCATCACCTGTAAGATACAGATACAATAGTTCCCCACCAGGCTGTTATAAGGATCAACTCACATACTGCGTGAAAAGGCATACCATGAAGCCTCACAATCATTGAGGACCAGGAAATGGCCATTGTGTTACTAAGCACTGAGCAAGAGCGAGCATGCTAGGAATGACCCAGGGAACACCAAGTATGGGGAAGAAGGCAAGCTGACAAGTCCAGCTTTCTAAACTTGCGGTAGCCAGCCCATTCCTATGGCTCGAAATTCCTGCCCTTTCCATACTGATATGGTTTGGCTGTGTCCCCACCCAAATCTCATCTTGAATTATAGCTCTCATAATTCCTACATATTGTAGGAGAGACCAGACAACTGAATCACAGGGGCAGTTTCCCCCATACTGTTCTCATGGCAGTGAATCAGTCTTACAAGATCTGATAGTTTTATAAGGGGGAACCCTTTTCACTTGGTTCTCATTCTCTTGTCTGCTGCCATGTAACGCATGCCCTTTGTCTTCAGCCATGATCGTGAGGCCTCCCCAGCCAGGTGGAACTGTGAGTCCATTAAACTTCTTTTTCTTTATAAGATACACAGTCTTGGGTATAGCTTTAACAGCAGCATGAAACACATACCTAGTGTGAAAATTAATGTCTGGCCCACCTCCACAGCCTCTTCGACTGTTTATCTCCATATAGGCCCACCTCAGCATCCTCTTCAGACACTTGTGCCCAGCCTGTGCCTGGTCTGAGAGGCAGACCTCGTCCCCAAGTAACTGACACCAGGAAGGCATCACCTGGTGATAAAACGACTGCCACTTACCAAGATATGGTCTTATCTTTGTTGGCCTAATAATCTCAGCAGAGTGGAAAAGCCTGAGATGCTCATAAAATCATTCATTCCATGTATATAAATGGAGACCCTGTCCAGGAGTCCTCTCCCCTTCAGAAGCCATTTCATTAGAACTTAGTGCCCCCAGCTCAGGAAATCTGGCTCCCAGATAGTGAGTCCATGGAGTGACTAAGGAAGAAGGCCAAATGGCCTGAAAATAGTGGAGAATTTTTCCTGGAGCAGAGAGGGTAGTCCTCAACCACAACCAGGAAGTAAGGAAGAAATTGGCCCAGGCCAGCTGGGCTTGGGCATCCAGCAACAGCTCCTCCATCCTCAAGGCACCCAGGGGCTCCGCTGCAGGTGCGGTCAGGAGCTGTGCCAGGGGAGACTGGCCTGAGGTCCCATGTGGCTTCCTGCCTGTACAAACACGCCTCCACAGCCCCGGTGGACTGTCACCTCCGAAGGCCCCCTCAGGCAGCACTCACACTAGCCCATTGTTCTTCCTCCTGCTGGCAGTTCACTGGCTCCTGCTCCCATCCCTGCTCCTGGAGACCCCAGCAGAGCCTTGCGTCGCAGCACTCCAGCAGAGTAGGTACACACTGAGCAGGTCCTGGGCTCAACACTGTCACCCCTGTGTGTGTCAGGGAGTCAGGGACCTTCCCTATTTTAGGGACATGCCTCCAAGTCTGGTAGCAGGGACCAAAAGAGCATATTGTGAAAATGCTGTTCAAATGACAAAGATTTTCAACTGGTTTCTATCAGCAATGTTCTTTTCTTTTTCAAATAAATTACTAAGCAGTTCTCCAAAACATAAAGCAGATAAAAAAGCTCCAACTCCAGTGAAAAGGGAGCATGTGGGGCCCATAGGCTGTATTTGGGGTCTTCCCACTCCTTTGACTTCCCTAGCCCTCAGTCCAGGCAGCCCCACAAGCATCTCCAGAAAACACACAGAGTTGGAGATATCTCTGCCCTAGGCAATGCCCCCTTTGAACTCACCCTGCAGACAAACGTCCTCCAGCCAAACTTGGAGGCACGCATCCTGCATCACCTTGATCGCTTTGCACAGCTCCTCAACCTGGTCCACCAGCTGGTACAGGCATTTCGCAGAAGCCACCCCAGAGACATGCCTGTCTTCTCTGGGCCCAGCCCAGACGTGGTGCTGCTATTGCAACACACAGTTTCAGCCCCTGTGCCCTTCAACCTCCTCAGCCCCTGCCCAGGATGGTGACAGGTGGCCATCAAGTAGCAAATTATACTTGAGACTTGAGAGCAATTCAGAGCCAATGCCCCCTTCAGAGCAGTTGAATTCCTACATAAAAACAGGTTGTCTCTATGCTAAGGGGCAAAGACTTGGGGCTTTGGGGATAGAGCTTTTAGAATGGTCCCTCCTGTTATATGCAACTTCTAAACTGCCTTGGCATTAGGTAACATTCTGAAAACCAGTCACCTTAATTTCCAGAGTGACCAGCCAGGGTTATGGAAGGTCCACAGCACTCCCTTGTCCCCTCTGCCCTTCTCAGGCCTCTCCCAAGTCAGCCCCATTTCCCTTCACAGCCAAGTCTACCAGCATGTCCCCATTCTGCTGCAGTTCCAGCAGGTGCGCCAGAAAAGTGCCCACTAATTAAGATAGGAATATTTTCTACCCCCTTGTTTTTTAGCAAAAGCTAGTGTGCTTTTCTATTATGTCTGAGGTTCAGTCGACCTTCCCTGAAAATCAAGACAAATGTAACCGCACATGCGGATGCAACCACAAGGCCCAAAACTCACGCTACTCCTGCCCTCAGTGTTCCATGCGTGTGGGTTCACCCACCTCCCAGCATCCTTCAAAGCCTTGCCCAAGACCTACACTTCCCTGAAATCACTTCTAACCCTTCTTTTAGAGTGTTTATGATTCAATTCCTCACTTTTTGATAATTAATCCCATGTTGCTTGAATCTTCAATGAACACTTAAGAGTTCAGAGTTTTTGTTTATTTTCATTACTCAATTGTTAGTTTCTTACAGGCAAGGACCGAGCCTTCCCATCTCCCATGGTGCCCAGCAGCGTTTTATACTGTGGTTTGCCCACAGCTAGTTTTCAATTAGTATAGGTTGTTTTATTCATGCCACTGGCTAGGAACAGTGTTGAGAGCATACAAACTCTGAAGAGGGCTCTCATAAAGCTGTTTCACTCAAAGAAACGAAACTAGGGCTGAAAAAGAACATGAGATGAAGCACACATTTTAATCTCCTAATTTCTTAGTTCATTTCATATTTTCCTTAAGCAAGCATTTGCAAATTTAATCTGTATGACACCCATCTCTGGACTGTCTCCCAATACCCACAATTTCTCCCCCAGTCCACTTTCCAAATGCAGCCAAGAGGTTCGTTTTTTATGCAAATCTCTCATCCTCTTCCATGGCTTTAAATCCTTCAATTGCCCTTCCAGTTTCCCCGAGGCCCCAGTCTAAATCCTTCATCTAACTTCCTAGGCCCTCTGGGAGCTGGGATGGCTGCCACTCTAACCTCATTTCCTGTCATATTCCCCCGTACTTTCTAGGATCCAGCATATTCAACTTGCGGTTCTTAAATTTTCCACACCAGGGTCTCTCTCTATTTCAGGCCTTCACAGGAGCGCTTCTCTCTGTCTAGAATGTTCTTCTCCCCACCTTTTTCTTTCCTTTCCTCCATCCCTTTGCCTGACTGATTCCTGTTCAATTTTCAGTTTTCAGATTAAACATCACTTACCCAGAGAGGACTTACCTGAGCCCCAGAAGTCAGATCAAACCAACTGATAGGTATTCACAGGGCATCTGTCTCCTCTTTAAGGGGGGGGTCTGCTCACTGGTTTGTTTTCCCTCCTATATCCTGAGGCTTTAGACAGTGTCTGTTGTTCATGGTGTATCCCAATACTAACAATAGTGCTTACCGAATAGAATTGAAATGTCACCACATTTCAGCCAAACATTCGGGAAATCTTTCTTACATACAGTGCTTTCAGGCCATAAAGGCACTACGTTTCAAGTGATGCTTTGGAATCACTGTTTTTAAGATAAAAATACAACTAAAGAATTACTGTGTGCAAGAGTTCCATAATCTCTAATTCAGTATAATTTCTCTTAAATAAAATCATTAACTTCCCCTACCACAACCTTATCCTCTGCTTTGGTCCTGTCCACCACCCTCACTTGTAGTCTTGTGGGGCATGTGTGGAAGGAAAAGGGTAGTTATGACCACCATTACCACCACTAGCGAGCCACTATGTAGCTGCCATTTTAGGTAAATCATCACTGTTTATCCTACCGGAAGAAAAGGCTCCAACACTGCTAATCGTCTGCAAGGCTGAGACAGCTTCCGTAGATTGACAAACAACCAGAGATAGCTCTGTGAGTTTGCAGACCAGCCAACCATTGACCAAGTATGGTTTCAGAGGACACCCCTACCTTCCAACCACATTACTCCAATTCTTAACTGAAATGCCCCAGGAAGACCTCTGTCCTTTAGCCTAAAGCAGTGGTTTTCAAACTCTCACATTCATCAGATTGCTAGGACTCACCTCTAGAGTTTCTGATTCAGGAGGTCTCTTTCAGGCTGAACATTTGCATTTCTATGTTCCAGGTGATGGTGATGCTGCTGGTCTGGGAATCACACAGTGACACCTTCCCATTTAAAATAGGAATGGCTTTCAGGCCTGGTGGTGAGTGGGATTCACCTGTGGAGGGGTTTTTATTTGTTTGCTTGTTTGTTTTTGTTTTTGTTCTTTATAGAGTTTGAGTGGGGCCCAGTTTTTCGTATTTTATAAATGTATCATAAGTGATATTGATTCATGGCCAAGGTTGAGAACCATGTTATCCCTATTAAAAAGCAATGATCCCTGTAAAGATCTAATATTTCAATGCAGAGCCAGTGATTTACAAGCTAACATAAATGAGTTCTTGAGCTTTCCTGAGAGATTTTAAGGGCGGGAAATGGCATGAATACTGAGGCACAACCCCAGAGAGAAACAGAGGCAGCCAAACCCCACCTTTACTCATGTCATCACATGCTCAATCTGTGGAAGCCTCAGGCAGGAGGTGCCCTTGAAGCCACAATTACAGCTGCTTCCTTGGAGGCTCGTACTGCCTTTGGCTCTGCTTCCTGTAGCCTCCCCAGCTGCGGCCAAGACTGTCCAAATGGGCAATGTGAAAAATCCAGCCAGTCAGATATTTTGACTGAAGCCCTGGATACCACTTAGCCTCTGGCATGAGAAAGCTCTTCCCCTGACCTCCTGTAAACTTCGCTGTCCAGGGAGTCACTGGAAAGCATCCCCATATGAATTTGATCATTGGACTGCCTTTGAACATAGGAGCTCAATGGGACTTTAAGCTTCACTTTAACTTCACTGGGAGAAATGACATGTTTCATGAGCAGGACAAATTCAGTCAGACGTTCACCCCTTCACTTTCTAACCCCAGGGGAAGTGGGTGGTAAGAGGAAGGGGTCAATGTTTTTCCTGTTTCCTCTCCCAAATGCAACTTCTGAGTCATATCACCTCTTGAGAAGATAAGACCTACTTGCTTAGTCCCTCTATGGCTTTAAGAGGGCTTGGTCGTCTTTGGGAATTGACCTCCTTTTTGCCGGGACAGCAGTCTCTGAGAGTGAACTCCAAATTTACTAGAGAACTTCCACTTTTAAACCACAACATCTCCATCCTGTAGCAGAGCCTGGCTAGAAGGGTTGCGGGAACTGTAGGAATTACAGGCCACAGATGAGGTTGGTGGGATGGGATGCAGGCAAGTGGCTGAAGCCTGAGAGGTCCTTCTGCCCTCAGGGTGGTGGGTGTGAGCTGAGTGGGACTGAGGTGTGAGGATGTTCACAATCCTGCATTATCCTAAGTATGGCCTGGATAGAGGCCTTATTCCTGATCTACAAAGAGAAATGGGAGGCCCTGGAGAGAGCCTGAATGGGTGAGGGTGGGGTGAGGGGAGAGCATAAATTCCCTCTGTTACTGGGGAGGTCACACAGGAATTTACAGCAAAAGAATCCTGAGAAGCAGGAGGCCCAGCTTCCCACTGACTGGCTGAGCAACCTCAGAAAAGTCATGCTGCCTCTCTGTGCCTCAGTTTCCTCATCTGTAAAGGGAGAAGGCCAGAGCAGATGATTGTGCCCAGCCCTAGTCTATGATTCTATAGTTATGTGAATTAAACTACTATTGCGTCTCTTATCTTAAGATACAATAGGCAGTTGCTAAAACTGCTTTCAACTCAGGAAAGGGTATTGCATCTGTAGTACTGGAGTTAGTTTACAAATAACAAGAACTTTAGAACCCTCCAAATGAAAATCCATCTCTCTCTTCCTCCCTCCCTCTCTCTCTGTATCATACAAGCTCATGTTAAAAGATGGAGAATGTTCTAAACAAACTGCAGTACAGATTAAATTTCTGAACTTTAACATAGCATAACTTTAACATCACTTCAAAGGAAAATAATCTTATGATTCTTAAAGCCCTTATTCCCAACAACAAGACATGTAAGTGATGAAAACTCAAGAAGAAAGGAAGCCTTCCTCCAGGAGATAGAGATTAATCTCTCCTGCTCCCATGTGAGCTGGTTAATGACTAGCTCCTAACAAAGAGTATATAAAGGGGAAAAAATAACTTCACCATGGAGAGACCTAACAGACACCACCTTAACCAAATGACCAATGTTAATATCACCTGTGACCAGTCATGGTCCTATCACATAGCCTTGACTGGATGTAGTGGGAAGCCTGCTTCACCTCTGTAGTATTCTTCCTAAAAACCCATAACCCCAGAATAACTATAAGAAAACACCAAACAAACCCAAACTGAGGGATATTCTGTAAAATATCTTACCAGTACTCTTCAAAACTGTCAGGGTCATAAAAACAAGACTGAGAAACTCACAGAGCAGAGGACACTAAAGAGACACAGTGAATGAGGTCACAGGCTGCTCCTGCCTAGAACCTGGAATGTAAAATAATAATAGAAAAATTGGTGAACTCCAAATAAAGTTTGCAATTTAGTTCATGATATTACACAAAAGCCAATTTCTTAGTTTTGATAAATGTACCATAGTTGCATAAGTCGATAACATTAAAGAAAGCTGGGAGAAGGGAGCATAGGAATCCTCTGTGCTTTATCTTTGCAACCCTTCTGCAAAGCTAAACATATTTCAAAATAAAAAGATTTTTAAAAACCAGATTGTACATAAGGTAGGCAAAGTCATTCATGCAAAACAATGTGTCAACTGGCAATGAATATAACATTACTGTTTGGATGTAAGATTTAAGATTTGTACATCATAAACTTAAATTAAATGTCAACAAATACCATGGCCTCACTGTCTTTGTTTTCATATTCACTAAATTAGACTACAGTCTCTTGTAAGGGGTTTTCTGCCTATCACTGTATCCCCATCACCTAACTCAGAATAGGCACTCAGAAGGTATGTTTTGAGTGAATAAATGAATGACTGGTATTATTCTGGGCTTGTACAAAGAAGGCAGGGGATGAATTCAATCCCTGCCTTCCTGGAACACACAATCTAAGAATATATAATTGTATATTTTTATTCATGTATTATTTATAATGTGATATGGTTTGACTCTGTGTGTCTCCACCCAAAACTCACCTTGAATTGTAATAATCCCCACATGTCATGGGAGGGACCTGATGGGAGGTAATGGAATAAATGGAGGCAGGTTTTTCCCATGCTGTTTTTGTGATAGTGAGTAAGTCTCTTGAGATCTGATGGGCTTATAAAGGGGAGTTCCCTTGCACATGTCCCCTTGCCTGCTGTCATGTGAGATGTGATTTTGCTCCTCATTCAGCTTCTGCCATGATTGTGAGGCCTCCCCAGTCATGTGGAGCTGTGAGTCAATTAAGCATCTTTCCTTTATAAGCTACCCAGTCTCGGGTATGTCTTTATTAGCACTGTGATTACAGACTAATTCAATATGTCAATATAGCTATCTTTTATTACATGTTACTTTATATCAATCTAAGAAATCTAAGATTTATATATAAAATCTAAGATACATTTACATAACGCACACACACATACAAACAGAGAGAACAAAATACCAATATTCAACCAGCCTGAGGAAAAGTGAATTCTGTGTCAGGAGGGATTGTTGCCTATTTCTGTTCACTGCAGTATCCTTGGCACCTATAATAGGTTTGGCACCAGCAGACACTCAACAAATATTTGTTCGATGGATGAATGGAACAAGCCTCCCGTACCAGCCAAGGGGATATGCCTTCCAGATCCTCTCAGGGTTTGTGTGTAGGAAGAGTGGGGGTGCTGCACAGAAAGCTTCAGCCTTCCCAGCCGCAAGGCAAGTTGGCATGTGTTGTATATGTGCTCAATGTTCTGCTGAGATGCCTTAAAGATTCTCCCAACCGGCCTTCAATGGCCTTTCAGAGTCCTCATTCTGCACAAAGGTCTGACTGTGTTTTTTGCCAAGGGCAAAATAATAATAATAACAATAATAATAATACATTGGAAATGTCTCCACATACTCATTTCCACATTGCAATTTGTGTTGACTTGGTGAAAAAATTCAATGGAACTGAATACCACTTTCCAGAGTGGAACATTAAATGACAGACCCCAAGCAAAAAACTCAGAATGAGTCCCTTTAGTCTTCTGAATGATGAAATCAGTTTCTCTCCAGAGAGAGACTTCTCTTCTGGGGGCCCCAAGAGGTGCAGGGCTGCTCCAGTGGTATTTATGCTCATCATCCTGTGAGCTCCTAACTCGAGCATGACTCTGGACAGAGCATGGGTAATTTCTCTACTTGAGAAACCCTCAAAGTAGAGCCTCAGGTTACAAAGATGAAACACAATTGTGTACACAGAAATCTGCCTGTGAAGCCAAAGGTAATTAGCCTGTGCTTTTTATGCTTCAGAATCCCAACCTCAAACACTCTGTTGTTCTCCTCCGGGCACTGGGTTATGTAGGACTAAAATTAAAATGAAGTCCTCCCTTCACCATGACACTGTAATTAATAGATAAAGGGAAAATGATGTTTGTGGGCTAAGGTCTCCTTTACTTGCATTGTGGGACAATGGAGAAAACCCAGTGAAGCAGTTTATCTCTGAGCCAGACCTGACAGCTGCAGAGGAAGGGATCTGGGAAGCATTCAAACGTCCATCCAGCCAAAACTAACTTCCTTTCTCTCCCAACATAGGGCCTACCATTGTCAGCATTAATTTTCAGCAAGTCACTCCCTTGCCCCCTGCAAGCTTGAATGAAGATGTTGCCTGAGTGGAGTGACAAATTAAGCCACTCACAGAGGCTTAAGTATTTGTCAGATTAACCAATAAGTTATTTGAATAGGTCCTAAGGAAATAGGACATGAGATGTACCGGTTAGATGATGATGGTGATGATGGTATTGATGATACTGGAGATGCTGGTGGTAATGATGATGGTGATGATAATGGTGGTAGCAATGTCAGGGTATTGGTAGTAGAACTAATAACAAAAATACCATTTTAGAAAAATGAATTATGTACCAGTCAGCATGGTAAGTACTCTGTATTGATTATTTCAGCTTGTCTTCACATCCATTTTTATATATCCATTGATATGGTTTGGCTGGACCCCCACCCAAATCTCACCTTGAAATCCCACATGTTGTGGGAGGGACCAAGTGGGAGGTAATTGGATCATGGGGGCAGGTCTTTCTCATGCTGTTATTGTGATAGTGAATAAGTCTCATGAGATCTGATGGTTTTATAAAGGGGAGTTTCCCTGCACAAGCTCTATTTTCTTGTCTGCCACCATATGAGATGTGCCTTTCACCTTCTGCCATGACTGTGAGGCCTCCTCAGCCACATGGAACTGTGAGTCCATTAAACCTCTTTCTTTTATAAATTGCCGAGCCTCAGGTATGTCTTTATCAGTAGCATGAAAGTGGACTAATACATCCATTTTATAGATGAGGAAAACTAAAACTCAAAAGAGAGTAAGCAACTTGCCACCCAGCTAGAGGAGAAAGGGCTGCAGCCCATCCAAAATTAAGATGATGCCTTATCTGAAGCAACCTAAGCATCTGTGGTTAGAACACAGTTTCTAGGTCCCTACAGAGGTAAGAGCACACCACGAAACAGGGTGCAGGGAATCACCTGACATCACAACTTGACCCAAGTGCCCTCTGCTCTCCTCACTTTTTCAGGTATTACTTAAGGGGTAACAGACCTCAGATTCATTTATCTACCATCTCTGGTGAAGAAATACATAGGAAAACACAAAGACACATCTCAGTGAGTGTGGCAGGAGCTGCTGGGTGAAGAATGTCCTTTTACTTGGAATTGTTTCTCTAGGAAGAAAGGACAGATCATTCACTCTGGGAGACATGAAAACTTGGAGCTTTGATATAAAGACCAGGAGCTGAATGGTATACAATTAGCAGCATGTTCCCTTTATCTCTCCTGGTCTCATTGTCAATATTGAACAGTTTCAAGTATCACATTGTCACTTCATGTTATCTTGTTATCTTAATCTGTGGTTTCATCTGTTGGATCTTTCCAACTGTATTGCTAACTCTTTGTAGATAGAGACCATTATCCTGCTTCTTATACATCATCCCCCACATCCCAGCACTATACTGGTCATAATGTGGGTGTCTAATGTATATTTGTAGTCTAATTTCCTCCACTGCAGTCAGGTTCAGCTGCTGAGGACTCTGCCGGACATTGAGATGTCAGAACCATGAGAACCCAGAGAATTTGCAGAGGCTACCTGGCCTCTCAACAAGAACAAAACTGACCCTCTTTATAGTTTTCTGGGACACCAGACAAGCTTTGGTAAGATTTGGAATCTGTAGCAGACTCCAGATAATTTTTCAGGAGGTGGATTGATCTCAGTATGAAAAATGACCCAATGTTGCCGCTGCCAGAGAGTTCAGGGAGTGAGGAGGGAGGGCTACCTGAAATTATGCTTTATAAAAATGTACATGCTCACATTCTTCATAAAAGGAAGGATAGCACGGCAGTTAGCACAGACTCAAAGCCTGAGTTCAAATGTCGACTGTGCTACTTGCTAGCTGTGTAACTTTGGACAATCTACTGAACCTCTTTGTGCTTTAGTTTTTTTCACTTGTAAAATAAATATAATAGTACTTATCCTATAAGATTGTGTTGTCCATGGAATACTATGCAGCCATAAAAAATGACGAGTTTGTGTCCTTTGTAGGGACATGGATGAATCTGGAAACCATCATTCTCAGCAACTGACACAAGAACAGAAAATTAAACACCGCCTGTTCTCATTCATAAGTGGGTGTTGAACAATGAGAACACATGGACACAAGGAGGGAAGCATCACACACTGGGGTCTGTTGGTGGGGAATAGGGGAGGGACAGCAGGGAGGGAGTTTGGGGAGGGATAACATGGGGAGAAATGCCAGATATAGGTGACGGGGGGATGGAGGCAGCAAACCACATTGCCATGTAGGTACTTATGCAACAATCCTGCATGTTCTGCACATGTATCCCAGAACCTAAAGAGCTATAAAATATATATATAAATAAATACATAAAGCTCCGGTATTTTACCAAGCAGTTAAATTATAAGGTGTTATAGCTGAGGAATAAAACTGACATTAAATAATAAAAAAAAAAAAGATTGTGTTGTGAGGATTAAATATGTATAAAAACTTGAAAGAGTTTCTGGCATACAGCAAGTGCAGTATAGAGATTAGATATTATTATTACTAGCATCTTTACTTAGTAATTACTATTATAGCATTCTGCAGTTACAACATATCTTTACCACCCTTTGCAATGTATGATGCTTTTTAAAAGGCATAAATGACCTCCTAACAATCAACAATCATATGTCTGTATCACTACACACTACTGTCTTTTGTTTTTGTTTTTGATTTTGTTTTGGAGACAGGGTCTCTAAGCTGGGCTCAAGTAATCATTCTCCCCTGTCAGCCTCCTGAGTAGCTGAGACTACAGGCACATACCACTGTGCCTGGCTACATACTCATGTCTTTTGATGGTGATGACCTTCAAGTGACTGTCAGCTTCAGCATGCCTGGAGTGGGGGATGGGTGGATGGCTCAGCAGGGCCCTGCTGGCCCCCTGAATGAGATACTGAGCACCATCTCTCTTTGCTGGCAGACCACCACATAGTTGAGTCCATGCTTGTGCCCAATGTCTTACCTCTGCTCACTTTTCAAGAAGAATCCCTAGATGGAAACTGAGACTCAATTTTTCTTATTTTAATTGCCTTAGTCATCATTTTTTTCCACCACAGTATGCCTTGTGCACTAGAAGCACTATTCCCTGGGAGGGAAACATCTCCTGACTGCTGTCAGGTTCAGATATGGCCCTTTTACTTGGATCAGAAATGAGCAGAAGGCCAGGGCTTTGGGAAGCAGGCACCAGGAAGCTGGCATCCTCCTTCCTGGGGCTATTAGCTACTGAAGAGATAATACATTCTGCTGATGGCATCTCCTTCATACAGGCCTCCCACAAATAACTGCGGACCTGGAGCAAGGCATTGGGGAGATCACAAGGATAAATCAGACCCAGGCAGTGCATGTCATAAAACTCACAGCCCAGGGGTGGGTACTAAAGCCCATGTTCAACAATCTCTAATGCTGGAGCCCACCCGCCTCGTTTCACATCCTGCTCTTGCTGTTACTGCAGATCACTAGGCAAGTTACCTACTTTCTCTGTGCCTCAGTTATTTATCTGAGAAACTTGGATAATGATCATGCTTATCTTGGGAGCATTAAGTGAATGAATACATATAAGGCTCATAAGTGTCTGACATATCGTAAGCATTGAATAAAAGTTATTATTAGGACTATTATCATACACTATTACATACTATTAAATCTATAGTATATACCATAAACACTATAGTATATATACTGTATCTAGTTATACCATATAAGTTTATAGTGCATATATAAAATATACTACATATGTAGCATATAGCTTATATCTAACACATATTATATATACTATTATGAAAACGATATTATCACAATGTTCTGTAGTAACACCGTGGAAGGGGAATTATTTCTGACAAGGTAGGTTAGAGAAAGATATAGTTATAAAAACAGCATAATGGGCCTGGTGCAGTGGCCCACACCTGTAATCCCAGCACTTCGGGAGGCCGAGGTATATGGATCACCTGAGGTCAGGAGTTCGGGACCAGCCTGATCAACACGGAGAAACCCATCTCTACTAAAAATACAAAAAATTAGCCAGGTGTGGTGGCGGGTGCCTGTAATTCCAGCTACTCAGCAGGCTAAGGCAGGAGAATCACTAGAACCCAGGAAGTGGAGGTTGCAGTGAGCCAACATCACACAATTGCCCTATAGCCTGGAGGACACAGCAAGACTCTGTCTTTAAAAAAAAAAAAAAAAAGAGCATAGTAGTCACTATTTGTCAAAAGCTCAAAAGCCAGCTCATAAGCATTATCTAATGCAGTCCTTCCAAAACCCCACAAGCAGATACTCACCACCTTTTGACTATGAAAGTTCATCCCCATAGAGCGTAAGTAGCTTGCAGAACAGTTCCATGGTGGAGCCCATTTGCACCCACATGTGACTGTCTCCAGAGTCCAAGTTCCTAAACTCTGTACCTTATTCTTCAGGATATGTGACTTTCCATGAGAATCTGAAAGGCAGGAAAAGTGTGGAGTGTCAGGGTTAGGATGGAGAGGGGCACAGAGGCCTCCACAGCTGGAGCCCAGTGCCAGGGCAAAGGGGTGTCATCAGAACAAGTGAAAGAATGCTGAGACCCCTCCACTCTGCACAGGCTTACCTTGGTTGATTCCAGGCCCATGGAACATGTAGCCTTCCCTGTCCTAAGCCTCCAAGCCCATGTCTTAGAAAGATGCAAGTCCCAGAGGACAGGTGGAAATGGTTGTGCTGAGTTACTGGAGCTGAGGCCACACTTGATGGGGTGGGAGAAGCAGGAAGCCATCCTCCTCCTTCTCATTTCTTTCTTTTACATCCTCCCACTTCCTTTTGTGTCCTGGTTGGTAAGATCCCCATTACCATAACCTGCTTAGAGCCTCCTCAGCCTGACTTACTGGCCCTGGGGTCTTCCTCAAGAAAGGTTCCCAGCAACAGGTAAGGCTGCTTGGGAATGGGTGGAGGAGCAGACTCACAGCGGGGAAAATCAAGAGCTTATAGCTATATAGCTATTGGCCCAGGACCACATGCCTTCTCCAGCAGCCATCCCTAACATCAGTGTCTTCACCTCTACCATCCAAGAAAGGGTTTCAGACAAACAGGGGACCAGGTATACAGCTGGATCAAAGTAGTCAAAACAGAGCACTTTTGCTTTCATTGATTTCTACCTGAAGCCAAGAGGTGCAGAGAGAGTCTGGATGACCTGAAGACTCTCCTCTCAACAGGAAATTCAGACCCAGGAGAGATGGCAACACAGGCTAAGAAGTCATCTTCAGGGCAACCCAAGTGAGCATCATGCACCTATTCACTTATACAAAGGCACTTGCCGAGAACATACTACACGCTAGGCACCAGATAGGTAGAGTGACAAATAGAATCCCTATCTTCTAATGAGGGAGGCTTTCAAGTAAGCAAATATTATAAGACAATGGGATTCATGCTATGATGGAGGGACACAAGGTGCTGTGGGAGGAAAGAAGACCAGCAGCCAATTCACTAATGGAGGCTGGATGTGAGTGGGATGCAGTGGCCTCTGAATCAAGTTGGGAATGAGAAGCAGGAATTGGAGTTAGCCAAGGAGAAAAGCGGGATAACGCCATTTCAGAAGGAGGAAGAGATGGGAATGGGTTTATGCAGATGTTTGTAGTTACAGAAAATGAAAGGAGCTCCCATCT
Source organism: Sapajus apella (assembly GCF_009761245.1). Classification (NCBI taxonomy): domain Eukaryota; kingdom Metazoa; phylum Chordata; class Mammalia; order Primates; family Cebidae; genus Sapajus; species Sapajus apella. The sequence goes on along the minus strand of NW_022436956.1, from coordinate 23,624,918 downwards.
GAGTGCCTGTATTTCCTCTGAGAGGGATAGAAGATGTGGTAGAGGAGAGAAAATTGAAAAATCGCCCCTTCAGGAGATGAGGGGAGCTGGAAAAGAAGCTGGCTAGCATGTTGAAATTTGATCACCAGTGTGGTGGTGTTGAAGGCAGGGCCTAATGGGAGGTGGTGAGTCATGGGGGGATCCCTTGTGGTGGGATGGCTTGGTGCCATTCTCAAGGCAATGGGTGAGTTCTTGCTCTTGAGAGAGTGGATTGGTTCTTGGGAAAAGGTATTAGTTCCCATGAGAGTGGATTCGTATAAAGCCAGGATGTCCCTGAGATTTGGTCTGTCTTCCCACGTGACCACTTCCTCTTTGACATTCTCTGCCTATCCTGATGCAGCACTGAAGCCCACACCAGAAGCCAAACCGATGCCAGCACCATGCTTCTTTTACAGCCTGAAGAACCATGAGCCAAATACAATTCTTGTCTTTATAAATACCTAATCTCAAGGTATTCCATTATAGCAACACAAATGAACTAAGACACTAGGGATGTAAGTCATGTGCACAGGACTCTCCCATGTCCATATCCTCTTCCTAATGAAGAATTTAATTGGGATTCTGATTATTTCCTCTCCTTTGGATGGTTGTGGCATATGAAATGCTATGTGCTTTAGTAGGAAACAAAGCAATTTCCTGAAACATTTTCTGTAAGTTATCTCATTCGATTAACTCTGCTTTACAAATGAATAAGCTAATGTATTGGAGTGATAAGTAACTTGCACAGTATCACATACTTAAAGCGAGAACCCAAAGAAGGTGAGAGACACATTCTTCCTGCTTTAGGCTCATGGAAATGATGGAAGTTGAAGACAGATCTTCCAACTCGAAGTCCTAAGTTTTGCACTGTGAGTCAGAAGACAGTTTCGGTCTCAGGTCTGTTACTAACCTGCAATAGGATCTTCAATTACTCATTTAACTGCTCTAAGCCTCAACTTCCTCATTTGTAAAATGAATCTGTGAGTCTCTTTGAAACTTTTTTTTTAGACAGGGTTTTGGCCCTGTCACCTCAGACTCCCAAGTAGCTGGGACTATAGATGCATGGCAGAACACCAGCTGCTTTTTTAACTTTTTGTAGAGACAGGGATCTTGCAATGTTGCCTATGCTGATCTCAAACTCCTGGGCTCAAGTGATCCTCCTATGTAACTAGAGATTCAAGAACGGCCACCTAGAATCCAACCCATGAGCCCTCTAGCCTAGGAATGAGGCTTTGGCAGGAAATATCCAAGATGGGTTTTCTTTCATTTTCACAACCCTATAAAGTTTGCGAATTCCAATAAACAAATGTACTTTAATAATATGTTGACGTAATTTGTTGCTGTCTTTCCATGCAAGAAGAGCTAGTATGCAATGAGTACAAAAGGCCAAAAGTGAGCACAGTGACCAACTCACTGTATGCCCTTGGTCAAGGCCACCTCACCTCATTCAGACTCAGTTTATTCAGCTGTGAAGTAAGTAAAAGATCCTTAAAGTCCATCCTACTTTAAATGTCTCCCACAAACCTTAACTCGTGTAAGCAAATGCATCCTCAACCTGTCTACTTGATTTTCCAGTGAGCATTTCTAACTTAACATGTCTAAAACAAAATCCACAATTTTCCCCATCACATCAGCTCCTCTTGCAAACGGCAATCCTATCTAAGTTTCTTGGACAAAAACCTTGGGGTCGTTTTTGGCTTCCCTCCTTTTTTCATCCTCTGCACCCAGCCCATCGGAAAATCCTATTAATTTTACCTTCAAAATATGTCTCATGTACCACCACTTCTCAGCACCTCCACCAACATTACCATACTAACCTAAGCTATTGTCACTTCTCCCCTAGATTAATATGACCATTCTCTAGCTGCTCTTACTGCCTCTAACTTTGTTCTTCCACAGTCACAGCAGTCAGAGTGATCCTTTTAAGGCATAACTATGTCCCTGCTTTCTTTAAAACCCTCCAAAGGCTTCCCATCCCACTTGGGCAGAGGGTTCTCAATCTGACCCACACTCTAATGATCTGGCACCCTCCTGCTCCTGTCTCCTTCTACTCTCCTCCTGTTCACTCTGCTCCAAGCACACTGACCCCCTTGCTGCTCCTTGAACAGGTCCACCATGATCCTGCTTAAGGAACTTTGCACTCACTGTTTCCTCTGCTGGGAAAGGATTTATCAGGCATGCTCCTCCCTTCTTCGGGTCACTGAGCAGATGCTGTCTTACCAAGGCAGCCTTCCCTGGCCATCCTATAGAAAGTAGCACTCATGCACACTCCACCGCACCTCCACTTTCTAATCCCTTAACCTGCTTTCTTTTCCTTCATAGCATCGATAGGCTATCTTGTACAAGCAGCACGTCTCAAATTGTAATGTGCACACGGATCAACTGGGGGTCTTGTTAACCGCACATTCTGACTGCACGGTCGGGTTCTGCACTGGTAACAAGACTTCAGATGATACCATTGCTGCTGGCCCACGGATCACACTTTAGAATGTAGAGTATATAGCATCTGTTGATTTGTTTATGTCTGTCTCCTCTAGCAGAAATGTAACCTCTATGGTAGCCAAAACTTTGTCAGTTTTTTGTTGGTTTTTTTTTTTTAACTCTATATTCCTTAGCATTTATATCAGTGTTTGGCACAGAACAGACATAAAATAAATTTCACTAAGGGAATCATGAAGGTATGAGGTAGATACGTGAGAACCCCAGAAGGTCATCCGGTAAAGTCCTAGAAGCTACAGCAAAATCCAGTGAGATGGGGTCCCGAAACAAACAGAAATGTGATAAGGCAGAGAAAGCAAGTGTCAAATCCAGTCAGCTGGATCCAATGATTAGGTTTAAGAAATTAGCTGGACAAGAAGTGAGAGACAAGGCCCATGTGTCAGGGGCTAGAAGAGACCCGAAAGCGAGAACAGGGCAGAAAAGAAGTTCAAAAGAAGCGGCTTCAAAAGAATTGTTTCAGTCAAGACTGCAATGCTCAAAGCCCGCTTCGAGGTGTGGAGATGTATGGCCTATCAGTAGGTTGCTGTGCTTCAAGGCACAGAGTTGGGTAGGACGAATTCTATTTTATTTCAATCCCTCTTGGAACTTCTTGATTTTAGGATACAAGAAACGAGTCTCTTAAAGTTTACTATCTACTGTATTTGATTTAATTTGTCCTAAATCTGTTTCTTAATAGCTTGAAAAATGTCCCATAACTTATGCATTTCAGAGTAATATAATAATTTCATGGTATATTGTATACCACTTTGATGCTGACATGGTTTTTCTGATGATGATGATGATGATACCCATTTTCACTTTCCAAAGGGTTTGAGGCCATTTATAAAATAGTAACAACAACGAATAACATTCATGTGGTGCTTACCATGTGCCAAACACTGTTCTAAGGACTTTACAGATATTCATTTAATCTTTCCAACAATCTTACAAGGTAGGTATCTTTGTCATCCCCACTTTATAGGAAAGAAAACAGAATCCCAAAGAGGTTAAGTGACTTGCCCAGGATCACTCAGCTAGCAAATGGCAACACCTACAATACAATAAAAAATAAAATATGTAAGAACCAAGTCATAAAAGAAGGGCACATGGGAAGAAACTAGTTTTATCCTAAAACTTGAGGAGAGAATGTTATAACTCAAAACAAAACTTCATTGTCAGTTTCCTGGCAGCCCAGGAGAGAAGAAAAATGGATTGGGCTTTATCCAAAGGTTACCTCAGGCAAATTTTAAGACAGTCTTGTCGCACTAAACCAGAAGCATTAAAAACGGGTAGTCAGTGTGAGCGCGGCCACTCTAAAAGGCAGAGCCGGGGAGAAGTGTAGAGTCAGAGGCCACTGGGGAAAGTAGACTGAGTTGCCAAAAAAGGCCAGCAAGAGAGGCAGAGGGAAATCAAGACTAGAGGAGGCGGAAAAGGTTCCAAACACAGAGAAGGCAAGAGTCAGTGTAAACCATCAATGCAGGGGAGGGTCAGCACCCGAGCGAATTATGGAAATGCAAAGTCCTTTTATACCTTGTTACTTAAAGTGTGGCCCTTGACCCAGCTCAAGAACTTACTAGAAATATAGAATATAGAAATATAGAATTTCAGGCCCCATCCAGTTCCACAGAATCAGAATCCATGTTTCACAAGCTCCTCGGGTGATCGGGTGCACATGGGGGTTTGAGAAGCACTGTTTTGGCATGGGCTTTGGTGATGCCCACACGGCAGGAGACTCTGACACACACCAGGCACTGTGGCAGGTGCCCTCACATTCATTATCTCCTGGGATCCTCATAACAATCACACAATAAAGATATCCCTTTTTGGCTGGGCGTGGTGGCTCACGCCTGTAATCCCAGCACTTTGGGAGGCTGAGGCAAGTTGATCACCTGAGGTCGGGAGTTTGAGACCAGCCTGACCAACGTGGTGAAACCTCATCTTTACCCAAAAATTCACCAGGTGAGGTGGCAGGCACCTGTAATCCCAGCTACTCAGGAGGCTGAGGCAGGAGAATCACTTGAACCCAGGAGGCAGAGGCGGCAGTGAGACTAGATCGCACTGTTGCACTCCAGCCTGGGCAACAAGAGCGAAACTCCATCTCAAAAAAATATTAATAGTAATGATAATAATAAAGATGTCCTTTTTGTACTCATTTTACAGACGAGGAAATTGAGGCTCACAGTCACATACTTAGTGAGAAACAGAGCTGGGATTTGCCCAAACCAATTACCTTCCATTCCATTCAATTCATTTCTATTAGCATTTCAATGAGAATTTATCCTGGCCAAGGCAATAGCAGAGAAGCTACTCCTGGCATCATTCTGAAGGGTAGGAGCAGGAGGCCTATATCAGAGTGTGTTACAGCAAACAATGGAGGAAGGCTCAGCAGTAGGCTCTGATTGAAGGGAAGGGAACAGACGTGAGCAGGTAGGACTGATGTCTTGCAGGAAAGTAGAAACAGAGCCTTCCGGGAGCATGGCAAAGCTGGCCCTGAATCCATCCAGAAAACAAGTCCTTCCTATTACAACTGGGGACATATAGAGGTAGCTGTAGCCATGCCATGCTGCCCTAAAACCCTCCCCTTCCCGCCCCCACCTCGGCTAGCTGCAGTGGTGTGTCACCCTTCTGACTGTTCCGTTCGTTCAGCGAAATGTCAGTATAGGAGCAAACTGAGAATGAATGTGTGTTTCATTTGCCAATGAGTCATGTACCACCTAACCACTCACGTGTGTGATTTGAGCACGTGCGTTAGCTGTTATTTAACTTTTCCTTTATTGGTGATTGGTTTCATGAAGTTGCACATGGGCCAGGATGGTCTTGTATCTAATTGGATTCCCCAGAATACAAGGTGGATGCAGAGTGCATGTTTCACAGATTTTTATTGATGGATCGCCTCTTCTGGAAAACAAAACCAGAGCCCTCAGTCCCTCAGTGCCGCACCAGGGAGAGCAGTCCAGGTGGAGGAGATGCGTCCTGAGAGCTGAGTGGGTCCTTCTACGTGGGTTGGCCTGATAATCCCCGCTTCTCCTAGTTGAGCCCTCCTATCAGGGCTCAGGGAATCCCTGACACGCCTCTCCCCTCCTCTTTCATCTTCATGGGAAACAGAAACTTCACCGCATGTGGGTGTGTGGTGTGAAGACACTAGGTGGTATTCTCGTCCGGGCAGCTGTTTTGCTGTGTTGTTTTGTGCCCCTTCCTGAGAAGATAAGATCTGGACCAGATTGTGATTCTCTCCCACGGACCCTCAAAGGCAACAAGCAAGTCACGTTCATTTCTCAGGCACCTTCTCAGAAGCACACCCCACATCAGTATCTTTAATGAGATCCAGGTCACTTGAAAGCAGCAGCGAAAGCAGCTTCCCTAAAACACAGGGCAAGATCAGTGCCTCCTCTGAGCTTCCCTTTCTTCTCCCAAGATCTCTAGGCAAGACTGATTTGCATGGGCAGCTAACTGGTACCTCCCAGAAGGAAACTTGAAGCCTGAGGTCGCTGGAGATACCAACACCTTCCCCAGCTGCAGGGGGGTCGGAGAGATGAGCACTTAACAGAAAACAAACTTGGCAGGCCTTTGGGGAGCTGGGGAGAGGGGAGAAGACTGCTCTGGAAGACAAAGAAGGAAAATAAAAGACAGAAACAGCTAAAAAGAATAAATGGTTATGAGCACAAACTCTGCTACCTGGCTTCAAAATGGGATTGCAGTTGCAAGATGGCCCCAAGATATGAACTAACTCCCCTGGGACCCAGATTGTAGCCCAGATAGCAACTGCACCTGCCTCACCCAGTGCAGAACACAGAATTAGTCCTGCTCTGCAAAGCCCTGTGACTGGCTTGCTATCACCAGTGACCCTCCCTCCCCTGCAACCCAAAAGGACCGAAACCTAATTTTGATCACTCTTCCTTCCTTCAAAGCTGCTTCTCCTTCAATCCTCTTCAGACCCCCTTATATTGTAAACTGGCAGCTGATAATAGCATTCACTTTCAACCCGATGTTTACTGAGAAGTCAGAGGAAGTGCCTATAAAAGACAGGGCTTGCAAAGATAGAGGGTAAAACTATTGGAGATTTCTTCTTCTAGTTAAAAGCATCATGCTCTCCTGACCTAGGTCCCAAAGACCAGGCTAGAGAGAGAAAGAGAGACACTGAGGTTTCTGGTGTATCTCCTAATGTGCAAAATGGCAGGAGGAGGAGGCTAGTATTGCTTATGGCTCCACGTGACCTAAGGATGGCCTTTCCCAATGGTGAGCCTAACAGCCTTCCAGTCAGAGAATCAGGCCTCCAGAGCAGAGCTGGGAGGGGAAGATGTGGCAGCCTTGGGGGCTGGGGCTACAGGGTGGGGGGAAATAGAGGAGGCAGAGGCCCACAGTTGAGAAATACAGTGGAGGCCAGGCCCACAGTTGAGAAATACAGTGGAGGTGGCTCACACCTGTAAGCCCAGCACTTTACAAGGTGGAGATGGGAGGATCCTTTGAGCTCAGGAGTTTGACATCAGCCTGGGCAATATAGCAAGGCTCTGTCTCTACTAAAACTCAAGGAAAAAAAATAGCTGAGTCCCATGTACTTGGGAGTCTGAGGCAGGTACTCAGGAGGCTGAGGCAGGAGGATCACTTGAGCCTGGGAGGTTGAGGCTGCAGGGAGCCAAGATCACACCACTGCACACTAGCCTGGGCAACAGAGGGAGACCTTATCTGAAAAAAAAGACAGAAAGGAATCCAGTAGAACATGGCAGCTCCTTTGCTGTTAAGTTCCAGGATATTTTTCATTCTGAGCAGCCTAGGGTGTCTCTAGCTGTTAAGGGGAAAGAGCTTGGAGGATGTGGGGAAGGGAAAGCTGAGGTACTACTGAGGGTCAAGCCTGGCTGGGGGATAGGTTGCCTGGACTGCATCTTCAGGGCCTTCTCAGTTCCTTTCCTGGCCCCTGGATAACAAACCGGGCCTGTCTTTCTCTGTCTCCCTCTGTTTCTCCTCTTCCTTCCTCTCTCTCCTGCTCTCTTGTTTTCCCACCCTCACTCACACACACGCACCTTTTCTTGGTTAGATTGTTACATTCAATCCTAGGTAGGTGTGCCTCTAATTTCGGGTCCCCAAGCATACACACCCTAGACCTCAGGGGACTTTGGCTTCCTGAGGTCAGGTCAGAAGATGAACAGGTCTGAAATGCCATTAGTCACACCACGGAATGGAGTGAGTTGGGTGCTTCAGGTAGATCCAGAGCCCAGCTTGGCTCCTATTCGGTATCTGGGCCTCCTCCCAGAACAGCCTGAAAACCCCAGGAAGTTCCGACAGTGCCTGCCCTGGGCGGGCCAGTGTGAGCAGAGAGCATGGGCTTTGGGGCTGGAGCCTCTGCATTTGTATGCTGGCTCCACCACCTACCTGTCACCCTGAGAAAGCAGTTTGACTTTAAATCTCCTTTCCCCTAGGTGGGAAAGGGACAATAATGGTCCTTAGTAAAACTGAATGAGATACTATGTAGGCCCAGCATGGTGCCTGAGCAGATCAAAAACTCCATAACTCAATAACTCATCGTCATTCTTATTTTTATCAGCACTGCCATAATCACTGTTAGCCTCCAGGCCAGCAGCCACGCTGGGCCTGCAGTGAATTCTCTTAGAGTCCATTTTTGAGGGAGCCGGTACCCAGCATTTTCCAGAGTCCCCAGAAGCTATTAAGGATGTCTGTGTACACCCAGTTTGCAGTGTTTAGTTCAACCTGGAGGGACTCATACCAAGTGCAGCCTAAGGGTTTTTGCAGAGTCTGACAACTAATATTTTGCAGACAGTCTGATGACTCCAACACTCCTGCCTTATGTCCCCAGGTCTGAAACAGCTTTCTTAATAGACTGGGAGATTCACTACAAGAATTCTCCCTTGTCAACATTTTACTAACCCGGATGAAGGATTAAAAATGATGCTAACCAGCAGTTCTGATGAGGCTTCGGTCAGTCACAGCTCTGCATGGCTACACTTGCTTCCTCTTCCTCTTCCTGTCCCCTCTTTGCTGATCTGGACTCAGCCTGGTATTCTTGTCATCACCTAGGTGAGCTCAGCTCAGCGTGAAACAAAACAGCTCATCTGAAGGCACCACACAGTCTGTACTGGGAGGAGGGGACCCCACCTCAATCCCCTGCCTTCTCACAAGTGGGCTCTTTGGGCTCCATCTTGCAAAAGCCGGGCAGAAAGAATTTTAATCTGAGCTCTCAGAGCCCTTGGACACACGGGAGCATGAGCTGCCCCTGATTCCTTGGGTGCGGGGTGGTCCACAATCACTCACTCATAGCACTGTCTGAGGGTTGACCACTCAGCTTTCAAATCCTAGGCACAATTTCTTTTCAAAGGGCTTGCATGTTTGTTCTTTTTTGAACTTCGGTTTTGGATCCGTTTGGGTGTTCTACAGAGGAGAGCCACTCTGCCTTGGCGTTGAAGCATTCTCTCACCCACGTTCTCCTCCCTACTCCCAAGTGTCTTGAATCCCTGCTGCATTGCAAGTTCATGCATCTGGACTGTTTTCATGCTCTTGGGCCATGGCATGTATTTTATAAACACACGGTCAGTTTACACTACCTGGGAACTTAGGGGATTTCCTCTCTGTGGGAAACAGCTGTGGGGAGCTTGACCAACCTTGGCTTTGTGGAGAGTAAGACGTCGCCTCTGATCATCCACTTGGGGCAGCTGCACTGGCTGTGTTCTTGTGGTTACACCTGAGGATTTTCCCAGAAATCTGGGCTAAGGAGGGAAGCTCATTATGCTCTCCTCCCTGGTTTGCAGTTTAATTGTTAATAAATGATTTTGCATATCATAAAACTCCATGTCTGTTCACCTTCACGCCAGCTACCAGCAGCACCTTCAGCCATCTGAGTGCTATGGGACCTCTGAAGCCGCAGAATTATGGCATCATAAAGCTGGAAGGGATTTTCAGAGAGTCATTCGCCCAACACACTAGATGAGCACTTACTTTATGCAAAGTGCTGTGCTAGTTTCCATGGGTGAAGACAGGTGAACAAGACCCAGCCTCTACCCTCAAAGTACCGACAGACTTTAGACTTGGCCATCATCTCCACAAAGCCTTCTGTGACTTTCTTTTTCAGGTGGGCTCAGGGTGTCCTCCTTAGTTCATGCCCCCTGCTGACCACTATCACAGCACCCACCATGCTGCAGTGAGGCGGTCCGTGTGTCTTTCTTCCATATAGAATGTGAGCTTCTGGAGGGTGGGATCAGCCACACTGGGTGATGGTGAGATTCTGCAACTCCTATCATGAGGTTTTCATAAAGGGAGAATAAGATTAAGAGTAGACAAAACCTAAAATGCAATAAAATAAATGGAAAAAAAAAAGATTAAGAGTAGAAACACTCTATTTACTAGCGACTTAGGCTAACCACCAAAAACCAGATGAGGTTGGTAGCTACCTGAAGCAAAAAGAACTAGAGACGCCAAAGGGATACCACCAACCTTGAGAGTTCATGAAGAAGCTGGGAACACTGGAAGCATCTGAGACACTGTTCTCTTGGCCCTTCTGCACATCCTCTCTGCCACATCTGGAAGAGTGTGTTCATTAGGGCTGCCAAAACAAAATACCGACTGGGTGGCTTAAATAACAGAAATTTGTTTCCTCACCATTGTGGAGACTGGAAGTCCAAGATCAAGGTGTCTGCGGGGTTGTTTCTTCTGAAACACCCTCTCCTTGGTTTCCAGATGGCCGCTTTCTCTCTATCTTCACATGGTCTTCTCTCTATACCTATCTGTATCCTAATCTCTTCTTATAAGGACACCAGTCATATTGGATTAGGGCCTAGTCGTATGATCTCATTTTACCTAAATAATCTCCTTAGAGACCCTACCTCCAAATAGAGTCACATCCTGAGATACTGTGGATTAGGAAGTCAACCTATAAACTTAGAAGAGGAGGAGGAGGGTGCACAATTCAGCCCATGATGGAAGTTAACACTGATGCTCAGAGACGTGCCAGTGAGTTCCTGATAAAAGCCACAGCCAATCAGTTCAGGAGGCAAGAATGAGGCCTGTAACCGCCTTCCTTCTTAGCTAACTTACAACCCCAGAGAGTCAAAGCTTCATCCAGCACTGGTAACTGAATTTAACTCTACGTTGCTACCACTACTTCCTGTACATGCTCCGTCACCCCTTGGCCTCCCCACAGCACTGGTACTGCTGGAGGTGTCTGTATTTGAGCCAAAGGCAAGAGAAGGTGTCAATTTGAAAGAGATAAAGAAACATGTCTCCCTTGAGACTAGGATGGGAAATGACATGGATGGAGGCAACTTCCAAGGAGAACCACTGGCTCGCTTCCCAAGCTCATAAGCGGAACATAGAAAAAAGGCCCAAATGCCCTGGCTAGATGGAAGAGAGCCAAGCCACCAACAAGCACCAGCAGTGGATCTCTGACTGCCAGCCAGGGCCATGGCACTGCCAGACAGGAACTGACATGGAGCAGAGAGAGAGGCCTGGCAGCAGATGGCTTCCCCCTCCACAGAGATTTTGCTGTTGGCTCCTGCAGGGTCATGAGTCCTAAGCAGCCTCGGTTCTCAGAGTCGCTCTTCACTATTGGGTGCCAGCTGGCTGAGTGTCATATTGGAAAAGAGCACAGGATGTGAGCTTCTAGATGAACCGACTCATTATATCAGACTTGGCTAAGTTTGGCCACACAATGCCAAGACAGCAGGGAGGTGCTGCTGACTCAGCACCAGGACCCCAAGGACACGTAGGTCCAGAAGTGGCTTGGAGTAAAGGATATCTACAACTGACAACTGCAGTGTTCTAGAGTTGCTTAGGGCCCAGCCATTAAGCTGTAGTCCAGTTCTCTAGGCAAAGGGAAGTTCACAGTCCGCCTTCTCCGCTGCCTCCGAACCCAAGTCTCAAGGTGCAAAGTCCTGGAGGACTTGCAGAAATCAATTGCTGGCTTATCCAGGAGATATTAAAGTTTCCTTTAAAATCAACCCAGCAGTCTGGATGACCTGCTTCTCAGTCTCATCCTGAAATTGCATCCACAGCAGGGTAGACCAGCCTGAGAAGCCAGCTCGGGAAGTGTAACTGAGGAGATCATAGCCAACAATCGTCCTTGGACCAGGTGGCATTCTGGGCTTTGCCTGGAGAAAGCCACATTTTTCACACAAAAAACAAAAAACTAAGGATCAGAAGGAAGAAGTCAGTGGTCATAGTAGGGTGTGGACTCTGCCTCAGCAGAGACTCTGGGGGAGATAAAACAGGGGGAGATGAGACTATGATCACCTCACAAGAGTTAAGCGTCGAAAGTCATAGGAGCTGTATGTAGAGCTACTTTGCCCACCTGTGGTTCTCCCCTATACTGGGTAAGAACAAGTAACAGCATTGACACAATTTGAGACAGGAGTTTGTCTAGCAGAAGACCAGAGGGATTGATTGCAGTGGCAACCTGGTGACCCCATTCATTCATTCATTCAACACATTTTTACTGAGCACCTAAATTGTGCCAAGCATTGTGCTGAGTGACTAACAGGATAAAAAATAAACTAACAAGCCTTACCCTCTTGAAGCTTACATTCTAGCAGAGAAAAGAGGAGATAAACAATTATACAATTCAAGACACTAATAATTGTAATAAGTGCTACCAAGGGCTTTGAGAGTACATGATGGAACGCAATCTTGGAGGTCCCAGAAGCCTTCCTTGGGAAAGTGTCACTTAGGCTAGGCCCTAAAGGATGACTGGGAATCACCTAGAAAAAAGGATGGGGTGGGGATGGAAAAGAGCATGCCAGGAAAAAGGAGCAACTTACGCAAAGGCCTTAAGTCTGGAAAGAATCAATGAACCAAGGTCCCAAGTGGCTGGGGTCCAGAGATTGGTGTAGGATGGGTCTAAAGAGCCTAGCTCTCAGAGAAGGCACCTCATGCAGGGCATTATAGACTTTCCAAAGGGTTTTTCTCTCTGTCTAAGAGCAGCCAGAGCCATAGAAGGGCTTGGGGGAGGAGGAGATGGCATTATTAGGTATGCTGACCTGAGCATTCAGCCTTCCCCTTTACCTAATGTTGCCTCCATACAAAAGAGGAGACCTGGCCTTGTGTCTGATTCATCATGATCTGAAAATCTCCAAACTGGACAATTCGTGAGAGCTACTTTGCTTCTAGCAAGCAGAGTTAGTCAACCGATTTGCAAAGACAAAATTTAGGTTTGCACGTGTGTTTCCAGAAGGACAGGATGTCTCTGTGGGCTCCCATCTGGCTACCAATTAACTGATGTCTGCGCCTTAGAGGTATAGACGCACCCAGCTTGCAGGAAAGAGAAAATGGGGCTAACTTCCCCAGCAACACTATAAACTGAGGCTTACAAAAGGTAGTAGGCATGGCAGGTCACAGCAATTTTTCATGATACTATTGAGACCAAGCTCATGGGAATTAAAAGAACCCAGATGCTGCTGGAAAGCGAGTCAGCCTCTCTCCATCTTTGAAACTCAGATGTTTGGTGCAAATTTCACTACAAACAGGAAAGCAGTCCCTTTTCTATGCACCCAGAGAGAATCTCTAACCTATCATTATTCCAGTAGGATTCTCCTAAACTGCTTCAAGTCAGCCTGTTGTTTTATCCCAAAACCAAAGGATGCCGGGGATGGTCTTCTGGTCTCAGAGGCCTTCATAAGACAGCCCCAGCAAATCCTTCCTCCATCTCTGAGCCAACCGTGCACCAAGCTCAATCTCAACCTAAATATTCAAGGCACAAAAACTGATCTTAGAGGTCCCCAGTAAGGGCAGAGTGGTTCTGAACAAGACCACACTGAGCAACTTCTGCTGGACTTCCTCTCATGCTCATGAGAAATGACTGCTGGGCCATTTCTGAGACCACCCAGGCACCCTCCTGCTGAATATTCAAGATGGACATTCGTAGTGCTCACCCCACCCTGCCACCCCAAGGGTCTAAGAAACGCACGCGCACACAGGCATCTATCTCCTTAACGCTCTCATGGCCACCAAGCTCAGGCTAGAATACAAGGATGTGTCCCTTGACCCTTTTGTCCTCTCTTCCCAGTCTGAGCCAGGGCATGAAGTGCACAAGAAGACAGTTAACCTGAATCACCACATGGAGACATTCCCATTTAGAACCTTTGTGCCTCAGGTACAGCAGATCAGCCAGGGACAGGACAGGACGCCTCCCAAGGCCAGACTCAAGACAGGTTCCCTCCCCTGCCAATAAGAATGGACACGAGACATTCATGGGACACACACAGGAACTCTGAGTTCTGTCTTGGCCTCCCCCATCCCCAACTGGCAGCCAGTCCCCAAAAGCAGCCCTGGGCGGAGAGGGAGGGCAATTTTGGATTCTATGGGCTAGCAAGCAGGTGCTGTGGCAGCTTCAGTCTTAGTGAGGCTGCACGCCTCTCTCTTTTCCCCCACCTTAGTGAGACTCCCTGTCAGACATTGGTGCATTTTCTCCCCTGGGCACTGGGCACAGAGCGTTTTCATTTCTTTTCCAGCTGGGGACCCTGAACCCCTTGACTCCTGACCTGGCTGCTCTTCAGCGGACACCTCAGGTTCCTCCTGCAGAAGAGACCCCTGTTGGCCACTCCTAAACCCTCCTCAGGCCCCTAGATAGCCCCTCCGCCCTAAGTCAGCAAGAAGGGCCACTGCAGTGACAGAGCTCCCCCTACTGACAGCTAGCTGTGGTGAAGGGCCCGGGAGACAGGAAACAAGGCACTCTCTCCCCTAGAAATTAGATTCTGGGAATACCTTCCAACTCTCCCTCAATCCACTGCTCCCAAATAAGGGCAGCATTATCTGGAAGATCTTAAGAATAAAATCATTTTACATCTGTGCCACAGTTCCGTGGACAACACTGAACTTGAAATAACACCCAGGATAGGCCCTTAGCCCAGCCTGGGCCAGACTAATGACATGTCTTCCAGGGCCCCCACTGCACCAAGCTCAAAACATCATGTGCACCAAACCATTCAATTAAGTGTTGCCACTGACTTAATTGAGACAGCTGGCCTACCCCTCCCCAGAGGAATTCTTAGACACCTTGCCCACCCTTACAACACAGGCAGCAACACACTTGGTTCTCAAAGTGTATGACATTCATTTAATCCACAAAAACAATGCCATCACCCCCCAAAAATAGATGTCACCATTAGATGAGGAAATTAAGGCATAGAAAGATGAGTGACATGCCGGAATGAAAACTCAGCAGCTTACACATAAAGGCCACTTTCTAGAGGAGCTGTGAGCTGAGGACCGTTAAGAAGAGAGGACACTGGAACCGGGAAATCTCTGAGACCTGAGCTCTTTCAGGGCCCTGCCAGAAGAGGAAGCCGAGAAAGCCAGACCTCTCCCTCTGCCCATGCTGAGTCACCACAGAGACCCTCCCCAGATCACCACAGCCTTAGAACCACCTCCACCAGTGGCTCCAGAAGTTTCATGGAGGAGCAAAATAGGGGAAGGGAATGAGCACAGGCTCAGAGGCTTGACCAGCACCTCCCATCCTGACCATCACAGGAAACAGGCTCTTCAGAAGGATCCAGGAGAGCTCTTAGCTAGAGAAACACTAAAGGCCCTCGTGAGTCCATCTTTATGGCATCTCCCACCCACAGCCCAAGTTCATATAATCCAGGGCCTCAGGATACCGAGAGCAACACAGATAGACTGTGCTCAATTTGGAAAGCAGCAAGGGTAAGGAAAGCAAGGAAATGGGCCTGGCCTCTAAGCCTGGATGACTTACAAAATGGTGGTGCCATTGTCTAAAAACCAAGAAGTCAAGAGGAACGCAGTGGAGTGAGAAAGGAAGTGATGTGCTAATGGGGGAACACCCAGCGTCTTGCCCCACAACTTGGCACAGAATTCACCTCAATATAATTATTGC
Organism: Sapajus apella; assembly: GCF_009761245.1. NCBI lineage: Eukaryota > Metazoa > Chordata > Mammalia > Primates > Cebidae > Sapajus > Sapajus apella. Next base: position 23,609,593 of record NW_022436956.1, on the reverse strand, counting down.
TGTAAGTGCTAATTTGTTCACATTTGTTAGAGTCAGTTAATCCACCCAAATAATTAGTTTATTTGCGGCCAATAAACTGAATGCTAACTGGCCTCCAAGTCATTCATCATCAAGTGGTGAGATTACGTGGTTATGAATAAACCAAGTCTGCAGATAAAAGATTTATTGGTGACTTAAGCATGTGTTTATTAATTCAATAAAATTTACCAAATACCTTCCAGAGGAAGACACTGTATTAGGTGCTTTAAAAGATTAATAAAAACGAGCCCAGTCCCCAAGTAGCTCAAACCTTACTGGACAAGAGATGAGAAGTACCCAAATAAGTGCAAACGATGTCAAGGGCCATGAGAGGGTAGAAACTGCCATGGCACTTTAGAAAGGGGATAAGCAGGTCCTTCTGTGGAATCACAGAGAGCTACATGAAGGAAGGTGCCATTTGGGCTGGGCTTGGGAAAATGGGTAGGCATGGAACAGACATTTATGGTACGGCATGCATTCCAGGCAGAACATTTGCAAAGGAGGAGGTAGGAAAAATGAAGCATATTTTTTAGAAGCTGTCAGGATTCCTGGAAGACAGGAGCAGCATTTCTGGATAGGGGGCTCATTGCCAGGTACTCTGTTGTAGGCAGGCTCTGTGCCGATCACGAATATAAATGCATACACAAAACGCACAAGAGCTCTGGCCTCATGGAGCTCATAGTCCCTCCGAGAATGTGGTTGTAAAAGAAGACTGGAGAGCCCCCCGTGCTGTCCATTTAAGTAGCCTGGGGACTTGGGGGTTGGCAATGGAGAGTTAGCGACAAGGTTATGATCAGAGCCTTTTAGAATATTAATCTGGCCCCGTGTTAGAAGAAAATTTTAAGAAGAAAGAGGAAAAATATTGAAAGTTCAGTTAGGAAATTATGGTATTAACCCAGATGAGAGATAATTACCAAAATCAGAGCAGTAGGTAGGAAGAAAAATAGGATATGAATGCAAGAGATGCTAACCAAGCAGACTGCACTCAGTCTGGGAACTGGCAAGGGCAAGAAAAGCATCAAAATGGACCTGAGGCCGGGCGCAGTGGCTCACACCTATAATCCCAGATCTTTGGGAGGACAAGGTGGGAATATCACTTGAGCTCAGGAGACTGAGACTAGCCTGGATAACATAGTGATATCCCATATCTACAAAAAATTTAAAAATAGCTGGGCATGGTGGCACACACCTGCAGTCCCAGCTGCTCAGGAGGCTGAGGTGGGAGGATCACGTGAGCCCTGGAAGTTGAGGCTGCAGTGAGCTGAGACCGTGCTACCTCACTGCAATCTGGATGACAGGGCCAGACCTTGTCTCACAAAAAGAAAGAAGGAAGAAAAGGAGAAACTGACCTGAGCTCTAGTGCTAGGTGACTTACAGAATGTTGGTGTCATTATCCAAAAACCAGGGTGTCAAGAGGAGCACAGCGACAAGGAGGGGGGTGATGAGGTCATGTGGGGTGCGCCTAATGTCTTCCCACAAGACAGCAGGTGGTCCAGCCAGAGAGGTGAGAATCACCAAGAAACCAGGAAAGCAGTGGCAGGGGGAAGGGAAAGGAAACGAAAAAAATGGAAAGGAGGGCTGGATTGAGAGGGGTTGTATCTACACATTGTATAGATCCTCCTGGCAGAAGACCTAGCACCCATTGTTCTCTCTCCATGTGTCCAACGCTCTTCGAAAAGACACTTTCTTTTGCAAAAGCCACAGCTTCTCCTCCAGGAGAACACACAATAGAGAGAATGTACTGTAGAAATAGGCATGGCAAATGTGGCAGGGATAGGGAAAGGGGTTTGAAGTCTAGCAGTGGTGGGCGGACAGGGTATTCCAGTCTGCAGTGTTCCCTTGTAGCTCGAATACATCTTGGGTTCTCTTCTCGCAGTGACTCTCCCTCCATACTCCAGAGACTCTGACTCTTCAGTTTTCCCATTACTACCAGAGCCCAGACCAGCTTGAATTCCAGATGATGACCACTGCTGGATCAGAAAGACCAGATCAGAAGTCACCCTCTTAGCCAGCACCCAAGGCCTCTTCACCTACACTGCCCCCGCCATGCCCCTGTATCACACTGCATCAGAGGCAGGCAGGCCCAGGCAGGTTTGGCACAGCCAGCTCCCAGGCTGGTGTGGGAAATTTGACATCGCCCTGGAGTTTACTCAAAGTGTATGCCTTAACAGGGCATGTTTTCTGGGCTTCACTGGGAGCTCATCAATGCCATCAGAACATTTCTCAGCCTTGGCAAACACAATTGATTTGCAATCCTACCACCAAAGTCACAAAGACGGAATGAAAATCAACTCCCTACAAAGGAGATTATTTCCTTGAAGAGACCTAGAATTATCTCAGTACTAACCAAGCAGACTGCACTCAATCTGGGAACTAGCAAGGACAAGAAAGGCATCAAAATGGACCCGAGGCCGGGCGCAGTGGCTCACACCTATAATCTCAGATCTTTGGGAGGCCAAGGTGGGAAAATCAATTAAGCTCAGGAGATTGACACTAGCCTGGGTAACATAGTGATACCCCATCTGTACGAAAAACTCTTACCCATGCCTGAAGAGCTTCTTCATACATAGGTAAGAAAAAGCCCCTACCTCCCTCCATTTTCTATTGGAACATCTCTTTTCTCTCATAATGCCATTAAATACACCCCAGCCAAGTGGGGCTACTAAACTGAAATCATTAAGAAAGGATAAGTTCTCCACTCATCTCAACTCCAGAGACTGGAGGAAAGGTGCGATCCATTTAAATAAGATGCTCTTCTTTCTGGAAAAAGGCAGCCATATCACAGACCTCTCTGACCTGTGAAATTGAGCAGGACCCTTTGGGAGAGGCCTAGAGAGAGAGGCCCATGGCGGTCAAGAATAATCATGGCCGCTCACCCAGCACTGCGGAACACCCAGCTACGGAACCTCTGCTCACAGCTCTCAAAGGACCGCTCTGATCTCACTCAGGCAATATGTGGCCAACTCCATATAAAACAACAGAAGAATGAAAAGAGATTTTTTTCCTAATAAATATTCTTCTGCAGCTAATCCACCCTTTATAACTGTCAGGCTTCATGAGGCTGGCAGCGAGCCCATCAGATAACAGTGCAGCTGTGAGCTGAGAAATGTGAGAAGCGGAGCAGATTAATAAAGATGAAAAACATGTTTGGTAACTGTGTCTGAGGGGAGGTCTCAGGGGAGTCCTCAGAGGGATACCCTGGCAGCTCAAGGACCCCAAAACCAATGCCACCCAGAAGCTGTGGCTACCCCAAGGGGAGGGGTCCATCAGTCAGATGTGGGTCCTGAAAGCAGGCAGCTGGCTCCCCTGACTTTTTGCACAGATATTTGCTACCTGAACCTTCCTGGGTTGACTTCATAGAATATGGCAATAGATTGACAGAGGTGTCACACCACAAAGCACATGTTTTTGGTGTCCCCCACTCAGAACATTAGGCTGAGGACGCATTCAGCTCTGCAGGGAGGCACCCCAAGGCGGTGGCATTCTCCCCTCCTACTCGCTGACAAGCCCCCACCAAGCAGCTGTGGTAAAGCAAGGATGAAGTTAAAGGGAGAAGGATTTGACTAATCACTGTATTTTCCTCACCAAGAGCTGGGATAAATGGTCCCAAAAGTGCATAAGTAAGTGTGGAGATGTCAAGACAGAAAATTTCTGAGTCAGGCCTGTCCTGAAATATCTGGGATTTGATAGAGTATAGAATGGAAACACTGGTCTTCTAGTCTGAGGTGACGAGGATTGTCACAAAGATGGAAGGGGAAGAGGAAGAGGATGAAGGAATTGAGTTCCCTTTTAAGACCTCTACACCTTTCTCTATCATCATCTGTGATGACATTACAAAGAAAAGTCCCCCACCCGGTCCCTCCAGATTTCTTCAAACCCCACCATATTGTGTCTGCTGCTTTTCCTGCATCTCTGTCCTGCAAGCGTCGGCAGCCCCTGCTGGCCTTCAGAGTTGTGCAGAGCTACCCGTCAGGGACCTCTACCAATGCCTGGGGACTGTGGCTTTGGGCCACACAGTCATTCTTCCAGGAGAGCAGACTGGCAGGGAACCTGGGGAGAAAAATAGTCAGGTATCAACAGGCTCTCTCTTCCTCATCCAAATTAGATCCTAGCCCAGAGGTTCAGAGCCCTAGGACACGAAGCCCAAGGTTAGGTCCTCTCTGAACTTCTCTACGTGAGTTACTCAGCCTCTGACTATCTGCCGTTTGGAGCCATCCAGGGGAAGTGGGAGTGCAGGCATTCATTCCACTCCCACTCCTGGAACAGGCCACCAGGGTCCACCAGTGTGAGAGGCAGGAATTACTATAAGGCTCTTCAGCTTCGTGGCTGCTTCAGGTTCATGATAAGCAGGAATACAGTGTGAGGGTCTCATTAGCTCAAGGAAGAGGAAGGCCAGTGATAGACCGCTAAATAATTAAGCAAACATGCAATCACCAGTAACATTTACAGACCACTCACTATGTTTCAAGAATCATTCTGAGCTATCCCCATTCACGAATTTGAGCTCTCCCCGTTCACAAATTTGTCCCATCCTCACAACTTACTTTTTTTTTTTTTTGGAGACAGTTTCGCTCTTGTTGCCCAGGCTGAAGTGCAATGACGCAGTCTCAGCTCACTGCAACCTCTGCCTCCCGGGTTCAAGCGTTTCTCCTGCCTTAGCCTCCTGAATAGCTCAGATTACAAGCGTGCACTACCGCACCAGGCTAATTTTATATATTTCGTAGAGACAGGCTTTCTCCATGTCTCCATGGTGGTCAGGCTGGTATCGAACTCCCAACCTCAAGTGATCCACCCTCCTCAGCCTCCCAAAGTGCCAGGATTACAGGCATGAGCCATCATTACCGGCCTACTTTTCTTAAATTGAGGTAAAATCTATATAACTTAAAATTTCCCATTTTAACCATTTTTAAAGTGTACAATTTGAGTGGTTTCCAAGATAGTCCCAACATTGTGCAACTATCACCACTATCTAATTCTAGGACATTTCTATCGCCCTCAAAAGTGAAACCCAGTAGCCATGAAGCAGTTACTCACAAAAACCTACTTTTGAGAGAGGCGCCCCCTACTGACAAAGCTTAACATCACGCTCGTTGGAAAGGAGACGACCTGAGAGTCAGTATTGCAGGGCAGGTCCCAAAAGATGAACTTGGAGGTGAGAGGCAATAAATGAATTACTGGCACGTTACTCAAATTTGACACATGAGGAAATGGAACCCGGGAGGTTAAGCAATCTCCTCAAGGTCACATGGCAACTGAAATCAGGCTGATTCCAAAACGAGGCAGATATTTGTGTCTAGAAGGTAAAGGTGAAGGCCAAGAAGAAAGATGCTTTGCGTCTTCTCAGGCATAAACATGGGTTTATAATTGGGAAACAGACAAGGTGTCCCTGAACTTGTTGACCAGATCTAAAGCTTATAGGAAAAGGGACATTTCTGGAGCTTTGAATCAGTTTTAGGGAATTTTTCACTGATTTTCCTAAAACTGATTCGAAAGTATTAAATCCCCAAAACCTCATTAGCTATAAGAGACACACAGCCACACAATTAGGCCAAGAAGTTCTGTAGCAACTGCTAAGCACTTATGGAGCAAAGCACCCTCCTAGACACAATGGAGAACAATAAGGAGCAACCCTCCAACTTCAGTTCTTCTGCTACTGATCCCGCCTACTTTCTCATATCTTCCAAGGTTATGCACTTTCTTCAAGTCCTGATGTACATCCCAACATCCTTAACACTCCACAGGCTTTCTTGAGTCTGCATTATTGTTGCTGTTTTGTTTTGTTTTTCCCTTGCCTTAGTTTACCTAAATCCTATCCCTTCTGATTAGCACAGGCCTCAATGAGCTCTTCTGCGGGACACAGCAAGCACATCATAATAGTAAGCGCTTACGGTGCCTTGTCATGTGTTGTTAGCCCAGAATATCTGAGATAGGTCTCAGTCAATTCAGAAAGTTTGTTTTGAATCTGCATTTTTACATAAACACTAGGTCAGAGTAAGCAATCAGATATGCAGTTGTCTCAGGCAAGCCTCAGAAGGATGACTGAATTCTGTCTCTCCTTTATCCATAAGGTATTTCCTGGTGGGCAAATTGTAAGGGAGGTAAGTGGCTTCTTATCTTTGTAGCCATCTTATTTAGGAATAAAATGGGAGGCAGTTTTGCCCGACATGGTTCCCAGCTTGCCTTTCCCCTTGGCTTAGTGATTTGGGGGGGTCCCAAGATTTATTTTCCTGTGTCAAACAATTTTTAGTGCCTGACTTCATTTTGTCTTCACCAAAAGAACCCAGATGAGTTCAGATGAGGAAACTGAGACCCAGAGAGGTTGAATAGCTTCCTCAAAGTCACACAGCCACTAAGTAGCAGAATCAAGGTTAGAATCTTGGTTGTTTTGATGCCAGAACCTCTTAACCCCAGATTAAAGTGCCTCTCAATAGAGTTTTCACATCACAATGTAGCCCTTCATCATGTGGAGCTAATAGTGCTTTCTAATTTATTTAGACATAATGGCCTTTTCCTTTTACCAGATTACAAGAAGGCAGTCACCATGTATATAAAAGTAGCTCAGCATAGTCTCACATATAGCGATCAGTTTCATTCTCTTCTATGCCCCCACAGTGCCTAAGTGACTGACTAAAGGGTTTGATATTCAGAAGCAGAAATTAGTGGACTTATCTGAAGGCCCAGGCAGTAAAGGAGGGCTATGTTGTTCAGTATTGTATTGAGAGGTGAATTGAAGGATGAGGAGTTCAGGTCAATACATTGCTTTGTGGCAGGTGTAGAATCCCAGGCTCAGTTATTAATGTTAGCCTAATAAATATAATAAAAACTCCCATTTTGGGAGCCCCTGATGTGTCAGGCACTGTGGTAAGCACTGAATTTAGAGTATCTCATGAGTCCTCATAACAAGCCTATGATGTAGGCACTGCCATTATCACTGCTTCATAGGTGAGGGAGTCGAAACTCAGAGAAGTAACTTTCCTAAAGGGGCAGAGCTGGTAAATGCTAGAATTGGAATTTGAACACAGAGCATTCTGATTCCAACCAGAAGGGCCCTCCAAAACCTACTTAGGGAATAATACCTCCCACCTAAGTTCAATTTTCAAGCTTTCCATATCCTCAAATATTCACTGTATAATCAATGGAAGTTAACTGATTCGCATAAGATACAGCCCCTGCTGTCGAGAGGCTTAGCATGTAGACTAGAGGAGGGATGGAGGACAACCCGGGGGGCTGGGCCACACTGAAATGGGCTATCCTGTGTGGGAAATGATCAGAGTGGAGGACAAGCATGGGGATCTTAGGTAAGGGATCTCATCAGATGACCTCTACGTTTTCTTCCAACACCCAATCAGAGATGTAAGAACTGAACTCTAGCAACATGCACAGCTGGGGACACATACTTGACAGGCTCCAAAATGAAAGTAGTAGATGCTGACACAAAACGTGGTTGGGATTCCTAGCGGAGGATACAGACATGGATCAGAGTAGAAGCCAGAGAACTAAATATCAGGAAACGGAGCTAGAGCCAAGGAGACTCTCAGGAAGGCAGGAAGCAGAATTACAAAAAGAGCGCACCAGCACGTCAGTGCAAATCAGTAAGCATTTACGAGTACTGTTCATTCCTTTGACATTTGATTCGTTCAACAAATACTTACTGAGTCTTAAGGTGTGTTCCTGGAGCTAGACCTCAGGGAGCTGACACTCTGGGAGAATGCTGATAAGCAGGGCATTGCATTGTGGAGCCACGTGAAGGAGTTGGATCCTGGTCCCTGCCTCCCAGATCACTTCAACCTGGGCTATGGATACCAAACAAACACACAGTAAGCTGAATTGCAATCCAAAGTTAAGTAATATTTAAAGAAAATAACAGGCCAGGCACAGTGACTCATGCCTGTAATCCCAGCACTTTGGGAGGTCGAGGCAGGTGGATCACCTGAGGTCAGGAGTTCAAGACCAGCCTGGCAAACATAGTGAAACCTCATGTACTAAAAACACAACAAATAGCTGGGCATGGTGGCAGGCACCTGTAATCTCAGCTACTTGGGAGGCCGAGGTAGGAGAATTGTTAGAAGCTTGGAGGCAGAGGTTGCAGTGAGCTGAGACCACACCATTGCACTCCAGCCTGGGCAACAGAGCAAAACTCCATCTCAAATAAATAAATAAAATAACAGACATGAGAGAAACTAGCAGATTTCTCTCATGTACATTCTCTACTATTCACTCCTTTGATATTTGATTCAGAGTTGTGTTCTGTTCTGTCAGATAGAAGAGAAACAAACATGTTTGATGGCACAGAAGAGTGCTAACAAAAATTTTTAAATTGCTTTATACTGTGTGAAAAAATTAAACCTTTGTCTTCTTCAGAAGCCAGATCTTACCACTTCTACTCCTCAAGTAATACATCAATTTTTTTTCTTTTTTGTAGAGACAAGGTCTCACTATGTTGCCCAGGCTGGTCTTGAACTCCTGAGCTCAAACAATCCTTCCACCTCAGCCTCCCAAAGTGCTGGTGTTACAGGCAAGAGCCACCATGCCTGGCCTCAAGTAACATATCTGTCTAGAAGTAGCTGTAGAAGCCCTTGTCATCTTAGCTGGGCCAAGCCAGGCAGATTCTGCCTTGGAGGTAAAACAAGAAGGAGATAATGGCCTTCTTGTCTTAGAATTCATTAGTAAACCAGCACCTATTGTTTGTAATGGGCACAATATAAAATATATTAAACAAGTCATAAAATGTACAACAAAGATGGAAGAGACCTTAAAGGTCCTCCAGTCTGGTTTTCTTATTTTACAAATGAAGCAACTGAGGTGTGGGGCATGAAATGGTTTGTCCATAGTGAATTAGTAGCATTGGCAGACTCAAATCCAAGTTTCCTGGCAATCCCTCTTCCTATAGACAGAAACAGGACCACCCATCCAGGAAGAAGTGAGCAGGGCAGGGAATCTCTGCGGTCCTTCCCAGCCCAAGCCCTGAACAGTGCCTTCACTGACCCCTCTCACCTGTCACCCTGCCCTACCCTTATTCCATCAGCCATCCCAACACTGGCTGCAGAATAAGATCTCACCTGACAAGTCTCTAAAATTCAGACCTCAGCTGGCCCTGGGACTCTCCAGCAAGACACAACTCGGAAGGGCCGGCCCAGCACTGGGACAGGCTTCCCCAGGGCTGCCCGGTTCTGACCAGAACTCTGAAGTGTAGCAATTCCTGCCCTAGAGGATCTAAAGTCCATCTCAAGTTCTAAAAGCAAACAGAAGATGTGTTTGGTGGTTCTGTTGGCCAGAGTGCACCAGCACCAGCCAGGGCTGAGACAGACACCCAGCAACCCTGTCCCGTTCTCCACTGGGCCAAGGGAAGCCACAAGCCCTGCTCCATTCTCAAGGGCTTGGACCTGGAATAAGGAAAGCACTCAGGGGTAGTGACAGAGAATCCAAGGTCTCTTGAGGATAGGTGGGGACAGCACCACCACCACCACCACGGGTGGGAAGGAGAAAGAAGGGCTCTTGTTTCCCCCAGGAGGCTGCAGCCCGCCCTGGGGAGGAAGCAGCTCCCCAGAGATGACACTTGAGGACCTGGCTTGGCGCCAAGAGAGCATATCGCTCAGGGTTTTGTTTCCCCTTTATAGATGGAGGCAGGCAAGGAAAGGAATTCTTTGGCTGGGTAACACAATACTTCTGGGTCCAGCCCACCAAGCTTGGCCATGGGAAGAGCAAACAAGCTGCCTGTCCTGTCCCAACAGGTTTGTGGACACCCGTGCCTGCTGCCATTCACTGCCACTCACTGTGGATGCTGGGGAAGGCGGAAAGGACGATCCCCAAGGGGAGCAGAGATGTTGTGGAAGATCTACAGCCCAGCCTTCAGCCCCCCAAGTGAGGCCAGAGCCAGATATTTAGTGCTACTACGCAATCAGACACAACTTTGCCCCGCCCACCCTAAGCCATTTCAGTTCCCACTTTCCTCACTGACCCAGCTGTGAGTCCAACATTTCTTCCTCACAAGCCCCACAAGCTGCAGGACTTCCCAAATGCTATTCACCCAGGCTGAGGACCTCCCCCATGGATACAACTGTGTTCTGCATGTCACAAAGCCGGAAGCAAATACTCAGACCCCTTGCTGTGATCAAAGAAAATGTTAATAACCACCAAACCTTTTTTTTTTTTTGCAATTTACAAAGTACTTTTGAAAGATATTATTTCCATCCTCATAACGACCTTCTAGGTTAGCCATTATTATCACCCTATTTTAAACATAAGGAAGCAAGAGCCTCACAGAAGTCTCTACAGAAATGGCAAAGTCAGGTCTTGAGCCCAAGCCATCTTACTCTTCATCTCACCCTTGATCAGTAGCTGCAAACTCAGCACCCTGATTCTCTGAATTTGGTGATCAGTAGAATCAGTGATGACTACCTCCAGCTTTGTAACTCCTGGCTTTTTAGACCTGGCAACTGGATAAATGAGGGGTTTCGGCCGGGCACAGTGGCTCACGCCTGTAATCCCAACATCTTGGGAGGCCGAGGCTTGTGGATAACCTGAGGTCAGGAGTTTGAGACCAGCCTGGCCAACATGGTGAAACCTCATCTCTACTAAAAATACAAAAAAATCAGCCAGATGTGGTGGTCAGTGCCTGTAATCCCAGCTACTCAAGAGGCTGAGGCAGGAAAATCTCTTGAACCCTGGAGGTGGAGGTTGCAGTGAGCCGATATCGTGCCATTGCACTTCAGCCTGGGAAACAAGAGCAAAACTTCAAAACTTCATCTCAAAAAAAAAAATAAAGAGGGACTTTCACCTAACAGGTCTGAGAGGTCCAGGCAGACATGGGTGCAGACCTGGGTGCAGACCGTACCTGACCTTGCTGGCCCAGGGGCAGGCGACCAGCCCAACCCCTCCCCCAGGTGCCCCTTCACCTTCCCGCGCCCGCCCTCAGGTCCACACACCCAGGCAGGGTGCCCTCGAGCGAGCGCTGTTTGTTTTGCTGAGAGTTTCCGTTGGCTCGCGTGTGGGTGTTTGTTGTATTTCTCCGGCAGATGGCAGACAGCATGCCCTCCCTACCATCACCCCGCCCCACCATCACCCCGCCCCGGGGCTGTGTGGCAGGCAGACGCTGCAGGGCAGAACAAAAACCTAGCAGATGAACAGCCCTGTCTGCAGAGTCTTTTATCCAACCCAAGTCGCAGACAATAACTTTACAAAATTCTTTCAACTCCCTCATCATCTGGAACTCTTCCTGCCTGGCTCCCATCCTGCTGCAGCCCCCAGCAGCCCCCACCCTCAGAAGAACATCTGCTTCTCTGACGGGGCACAGGACACGGTGTTCCAAAGAGCAATTTTTTCTTTGGCTTCTGTCCACTACGCCCCCTCAGCGCCCAGAGACCCCCTCCTCCCAGAAACTTCCTGCAAAAAGGGAGGAGCATATGGATGTGTGGCATGCAGGAGATGACCCTCCTCCTCCAGTGCTCAGAACTCCTCGGCAGAAATGACCCTCGGCTTTTGCCACCCTTGAGAAAGCCCCAGATGAGTCCAGGGGCTCCTGCCAGGAGCTGGAGTAGAGGCGCTGGAAAGGGATGGAGCTTCTCCATTTCTGTTGGCTCTCATTCCCAGATCGCCATGCTCCAGTCTGGGCCCAAGAGCTATGCTCAGTTTGAGGGCTGGTGTCTCTCCCTCTGTAAGAAGGCTAGGCCAATGCCAGTAAACCAGATACTTCAGGCTTGAGGGGCCAGAGAGTCTCTGAGCGTCCTCACCGCCTTGCCCGTGGCTAGAGCTACAGCAGTGAGTGCCTAGACCCCCCACCTGCATCCCCATCACGTCCCCACCACTACCCAGCAGCTCGGGAGTAGGCTCTTCCCTCCACTCCCAGGCGACACTCTGCAGTTTCCATCCTGGGGTCTCTTACTTGCCCAGTTTCTCATGTTGATAGCTTAGCTACTCAGCCTTACTGGGTTTTCTTTTCAGCCCTAGTCATATCTTTGATGATCTCCATCCGCAACAGGTCTCTTAGCCCATGGACCAAGCTCATTCCACTCTCATGCTCAACTCAGATCTGCAGGACTCCAGCCAGGCCCATAGCCCCCCAGCAGAGGGAAGTTGGCAGCTATGACTCTGCCTGTATTAGACAACATTCTACATCCACCAGGAAGTAGGGCCTTGGACATGTCCAAGCTGACCCTCTTATTAACGGCTGAGAAGCAGCTGCAGATGCCGCTTAAAGGAAGAGGTGAAGGGGGATGCCAGGGCAGCCATAGCAGCATCAGCAGATGGGACACAGAGGTGACAGAGGTGTCTGGTGTCACTCTGATAGCAGTTCTGCAGGTGCTGACACGGGGTCCTGGAGTCCCTAGGCCTAACTTTGTGGGTTAGACATCTGACTCCAATTTGTGCGGGCCAAATTCTAGCCTAGAACTTGGGCCTCAAGATTCAGAATCTGCCTTCCCCAGCCCCTGAGACACCATGTGAGCCAGGGCACACGGCCAGCCTGCACCCTGCCCTTCCCAGCAGGAGCTCCTTGGCTCATGCAGCCTCTGCCCCTGGCCTGGCTCTGTTCTTCCTCTGTGAAACCTTCCTCAACCCCTTCAATCAGCCTCTACCTGAAGCCAGGCACGCTCACGGGCCATTTCCCACAGCGTTTACCGAATGGTGCCAGGTATTTTAGTTATCCGAGTAAATATCTTGTCTGTAAACTCCTCAACAACAGAGACATTTTGTTCATCTCTGTTCTCACCCACTAGCCCCAGCACCTAGCACTGCACCTTGCCAAGAGTAAACATCAAACATTTTCTGGATCAATAAACCCAGGACAATCCCCCCAAGTCCTTATTCTGAATGGCCACAGAAAAACCAAAATGTGCCCCCATCATGCATTGGTGACCACATACATTACCCTAAGCTCCAAAAGAGAATGCTGAAAAAGGCGTGCTGTGGTCAGAGGGTCCCTGGATATGAGAACCTCCCTGTCCAAACTGGACACTGCCTTAGATTTCCACTTATATCTTCCTAGTGGCACCTCTGTCCCCGCTCTCCTATCCCTCCACCAGAAACCTCTGGCCAACACATTAAACATATTTCCAAATCCCCAATTCCTTGAACTTAAGGGAAAGCAGGCTGCCTCAGCCTGGGGTTACTGGGTACCACCTGACTGGCACATGGGCTGCCCCTTGTCCTGCACACCCACCCCCGGGCAGCTAAGCCTCTGTGGTCTGGACCCCAGGGAGGCCTCCTGGTGATTTGCATATAATCACACAATGCCAGGCACAACAAAGCCACTCAAACAGCAGAGCCTTCTCAGCTGAGTTTAAAGTTTAATCTCCTTAATACAAAAGTTTCTGCTTTGCTTTTGACAGGTTCTGGAGCTCTTGCTGATGATGCTAAACAAATAATCGCCCTTTCTCCCCCTCTGGAGGCTTTGCCCGACGCATTGTGGCAGCACAGGCCCCAGTTATTGTGGTTTACGGGCCAGGCCTGCACCTGCACTGTTTGTGTGAGCTCATCTGGATGCCCAGCAGAGTTCTTTAAAGAGAGCCCAGCACAGCCGCGGGTGGAGCGGGAGAAGACGCCAGCCCAAGGACTGCTACAACCCTTGGCCAGACACCAGCTCAAGGCTGCCTGTACTTTCCGTGCCTCCCACTGCCCTCTGCTTCCCTTAAGGCAGCATTCACCCCATGTCCTCCTCCCAAAACCTAGCTCCCTCCTCTGTGTCTCTCAGGACCTTCCTCTCCCAGGCGCTGTCCAGCCCCCTCGCACTTCCCCGGCCAGACGCACACCCCTTCTCAGGTTCTGCACACTTTGCCTTGTCATCTGGAGACCATTCCTAGGTCAGTGTTCCTATTTACTTAGGCACTTCACCCATAGGACTCATAGAACCATCCCAAGCAAAAAAGCCTCTGGAACACCCTTTCAAAGACATGCTCAGCACTTTTCATTGTGGCTCCAGCCCCTCTGTCCTGTAGTTTTGAGAATGAGCCGTGATCCCCCATCTCTCGTATTGATGCAGGGATTGGAAGTTGGTCATCGAACTGGTGGCCTGAATAGAGGTGCCCTGGCCATCTTGATTATCTGTTTTTGTGTAACAAACAATCTCAAAACTTAGCAGCCTAAGACAGTGGTTGCTTTATTTTGTCTCACTGTTATAGGCTCAGCTGAGCAAGTCTTCTGCTCTGTTGGCATGGGCTGGGGTTACTCTGAGATCTGGGATCTAAGATGGTTTCATTTTCATGGCTGGTGTCTCAGTGGGTGTGACTAAAAGGCTTGACTTAGCTGCGACTGTTGAGCAAAGGGTCTGCAGGTAGCCTCTCCAGCATGGCAGTCTCAGGATAGTGAGAATCTCAACATAGGAGATCAAGGCCCCCAGAAAGAGTATACCAAAAGAACTGTGCAGAAGCTTCAAGCCTCATAGAGCCTAGGCTTTGAAATCCCAGAATCTCACTTCTGCTATGTTCTACCAGCCAAGCAATTCAAAAGAAAACATCTTTAATCTCTCACCCTATCTAAAAAGGTCTTTTCAGGAGCCACCAGCCCCTGTAACTGGTTCAGAGACAGAGTTTCCTGGCCCCAATAGCTGAATAACCTATCCTTGCAAATATAACATCACAGTTACCAGCCTGCATGCACTAGAGGCTGACATCCTTCCCATTCTTTCCCCAGAGACTCAAGCCGATATCTTATCCCTGGGCAGCATCACCAGTTGAACCCGTTTGGCCTGCCTCTTACCTACCTTGGCTGCTGGCAGGACCTTTGGTTTTTCTCAATTGCTGCCAGACCTAGATCTGCCCTTTTCAGGTTTTCGTTCTCAAATAGCTTTAGATGGGAGATAAGGAAGCTTGAGTCAGGTTGGTACAGAGGCAGAGATGCTGCCACAAGACAGGGGGTTAATGCCTCAGACTTGTCCTGGCCCAGCCCTTGCAGGATGGCACCAGCAACAAGCACCTGCTGTAGGGAAGGGTGGTCACTATGTCACAGCTCTGAGGCTCTACAGAAGTCAGAGGTGGGTCATGGAGATGAGGGGGACAAGGAGAGTGGGGAGAGGATAGGTGTCTCTCTGCCACATCATTTAGGTACTGATTCACATCAACATCCATGCAACACCTGGTCAGACAGGCGCCCGCAGACCCATCTGGCCCAGACCAGCTGCACTTTCCCTGGCTGCAGGCTGGGAGTGGCAGTCATCTGGCAGAGCCGTGGTTCCCAGAGTGAGAGCACAAGGTCACACAGGCCAGGGCCATAGACAGGTCTCTTTTCTTTTCTTTTTTTTTTTTGTTTTTTTTTTGTTTTTTTCATAAACAACTTTCAAATGTTATTATGAAACATGCAAGCCATACACAAAGGAATGAAGAATACAGTGATAAACTCCCGTGCACCCACACCTAACTTAAGAAATAAAATATTAGCACAAAATATCCCATAATGTAATATTTCAGGGCTCCGGGGAGTAGGGGAGAGAACAGGGGCTGCTCACATTCACACAGGAAGGAAGGAGCATTGAGGAGGAAGAGGGACGCAAACGGCAGCACCAGCACTGGCTCCTCCGAGGAGAGACGGCTGCTTGGGTACCACAGTCAAGGGAGGTTTTATAGGCTTGGAAACAGACCACAGAGAAAGCACCACCCTTCTTCTTTCAACTCTCAGCTCAGAGACTTCACAGATCCCACTGTTTGAACTAGTCATGAGTTCCTCAGAGATGCCTTACGGATTGACTTCTCTGTCCCTGTCTGCTCCTGTGCTGTTTATATCCATCCCTCTCCCATGCCTGACTGTAAACTCCATGACTGTGCCTCGCATTTGGTCTCACGAAGTTCTTGTACAGGGTAAGAACTCCTTGTTATTGACTTGAATGTGTGATTAATTCCTGGGAAACCCCCATGATTAACAGACAGGGGACAGAAGCATTAACAGAAAGGGAAAAGAAAAGTGAGTTGGGCCAGGTGCGGTGGCTCACACCTGTAATCTCAACACTTTGGAAGGCTGACGCAGGCAGATCACTTGAGGTCAGGAGTTTGAGACCAGCCTGGCCAACATGGTGAAATCCATCTCTACTAAAAATAGAAAAATTAGCCGGGCATGGTGGTACACACCTGTAGTCCCAGCTACTCAGGAGGCTGAGGCAGGAGAATTGCTTGAGCCAGGGAGGTAGAGGTTGCAGTGAGCTGAGATTGAGTCACTGCACTCCAACCTGGGCAACAGAGTAAGATTCCATTTCAAAGAAAAAGAATACACACACACACACACACACACACACACACACACACACACAAGATGAGCCTGGGGATCTTGTAGTGCCAAAAAAATAAGGAAGTACTCAAAAAAAAAAAACCCACAAACATGAGGTATGTCAAAAGGCAGTAGCCAACTGGAAGAGCTCCCAGTTGGAGCTCTTTGACCAGCTCTGGATCATTTTGAGACAGAGAAAAAAAAATAACTTTCTATCTAAGTCAAAATATGAAATGAATATCAGTAAGCCCTTTTTTTTTTTTTTTTGTTTTGAGGAGTTTTGCTCTGTCCCCCAGGCTAGAGTGCAATGGCACTATCTTGGCTCACTGCAACCTCTGCCTCTTGGTTTCGAGCAATTCTCCTGCCTCACCTTCCCGAGTAGCTGGGACTACAGGTGCACGCCACCACTCCCGGCTAATTTTTTGTATTTTTAACAGATATGGGGTTTCACCGTGTTAGCCAGGATGGTCTCGATCTCCTGACCTCGTGATCCACCTACCTCGGCCTCCCAAAGTGCTTGGATTACAGGTGTAAGCCACCATGCCTGGCCCGTAAGCCCAAATTGATATAAATAAATGTTCAAGTGAATAAGTAAAGATGAAGAAGAGACAAATCTCACATGCAGAAGAATCTCAAATAACTTGCATTCAGTTAACTTACGTTAATTTCAAGTAACTTAATTCCACCCTTGGGGAGGGGTAGTGCAATTGCCCACTCCTTAAGTGTGGACTGTCCATAGTGATTCTCTTCCAATGAGCACAGTATGGAAAGGGAAAACGAGTAACCTCTAGAGTGGAGGACACCTGGCAAACGCTACTTCAGCCAGGCGATCAAGGTCAACACCAACAGTGATACATCATGTTGGCTGCATGCACCCTTCATATGACGTGATGGAAGTGGCATCTTGCCTCTGTGGTCTTCCTCTCAAAAACCCACACCTCCAGTCCAAGCATTAGAAAAGCATCAGATAAATCCTAACTGAGGAACATTCTATGAAATATCTGACCAACATTCCTCAAAACTGTCAAGGTCATCAGAAACGAGGAAGGTTTGAAAAATTCTCTCAACTGTAGGCAAAGGAGACATGATGACTGGATGTCTTGTGTGATCCTGGAACAGAAAAAGACAATAGGTAAAACTAAGGAAATCAGAACAAAGTATGGGCTTTAGTTAATAATAATGTATTGGTTCATTAATTATAACAAATGTACCATATTAATGTAAGCAGTTAGAAGCTGGATGTGAGGTATATGAGAACACTGTACTATCTTTTGAAATTTTTCTGTAAATCTACAACTCTTCTTAAAAAATGAAGTTTATCAAAAAATATATCAGCATGTTCTAAGAAAAACTTACATAACTGTTAAAAACAGAGGGGAAAAAAATAAGAAAACAAGGGGACTTTGGGATCATGGAAGTTAAGTCGTCCCACCTGTCAGACCAGTGGAAACTCAGGTAAAATCAAAACTGAAAGTGACATCCCAGGGGCACTGCCAGGGTCCTGAGAGAAGGCAGTTTGGGGAAATAGTGAATGTGAGCGTCAGAGAGCTGGGGGCAACAGGATGAGGACCTGGGTGCATCAAGTGTAGAGCAGCAATCTGAAAGTGTGGTCTTGAGGTACGGGCATAGATGAAGCGGACGCCTCACTTGGAAGCCTCCAACTGGAGGACACTTAGCAATACAGGCGAGTATTTAAAACAGTGCAGAGCGGGGAGTAAGAAACAGGGTGAGACAGCACAGCCACCTCTGCAAGCATTTAAAACGGACATGTG
Organism: Sapajus apella; assembly: GCF_009761245.1. Lineage (NCBI taxonomy): Eukaryota > Metazoa > Chordata > Mammalia > Primates > Cebidae > Sapajus > Sapajus apella. Next base: position 23,591,615 of record NW_022436956.1, on the reverse strand, counting down.
CCTAAGCAATGCCCACTTTGCAGGAACTCACAGACACACATTTGGTTTAATAGAATTATTGTCTACGAGGAGATAGAAATAAAAATAAATGGAAAAAATAGGAGAAGTTTCCTGCCCACTCCACACCAGCAATGACAATGTTGCATGAACTGAGTGTCATTAATTCAAAGCACTCCCCTTAGGGGCGTGTGTGTGTGTGTGTGTGTGTGTGTGTGTGTGTGTAGAGACAGTTTGTGTTTGTGACTGAGAAAGAGACAGAGAGGGAGAGGGAAGAAGAGGAGGGGAAGGGAGGAAGGGGAGAGGAGAGGGGAGGTAAGGGAGAGGAGACAGGACAGGAGAGGAGAGGGAAGGGAAGGGAAGGATGGGGGAGGGGATGGGGATGGGGAAGGGAAGGGAAGGATGGGGGAGGGGATGGGGATGGGGAGGGGAAAGAAAGGGAAAAGAAACAGGAGAGTTAGAAGAGGCAATGTCTCACTAATTTGTGGGATCTAAAAATCAAAACAATTGAATTCATGGACATAGAGAATAGGAGGATGGTGACCAGAGGCTGGGAAGGGTAGTAGGGGGCTGGGAGGGAAGGTGGGGATGGTTAATGGGTACCAAAACAAACAGTTAGAGAAAATAAATAAGACCCACTATTTGAAAGCCCAAGAGAGTGACCATAGTCAATAATAACTTCATTGCACATTTTAAACTAACTTAAAAAGTGTTATTGGATTCTTTGTAACTCAAAGGATACTTTTTTTGACACATGAGATATATCAAAACATTTCATGTACCCCATAAATATAATACCTACTATGTACCTAAAAAATTAAAAAATAGAAGAAGAGGTAAGAGAATCAGGTGAGATTTTTCTCAGAATTGGATGAAAGGCAACAGAGAAGGGAATGGTGGGAAGAGGGCAGCAGTGAAAAGCTGAGGTGGGGGATTCCTCTGTGAGCGGCAGGGGGGTGGTCAGGCTCTCTCCAAGGCAACTGTCAACCAAGAAAGTTTGTTTTCGAAAGCCATAACCTTCCCTGCCAAACAGGACAAATAGGACATAAGCCTTAGAGGACAGCAACAATAGATATTTGCGAGGGGATAGAAGAAGCAGTGATGAAGAAGAGAGACGGGGAGCACAACGGTTACCCTCGCAATACAGTACTGAGGTTACGGTCTCCTCCTGGTACAGTACCCTGAGGAAGGCACTAACAGGTATTGGGGACTTGCCCTCATTCTGCCATCAACCAGTTATGTGACCTTGTGAAAATCCCTAAACCTCCCTAAGCCTCGGTTTCCTCATATTTAAAATGAGAGTTTGGAACCGAAAACGCTCCCTTCCCTAATCCAGCGGTTAATGCCATCTGGGAGTTCACACAAGAAGGAAGACTAGGGCATTACCTGCCTGAGGCTGGTTTCACAGCAGAGGATCCAGCATCTACACCCCTTCTCCTGTGGTGTATCGAGCCAACAGGGTCCGGGGATCATCTGAGCCCTTTCAGCTTGTGTGGCCTGTCACACACTCAGTTCCACGTCTTTCATCATGCCCTCCTTTCTTATACATGTGGCCCTATAACAGCAGCCCATTCATGGCTTGGGCTTCCTCTGTAGTTCCACAGAACTGAGCCTAGGAAGGAGGTTCATTAAATAGTTTGCCACCTTCTAGGCCCAACATATCCCCAGTGACTAAAGACTCTGAGGCCAGATATTTCAAAGTGGAGAACAATTAGGAGCTAAGTTTTAACTCAAACTTCAACATGAAGAGCAACCTGAATTCTATTTTAATCTTTTCAGGTTTAATATTCCTAGAAATCCTGTCCAGTGACCTGACCTTGTGGGAATTTTGCATCTTGTCTTGTGTTGACTCAGGACAAGACTCTTCCCCCCTCTGGGTCTGAGTTTTTTCATCCGCAAAATAGAAGAGCTGAAGGACATAGCCCCTAGTGTCCCTTCCAGCTCTACTACTCGGCTGGAGTCATCTGAACCTATTTAGGACCCCAGGACCTTTACACCACCCAACTACAACCTCCTTGTCCCACTCAACCAGGTAAGAAGTTACCTTTGAGATCAATTTCGCAGAAAGGGGGCGAAGTGCGGAGAGCTAATGGCCATGATTATAATAGAAACAGGATGGAGAGACCACAAGGTTACAGAATATACCTTAAGACCTCAGAGAAGTAGGAGGCTTTCCTACCCACCTACTCACAGCAGAAGGAAGGTTGACAAGATGAACCTACTTTCTACTAGCTGGGAAATGTATGTGGTGGATATGGAGAGAACTCTTGGGAGCAAGAATACCTGTGCTCTACCCTGGCCTCGCCTCCTATTACTGGTACGATCTTAGGCAAGTGATTCAATCTCTTTGCACCTCCATGTCTTCACACGATAAAATGGGGTTCATTACAACGTCGATCTCCCAAGGTAGCTGTGAGTACCAAAAAGTGTGGTGTGTATCAAAGTTCCTCACAACACTTTGCTATTGAAAGCATGGTCCATTGAGGTCAGCTTCACTGACAGCTTGTTAGCAACGCAGAATCTCGCACTACACACTGGGGCCAGTTGGGGGGAAAGAGGGGAGGGACGGTGGGGGGTGGGAAGTTGGGGAGAGATAGCAAGGGGAGAAATGCCAGATGTAGGTGATGGGGAGGAAGGCAGCAAATCACACTGCCACGTGTGTTCCTATGCAACAATTTTGCATGTTCTTCACATGTACCCCAAAACCTAAAATGCAATAAAATAAATGGGGAAAAAAAAAAAGAAATGTAGAATCTCGGGCCCCAAATCATCTATACTGTTGAATTAGAATCTCTGTCTTTAAAAGGTCCTCAGGTGATTGGCAGGGACGGGAACGTTTTAGAATTGTTGCAAAACATTACACCGATGCTAATCTTACTTCCTATAAAAATACTTAAGATCATACCAACACACACACACACACACACACACACCCCCACCCATCATCCATACCAACACACACACACACACACACACACACACA